>NC_140089.1:81528334-81975834 GCF_964237585.1 Gallinula chloropus
AGAAAACACCAGGATGAGAAACAGTCAAAAGAATTGTGCCTGCTAAGAGTGCAGAAGAAAAGAATGAGTAAGGATATGAATATAACCTTTGAAAATGTAAAGCACTTAGCTCAGAAAACAGTTATGAAGAGGTTTGAATTAAAGCACAAGATGCTTTTTGCCTGGAATAGTTACACATCTTAGGGTAAGATAATTCTTATCTTTTTGAGATGTCATTTTCTCTACACTGCCTATGTAGCAAGCCTAGCTATCATGCCTAAATTCTGAGTATGATGAGAGCCCTTTCCAGGTGTGACATCACTGTCTGAAATAAAGATGTTTCATGAATCAGGACCATCACTAGCAGGTCACACTTTCCTTTTGATACCTTTTACCTGAGTATGTGCCACTTACTAGAGTTAGATAGGATCCTAGTCTGTGAATCTTTAATCTGACTCCACAGGATAGTACATATGTTCTTAGATAAAGAGACCTACCAGAATTTACTTTGGACTGATGTGCACAGCATGAACATGAAAGTGTATCTCATTTGAGATCCCTCGCCCCACAGACAGTATGTAAGAATGGAATTCACATCCAAGAATCAACAGTCACATTTTAAATACCTGCAATTGCAAATTCCTGCAACTCCCACAATTCTGTTCATCAAACTCATTAATAGTTTGACATCTTGGCTAGAGCAGCAGCGCCAAAGTCTGACACAGAATAATTTCCTGCCTTTTAAAATATTGCTAGGATCATCCATAGGCTTTGACACCTTACAGAGGGAGCTCTCTTGGAAGGGTTTAGTTATATTTTAGGTTTTTGGTCTGGTTTGGTTTGGTTTCTTTGGGTTTTATTTCAAAGAAAGTTCCACAATCTTACCTCTCTCCAGTAGAGATTTTCTTTGTTACTTCTTTTTCCTAGCCACATGAGAAACACTTTACAAGTCCCTAAAATCAACTAAAACTCTAATAACTCGTTTCCTTGGCCTGCCTGAAACACATTGCTTACATGCACGAAAAGGACACGTGCACACTGATTACCAGCTCTGATGTTCAAGAAGACCCTGTCATTCTAGGACTACTAGTCCTGGATGAGAGTAGTTTGTTTTCAACTCCACCTGAGGCAGAATCAGAAGAATAGAGCATTCATTGTGGTAGAGGAATCATTCACTATTAACCAAGTGAAGACTCTTCCCTCCCTGTGCTCACATCTGAATACTCTCCTGACAACCCAGCCACATCTCCAATGTATGTACCTCAAAGGCTGGCAGGAGCTCCCACGCACTCAGAGCAGATTTGGTAAATGAGAGCCAGCGCTTAGACTGCAGGTGAGCTAATTCAGTGCCATTAGCTGCAGTCAGGCCTTTATCTCCTCATTAGGAAAGAGATAAATTATGCAAAGTGTACTCTCAGTACAAGCAGCAAGAGCCGACAAAGCTATAGGAAAGAGGGAGATGGAAGAAATAATACTCTGCAAAGCAGGGCAAAGCAAATGCAATACGGTGTTTGGGAGTGGTGGGAGGGAACCCTCATCCTGGGTCAGCACCTGGTCGGCAACATGGATAGGAGCAAAAAACTTTACCTTTCTTGTGCCCCATTTCACTCTACCTAGCTGCAGCAACACTCCAGCTGAAGAAATGACTCTCCTCCTTTCTGCTTCCCCATGCTCCAAAGGTTTCTTGCTAGAGTTACTTATAATGTACCTAAGGCTTTTGTAAGGAGCTCAGTTATGTAAAACTCCAGGGCGCAAGAAGAAAAAGCTTTATCTCTTACATCCCAAGAAGATGCTTCTCTTCCCTGATGCTGCTTTGCAATGCCTGTTGTGGTTTTTTTTTTTCCTGATGACTGTCCCTTGAACCATAGTATCAAAGTGAGTTCTTTTCTGGAGTTGTACTTATTTTATTTCCAGAAAAAAAAATGCAGTAGGGAAGAAAGTGACTGTGAAACATCCTGCAGCCACTTGAACAAGATAAAATATTCAAGGTGTGGGCAGGAAAAAGAAATGGTTGACATTAGCTTAGCTACAAGACCCTTTCAATCCTATCCCCTGCAGGACTGTCAACATGGTGACCAACCATTCTGGCACTCTTCTGTGGGAGGGAAATCCTGCCAAGAGCTGGTCTGGACTCACATTAATTTTCTCCTGGCCAACAAAGACTGACCAGATTGCAAAGACTGTGAACTCACGACCTTGATTTGTTTCCCCTCCAACAGCTCCCTGGAACGTTTGGTTTCAGAGCCTCCTCCTCTTTGCCTAGAAGCCATCATACAGCCCTGATAAAGCACCCCTGTGAAAAACCTGCCCCATCAGGGTGCAGGAGGAGCATTGGATGCTAAGATGTCCGGACTCCATCACTCATCCCCCCCAACACAGGTAGAACTGGGCTGGAAGGACGGCACATCAAAGACAGACTACATTTAGCTGGATACTTTCCCTCAATCACTGCATTAGCTTGTCCTGATCCTATAGTTAAAAACAGCTATTTATTCTATCAGTACATGCTGGCAAAGATATATTGCACCAAGTCAGCACCTACAATTATTATAGCACAGAAAACCTTTGCTGTAGCACGTTTAGTGCTGCTATTTATCAGACACAAGGCTATTACATCCTGGCTCCCAACTAGGCTATACAATTCTGGCACCCAGGAAGACAGCAGGTGCTCTGAATTAAACCAGAACCCAAAGACTTTCTCTTCACCTTCCTCTGGCTTTCCTTAATAGTCTGGCAAGGATTGGGGGGCTATTAGGAAAGAAAAGGGTTGCAAGAAAGCACTCTGCTTATCTCATAATGAAATACCATGTAGAAGGGGGAAAAGGTTGCTGTGTTTTGAGGGAGGTGATGGGCTGTCTAGAAATTAGAGGAACTGGAATCCAGGTAGGTTATAGTTATACAGTTCTTCAAGATGCCAAAGCTATAGTTAATTAAATGTAGAAATTTATTTGTGAAATACTTAACAAATGCTACCTGATGCCCAAGAATATTACATGTCATGATCTACCTGCCTATCCAGCCATCAAAAAGAGTACTGATATCACTGCTGCTGCATTCATATGCAAACCCAGGGCTCTGGACATCTGCTTGGTATCTTTGCTATATCACCACAACTTTATTCTATTATATCCAGCTAAACTATCTTACCAATTATTTGCATTTCACATTAATTTCTTTTCATGTCTTCCAATAGGATGGTATTGAGAAAGAATCATCTCAATTTTTCAAACTTCTGAGTTTATAATAAACTGAAAAATTGGTTCACAAAGTGTACAGATTTACTGTAATGATTAAAAAAGAAAGGTAGAAGGAAATGATAGAGAATAGCTGACCAATCAGCAAAAAGGGGATTGTTTGGATACCCTCCTGAAAGCCTGATATTTCAGGGTTCTCTCTTTCCCTGTCACTAATTTTCAAGAGAAATTCAATCCTGAATCTAACAGACTTCCCTGATGATTTCTTTCTGAAAAACGATGCATTTTTTTTTTGCAAACATGATTTTTCAGTAGAAAAACGCTGTTGAAATTACTTTGACCAGCCCTTGCCAACATTTTCCCAGCCCAAAGTTGCCAGTGGCTACATCGAGGAATCTGGGTGTGGTCTCTGTGGAGCAGTAGAAACCACCATCACTGGTGGCTGCACATGTTACAAATGCCAAAAGGCACTTGATGTCTGTCAAGTCCAAATGTTTGTAGGGGCAGAAGCAAATCTGAAGAATTTCTAAATTCTGTAAGAGGGCCCAAAGTCAGAGAAGAATATCTAGGAATAGCTGAGAGCAGATCAATACCCAGCCACGTACGCAGGACTAAGTAATAATTTTCACTGTGGGCTGGATGCAGAACACTTTGGGTCCCTGCTGCCAAGGATATTTTCCTTAAGAAGTTTGAGACCGACAGATTTAGCTTTATTCTCACCAGCTTCCCGCCAAAAACATCTTTTCAAAGTTGCTCCCAAACGCTTTAATCTCTCAGGCCTCCTGTTGTCAGGAAGTGCGTTGTCATCATATTAGTGAGCTACTACTGACCACAACTGCCTGATTACTTTGCCTTTGCAACATGATAGAGATGACTCAGGGGATTTTGTGTGATTTATTTGTTTAGGTTTGATGGTCTGAGACAGCAGTGTCATTTTGGTAGAAGTAAGATCAAATTGCATAATAGAAGAAAGAAGATAAAAGGTAATGAAAATATTCTCAGTAATAATAGTAATATTAATGACTGGTGCTTAAGAAAGATTTTGCATCTGGCCATCATTGCCAATGTACAAGATGCTCACAGCAAGTGGATCTATTGACCTGATATTCCTGCTTACTGTGCAAGTGTTACTAATGTTAGGATGACTATATTTAAGAGACAGCAGCCCTTAAGAGGCATCTGCTGATGGAGCTGCAGACACCACCAAAGATTCATGCTACTAACTAGGGGAGGGACCCAGACAGTGGAAATAATTTGCTTAAAAGCATGTTGATTTGGACATCACTAATCTCAGCATTGATCTCTGCCGGCATTAACTTTGCTGTTAATGCAAATAACTGAACATAAGGATGCCATTAATTGTATTGATATAATGGAAGGCATTGCCCTTGACTTCAAGGCCCCCCTCCTTGATTTAGTGCTTGCCAACATCTCAACATTTTTTGTCTTCTCTCCCCTTTCTGCTTGTCCAAAATGATGTTTCATTCCTTTTTATGTCCCTGTTATGCTCGGAACATCCTGTCTCCACGTTCTTCTCCTTCAAACGCTCCTTTCATCCTGAAGGACCTGCATTCACCTTCCCTCCCTTCCCCAAGTGCCATCTCACGACTATTACAGAAAGCAAGCAAGACTATATATCCAGAATACAACAACAGCAGCACACCCAAAGTATTCAAGTCATGATTCCAGCATGGCAAATTCCCTCTGTGATTCCCTGTACCAACAGGGTTGTGAGTTGCAGGAGTGAAGGTTTAATGAAGAAAAAGCCACAAATGGGTCTTATCTATATGGCTTTACTGAGGGTGTCACTTCAAAACAGAACTTCTTCCTACTGCCCAGTTTCCAAACTGAATATAATATAATGTGATGGATCTAGAAGAGTTAAAAATGAGTTTGGGACTTGAAACCCTTATTTAAAGAATGGATTTTAGGATTCTATGTACATCACATTTACAAAGGGAGGTCAGGAAAAAATCTGTTGCCTTTTATTATTACTTAATAGAGGAAAAAATATCCTGATGGCAGAATGAATTTTAGCTGTGGATGTAGAGACACCACAAAATACTACACTAGACAATCTAAGTCTAAAATTACAGTACCATTTATTTTAACTGTGAGTCAACTTTCTGAGTCTTAAGTTCTTCAGATCAACTTTGTTTTCTACAACACATGTTTAATATATGAAGAAAAAAAAAAGAATTATGCATTAGGGAGAAATGGCAGTGTAAATTTAGGCCAGGGATGTACCAAATACATAGGACAATCACTTTCTCTGACCCAAAGATTTTGCAGTGTCGAAACGGAAGCCAAAGGAAGAGAAATGCCATTACATATCTATCATCGGCAAACAGAGTTTTCATTGAATAATAAAACAAGCATCAATTAACTTCACATTTTTCTTACCCATTATTAATTGTTTGATTTCCCGAGGGCACTATCATGGTAGAAACTGGTATTGAGTGGATCTGAAGAAGTCAGGGTATGGGGAAGATGTCATACGTGTAAGTGACTTCCTGGATCAGGAGGCCTTCAGGCTGTCTTTTTTCAACCAATCAGCACAGCTTAGTTTAAAACAGGGTTGCTGACTGTTTGAAATGCTGTCAACTTTCAGATAATCAGAGGCATAGCCTCTGGAAACTAACACATTGTGGGACTGTAAAAGGAAGCCCCTGCAGGGGAGAGTAGGAATAGTGTACATAGCAGCATTAAATTGGCATCTATTTGTCAAAAACATCCTTTGCCACCTCCTCTCCCCAGTAAAAAATTCCACTGCAAAACCACCCCTCCACACCTCCCCTCTCCCATCCTCCATTTCCTCAATTAACATCTGAATTATAATCAGCGACTTTGCAGTCCAGGAATCTTTGAAGAGATGGGAAAACAAATGTTGTTTTTCAAGCTGAACATGAAAATGCAGTAATGATAGTGGGATTATATTGGAAATACATGGCCAATAGGAACTTTGGAGGGGCTTGATCCATTCCAAATCCAAATCCCTTTTGGTCCTTTAATCCATAAAGCTTACTAAAGAAGTATGCTATTGCTACATGGTTGCATTTAGGATTTGCAGCTGGATTTTCATGTACAGTTGTATATTATCATACATCTGTAAGTGCATCTTCAATAATTGCTTTGCACTTGGCAAAGAGCTTTTCTCTTTGCAAAGTATTGGTACATATGTTAATTTGCAATAGCAGTTCTAAAAGTGGGAGATATTTATTAGTTCTGTTCTACAGATTGGAAAACTAAGGGAGAGAGGGTTAATTGAGCCAGTTTAAAAGAAAAAAAAAAACCAAAACCTGTATTATTTCTATCAAAAGAACACAGAGAGCTCTAGACATGAACAAAACCCCTTTTATAATCAGCACTGTAAAGAAAACAAAGAAAAGAGAATTCCTGTCTCAAGTGGCTTTCACCCTGATTATAAGACCAGAAAGTATGGACATGTGGATTGTCACAGAAAATAGGAAAGGTAAAAGTTATTTTGTTCTTTCCCTTTCTTTCAACCGTGTGGTATTTCTGAGTTAGTTAAAAGGGAAGGAATTTCCTGGTAAACTGAGGAAATGGGTGTATGCCCTCGGCTTATCCTCGATTTACTTCAGTGGGGCTAATGCCACCGGCACCACTTATCCCAAATAGTCTTTCTTTAGAGTAGGCTATGGGGAATGTAATCCAGGAAGCTCCTGCCCAGCAAAGTGACAGAATCTTGGTAGCATTTGCCTTTTTATGAACATAAAGAATATAATATGATCAGTCTCTCCTTTAAACTAAGCAGTAAGCCAAGTCACTTAGAGGGGCCAAATTTCACACTGTTTTAGCTCCACTGACTTCAAAATCCTAAACACAGACCCCAAATATGTCACAGATCAGTCAAATTTCAGTGGTTCCACAGTTCCTGAGGAGGAGGAACAGATGGACAGGAACACAAAGAGGTTGATTGCATAAATCCTGTTTCTTAAGAAAGTAGGCTAAAATTAGGTGTTTTAAAATCCAGACCGAGGGTTAATTTTGCTTGGAAGTAGGTGCCTGAGTGATAACACATATGGCTAGGACAGTAGCTGTTGCTGTTACTGTTGTCAAAAACAGGTTCTGATATATCAAATTCAGTTCTGGTATATCATTACAGGCTGTTATGTCACAAAATGAGCCCCAGACCCATGTATATGCAGGTACGTAGGTAAGTTTCATGGTCCTGTCCACTTCAGCCATACATCCTGCTAACAGTAACTTCTGGTTTCAGTCAATTACTTTACAATTATGTTTTAAAATGCCATGTCTCATTTGGGCCAAACACTTGGCTTTTAGCCTTGCCAAGAGAAAGAAAGACTGTGGCATGAAATTGCAATATTAAAAGCAAAACCCGTGCCATTTATAGAGGTACTCATGATTCAGGGATATATTTCTATGCATAAGTTGGGGCATGGATCCACAGCAGATACTCTGTCACAGAGCCCTCATAAAGACCTTTTGCTTAACTGTTTGTGAAATGATCCATCAGCAAAACAGTAAGTATTAAAAAATATTAAATAATTAAAACAAGACAAAAAACCCTCACACCTCCAAAGCCCCCATTCCTAAATAAGAATGTCAGCAGCAATTGATTTGATTTAAAGTTTATCCAAACAAGCAATTTTGTTGGTACAGATGAGAAAGGCAGTAACCTCTTGTACAACAATGGTGAGGGCAGGAGGCTCTAACACAGAAGGTTGGTAATGTATAATGGTAATGTATATAACCTTTTTCTGAGAGGCCAGCAAATGATTGTCTATTCTGACACACACCCCATCTCTCAAAATGCCAGAGACAGTCCTTCTTGATGTCCTTTTCTCACCTAACCAGAGGAAAGGTTTTGCCCCGCTATGAATTTGCACAGAATTATGGGGACGGTGAGCATCTCCAATACTATCCTGGCATATGCATGCCATGCAACAGAGTCAGAACCTGCTGCAAATCCTAATGTAGCTGCAGCCTTCCAGGGCTTCTACAAATCTTCATCCCATAGCTTCCCCCAGCAATCCCCATCTTGATATGCAACATCCTTCACAGTAGAAAAGGAAGATGCTGAAATTATCTGTCAGTACCTAAAACCACTGGTTTAGGGGCTGAAGTTCTAGTTCTGAAATTACCCTCCCATTGCACCAGGCCGAAGCTCTCCATGCTGAGTAATCCATTAGGACTATCACTAACTCTGTGTTCATGGCACTCATACACAGCTCAGATCTCCATTGTGGCTTTGGAAAAAAAAAAAATCTACCCCCAGTGTTATTCTAATGCAGCTGTTTGTCTCCTTGTGAACTTATAATGATAATAATGATAATAATGATAGTAATAATGACTGACATTTATATAGTACCTTTCATCCAGAAGGATCCCAAAGTGCTTTGCAAACTGATTTGCAAACGACTGCATACCCATATTAAACACCCCGTCCCTATGTTAATGCAATGTTAATGTTGCAAATGCGAAGCAGCAAAAAGACAGAAAATGCAAAGGTTAAAGCTTCAGGAGCAACACGCCGTGCATCTTGCCTACGAAGGACTACCATTCACAACATCACCTGGCAAATGCTGTGCAGCAAATAATAGTTCCCAAACTGAAGGAAAGGTGCTCAAAACCTTGTGCATCTGGGCATGAAGGTAATTGGGTAAGTGAGGTGGAAATTTCACTCAGTCCCCTTCCTCAGGTGCTGATGTGGAAAGCTCAGTTCTCTAATTTTCTATTTTTATTTGCTGCAATTGAGAGGGCAATACTAGATGTAGATGCCCAACAGTTAGAAGTAATGTGGCTAATGGTGCTGCAATTGGACAAGGGAGGGAATGGAAAGAATCCTGCTGACTTCAGTGAATGCTGGATCAAACATTTGTTGAATTATCTGAACAGTAGCAAAATTTCACTCTTTCCCTTTCATGTACCTATTATTGATATTGTGAGTCACTCTGTTTTCGCAAAGGGGAAACCATTCTTATCTTTTTCACCCCTTTATTCTTCAAACTACGGGAAGGACAATCTATTTTGGAACCAGTTCTCACATGGCAAGTTTCAGCTGAAAGGCGTTTTACATCCATTTGAGCTATGTTCCTCTGTTGATAGAACAGATGAGCCCAATGTTAATGGTGCAAACGGTGCTGTTTTCAATGCACAATTAACCAGGTCAACACCGTGATGAATAAGAAATAAAGCTGATATTTGGGAGGACCCCATCGAAGTTGAAACCAGTTGTTTAGGTGCTTGTGACTCCCAAAACATCCTTATCTCTTCACAGACACTATTTTTCCCCCATGTCATATCAAATCATGTGTGTCAAGAAGAGTTTGCAGAATAGGACTCTATGTTTGAGAGTGAATGTCTTAACACAAAAAGCAGCCCCGATCCCATTTGACTCCAGTCAGATGTGAGGTGCTTTTTCGACCATCTGGACAGAGAGGTATTTTTTATTTTTCCTTATTTCTCTATCGCAAGGTGGTGCAGTGAACAGGGTGAAAGTGCAGATGCAAACACAGTAGAAGCTGCATGCACAGGACAAACACCCACCATTTCATTTCTATAGCTTCTCAAAAGCAAATATTAAAGCTAAGTTATCTATTAGGGCCGTGCTTTCTCACAAAATGGAAAGTAGATTCTGACTATGTAGATCTCTTAGTTGTTCTGGCAGAAGTGTGGCGTTAGTTTGGACGTGTCTGTCTGAGCTCCTGCCATGCCTTTTATTGCAGAGTAAACCTCTCAACAGAGTGGGGAAAAATATGTACAGTTTTATCTATCAGGTTCCTCAAGGCTTTTCTTGCTCTGTTTTGAGAGGATATTTCCTGCCAGCTTTGTGTTTCTTCACTCAGTGATGGCACCCAGAGGAAAAAAAAAAAAAAAAAGCAGCAATACAGCAATATATAGAATATAAATTATTTACTTTGAGAAGGACTTCAACCTGTGTTTGCCTCAACATCCGTATCAGCACACAAGGGTTAAAATTCACTCCCCTGTAAGTACTGCTGTCAAGATAGGTGGTAGAGTGGCATCCCAATTCTCTTGCAGTTACCCTGGGGGGTGACTTCATCTCATCACTTTTGCACCAGGATGGTTTTTTTTTTTCCCAGCTCAGGAAAGGCTCTGTACTGCCTGGCTTTGCTCAGCTCTGGGAGAAGAGTGGTTAATAGTGTCATTTTGGAATTTCTTATTAACAGGCCAGCAAAACTGCAAGGTTGACAGCACTATTAAATATGACAAAGTCTTCTTTAAAACACTGACTGTTTGACTGGTGGAAAAGAAAAAAAAAAACATGGCATGATTTATACCCGGCTGTACGAGTCACAGACTCTCCTCTATATCTTGTGTCCAAGGAATGATCGCTTATCTTCAGTCTGCAGTGTCCTCAAACAGCTCGTCACAGATGGCTCATCTTGGCTCTATAATGTTTAAACATGCTTGTGTGTCACGCTGCACCTTTCCTGGGCAAACCACCACCTTTTAGCACTCACCCCATCAAAGGGTTTCCTCCTAAATTGAAATGGTTTTAATTGATCCCTATACTGGACGGTCAATGTTTCTCAAAGGGAATGTGATGCCTATAATGGATGACATCGCCACTGGGGTGAAGATTTCATAACTGGGTTGATAAGGTGGGAGATAGTCTCAAATGAGAAGGCCACTTTCAAACATGATTGAGGATTTTATTTAAAAAAAATAAATAAATGTATATACCTGGGAGTTTTTGAGACACACAAGAAAATGCATTAGGATTAGATGAGATGAGATTAGATTAATGAAGCACAGACATAGTGGACCAGATCAACAGTCAGTCTTAGTTCAATAGCCTGTCTCAGACAGTAGTCAATACCATCTGCTCCTCTGCAACAGGCAGGGCACCCTTCAGTGGGCAGCTGTGGGGATAACATACTCATAAGGACAATGTCTTCCTAAACCCCATTAATTAGAAGTTGGTTTAGGCACTGAAGCAAGAAAGCTTTTATCCACTCTGAAGCTCTGGGATATATATTTTTTTTAATCCTCACAGTTGTAAATCTGGATATTCTTGACACTTAATAGAAGTCTAATCCCATTCTCACCCTTTCCCTACCTCCTCTAAACTGTCAAAATTTTGGTTACACAGACTAGGAGCAACACTTTAAAAAAAAAAAAACCAAACAAAAAAACCAAAACTGAATTGTGGCTTTTGCTTGGGCAGGACTGAGAAACCTATGTAACAGCTCACAGCAGCTCTGCCCAGCCTCGAAGAAACAAGGGAGAAGAATGACTTCAGTCACTGAAATCAGAGATGACTGATTTTGTGTTATCTGGCTGTAATCGTTAAAGCAGCTTGAAAAATGTCCTTCCATGTATTTTCACTTTTCACATTTAGCACCTATTTCCTTTATGAAACAAGTCTAGGAACTAAACCAGCTTGGAAAGGATCCAGGGGACATGGTTAGCATCCTGTATTTTAGACATCTTAAATGCATGTTTCTTGGCTGGGCCACTGCCTTTACACCCTATTTGAATAATACAAGATTTTACTGAGACGGAGAGGAAGAAGTATTGTCCAAGAGAATAGGGAAAGATATCAAATCTGCCTCATTTCAAATGCCAGCCTAGTGTCTCATTTTACTGAATGAGTTGTGTAAGGTCAAGAATACAACCACAGGGCTCAGGGAGAGAGCATACTGGTAGTATTTTTCTGCATGAAGCTTCAAAAAGGTTTAGAGGCATTACAAAACATCTTTTTGGCAATATCTTATAATTGCCAGATAGCAGAGGCTTTGATAGTTTGGCCAATGTTGACTGTTTCCATTTCCCAAAATCTGTGAAATGTTTATGGAGTTTTGATTACTGTTGCAGGGATCTCTGAAGCAATCATATGAGCTACTACATTTTTGGTTGATTCACTCTGTTACTGTAGTATGTCCTTTGATTTGTCCAGCCATTAATATGGCCATTTATAAAACTTTATAAAAAACAATTCACCTCTTAAAGAAAATATTATTTTGGTTTTGCATCTCAGAGTTTTAAGGAACAGCCCAAATATTGTGAAAAAATATCTGTTCCCATGTGACCCCAAGAGTTAATGGGCAATTGTCAGAGGTCTCCGTTCTTCTCTGAGGGTAGTACTCTTGAGACACACTTCACGTCTGATGCTGAATGCCTTTTAAAGCAGAGGAGACAAGAGAGCCAACCTGAAGACAGACTTGAGCCTACAGAGGTAACTGAGAGTATGAGTCATTCCAACTCCCACCAGGTGTTCCTTCAACATTCTTTAATAAAAATGCAAATTTCAGATGAAATATCTTATTTTAAAAATGTACTTTCACATGAAATGCTATATTTTTCCTGGTGAAAGGGGAACATGTTTTGAGCAGATGCACTTTTATTATTTTCTCACTGAGTCCCAACTTTGAAAGGCAGCATATCCCATCACGTCATCCAGTCATCAGGAGGTGGACAAAACTTAACAGTCCAAATCCAAAGTAATATAGAGGTCCTAGGAGACAGCTCAAAAATCTATACCCAGAAAGTGTCTGAAGAGTATGTCTCTGCTTATCTATGCTTGCATGTATATGTGGGATTTTTGTTATATTTTATAACAAGATGTATTGACTAACTGGGAGCATTTTATTAAAGAGAAAAGTCTGGGTAAAGCCAACAAACTATTCACTGCCAAAATTTACCCAGAAGTACCTGTGTAATTGAATTTGGCTGGCTCTAGCAAGATATTTGATTTTCTATAATTGGATTGGCTAATGGGGGGAAGAGGGTGGGGAGAAGGAGGAACTGGAAAGTTATCTATCTCCCTTGACAAAACGATCCAGTGACTTGGGAAATTTCTCTGCCCTCAGGGAAAGAAGGGCCAGATAAAAACATGAAAACAAAGTAAGTGATGGACTGAAGCAAGATGTAGGGCTAGAAAGTTGGGCTCTGCTACAGACTTCTGGGATACTCGTGGGCAACTCACTTTATCTTCCTGTGCTTAAATTCTCCACTCTGTGCCTGTGTAATTTCATATTCTGAGTACTTTGGGGTGCAACTGTTGTGTGCTGTAGTACAATTGGATAAGAGCTGGACTTTGCTATATCACAAAACAAAAATGCTCTTCCATTGCATAAGCAAAAGCCAGTAAGCAAATGAGGATGTAGATAAGGGTTTTTCAGGGGCTATCACATCTCCAGCATACGTCTGTTTCAACCACATTATTGTAGACACATTGGATTAGAAGATATGGGCCATTTATTTTGGTCATTCAACAATCCTGCAAGAAAATCTATGGCATGTATGTGTTTGGCATGAAGCATCCTGACATATCCTTTCAGCTTATTTCCTGTGGTGATGGATGCCACTCTCCTATCACAGGAGACTCATGATACTAAATGTTAGTACGTATTTTTAAGACATAAGAACAGCTGAACAAGATCAGAGCAGCTGAACTAGATCAGTGAATAGTTCCATGCAGCTGAAGTTCCTCTCATTGGCTACCTCCAAAACAGTTGATGCTTAAGGCAAATGCAGGTAACAAAGATTATATTCACTCTGAGTATTCTCCCTAACTCCAGTAATTTTCAGTTCAGGAGACTCCTGAGATGTAGTGTCTGCAGTCAGCAACCTTCACTGCCTTCCTATAGCCATTCTTCATGCTGGACTCATGAAAAACAAGGAAAGAGAGCCAACCCCACCTCATGCTATAGCCATGAGTTTGCCTAAAATCCAGTTTTTAGAAGTATGGAACCTACATTTGTTAACACAGCAGGATTGGAGCAAGACATTATCAAGGGGGATAAAGTCAGAGACGAGCAATTTACCCAATCCCTCCCCATCTCTGTATACAAGCAATACTTTTATATTGGTGGTATGAATATATTATGTTTGGTGGTATTGTGACACTTCTCGAGTATCAAGAAATGCTCTAATGCTATTCTTACTCTTCATTAAAAATGCAACATTTTCATTTTAAAGGTTTTTAAAATGTCTAATCAATCTTCCCTAAACATGAGACAGATTTAAAGCCAAGAAAGAATAAAATCTTTGGTTCTTGGAAAAAGCTGTAGTTTGAAATGACTATTAGAGTTGTCCTTTTTCAGTAAGTAGAGTTTGGTTTTCTGAAGAAATGAAGCTGATGTGATCAAGTTGTGTTTGTGTTAGTCTATGATCTTTCCTGATTACATGATTGCATGGTTCAGCTGTACATACATCAGGATAGGAAAAAATAAAACCCTCAAACAACAAAACACAAGGGTAAGGGTGATGTTAGTGGGTCACTCTTATTAGACATGAGAGAATTCACAATAGCGAGAGTCTATCGTGAACATCTTAGCCACAAGCAGATTCAGCCACTGCATGCACCTTTTTAGACATCTGAAAATCTAATCATCAGACACAAAGTCAGAGGAATTCCAGGTTCACACGTGCATGGCTTACAAAATAAATTCTATTCTATTTTGCAGATAGATGAGCTATTACATTGAGGATTGTAAAACTTTTTGGAATTAAAATAGATAGAGGAGGAAGGAAGAAAAAGAACACATACCTAAATCTTTCTTTAAGATTTAATGACAGTCTACTTCTAAGAACAACCTGTTAGGAGGGCTGGTTTTATAGCCTCACAAAACTGCAGTCTGGGTTACCCTTAGTATACCGTTTCTTGCCTGCCTGCTCTTTGTAGGAAAATGTACTCTCCACTATCAATATACATGAAGTCAACTTCCTTAATCAGTTTAAAAGCCTTTTGAAAATGTATTTTGTGGGTGTCTCACTATCTGAATCTTTTATTTATGGGCTTGTACTGGGATGGTCATTTGAATTTTTGTTGTGAGTCCATATTTTATTATGCATTTTATTTGTTTTTTATTGAAAGCTTTCTGAAGCACTAAGAAAGATGCTGGGCAAGTGATTGAATAAAAGCAAACTCATTTCAAAACCCCTCCCTCATCTTTCTGCCTTTTCCCACTGCAGATTCACGCACACCCAGACTTCAGCCCCCTATTTCACAGCGCACACCACTACTTTCCTTTATTCTCATCTTCAATGAAATCCTTAACAATTTGCACTGTTGCTAAGAACAACGAACACAAGAATGCTAATAGGTGTAATAGAAACTGCAATAAGTTTATTTTGAAGTAAACCTGCAGGAACAGTGTAGCTTCCTTATTTTTTTAAAAGTGTAGAATTTTTTTCTCTTTATCCAAGAAGTTTTGTAAAAAATAAAATTATTTATACATTAATTTTTAAAAAAACTTTTCAATTTTAATAAGATAATATTAGATCATTCTTTCTCCCTTCTTTTGTAAAGAGGAATCCTTAGTATCATTACTGACTTTTTTGTATAGGAAAAATATATTTTTCTTGAAAAGAGAATGATAGAACAGTATGTGCTGTTTTATGATTTACTTTGTATTTTCCTGTGCTGTTCCCCATATACTGGCAATCCTTCAAAATGGGCTATTCTACAGACAGATGAAGTCACAGCATCCAAGTCCATAAAGATGCTTCCCATTCAGACTTCTGGCCCACTCTCACTTTCCTTTGGAAACTGATGAAAGATAAAATCTTAAAGGAAGCCAGTGATCTGTTCAAGAGCTTTTTACTACTGGCTGACAGCACTGCAGCAGGAAAATGCCGCCCCAGGTTCCAAAATGCCATCACTTTTGAACAGAACATCTGTTGATAGAGTTACACACAAACATAGAAAGAAAAATGAAAGGCACAGATGAATACTAAGGAGAATTTTCTCAAATGAAAAGTATATTAGGCTGTAACCAATGTGGGAAATAAAGAAAGCCCTTTTATTTGGAATCTTGAATACTCAATCAGACAGATCAAGAGGAAATACATATGAGAAAACAATTGGCAAAGTCTCATCCTACATCATCTAATCTGTCCTCCTAGTTCTTTTTTTCAGGAATGTTGAGATTGCTGATATCTCTGGAATGTGGCTGTCCACAGCCATGTTATTGGACATTTAATCTTGGTGAGCCTCTCTACACAACTGCCCCTTCGTTCTCGATTATCTTGCTCAGAGACTAAGGAATCCCTTTATGTTTCTGTTTTACTTAAAAGGTGAAGTTAACATTTCTTAGCATGATAAACTATATAATGTATTTCCATCTTATATGAAGCTTTTATAGGAACACCCTTTTAAAGTTTCTGTTATTCGCACTTAGTGGGTCTTTAGCACCAATGACATGCATGTTTATCAATAGATTTACAGCAGTGATCTTATAAATTACACAACCACATGATGAAGAGCAGAACAGGTGATTAACTATATTAACAACACACCTTTGACCAGGTCATCTGCACTCTGTACATTGATTTATCACCTCTGTGTGAGAAAACCAAACCCAGGATTTCAAGAAAATAGTAGAACTGCTGACAGGTCAGCCCCCAAAGTGCTCAGATACTAGTATTTTCTTCAGCACTTGCAAATAAGTCATACACTGAAGTCAGGCAGATGACCTCTTATTGCACTTGGACAGGTTGGACACAGATGCACCCACAGGTACAGTTCCTGCATTTTTATTTATTTTTCTTAACGTGTGTAGAAATCTGAGAGAGCTTGAAACACTGAACACCTGTAAAGTTGCGACTTACTTTTTACAGAAATATATGTTTTGGTCTGACCAAACTACAAATATTGTAAACATATTTCCCCTAAGTCTTTTGCATAACCCTCTGGTCAGGAAGAGATTTTCATCACATTGCTTCTTAAAGGTATGAAGAAGTTGGAAATTAAATATTCGTTGGAGCAAGCATTCTTGATATGGCAATGAGAAGGGGGGCTTGAATATTAAAATGAAGATCACACTGTCAACATCTGGTCTGATTTCTATCTTTCCAAGTTGAACAAAACATCTCCAACCCCTTTTGGTAAATGTGAAGCCAGAGAAGTACTTAGGACAACATTACTTGATTTTTCATGTGCAGATGCAAGCGCACCCTCACTAATCTCTGAGCACATAGGAACCTCCAATACATCATGGTGCTGCAATGAACTAAAGAGTCCTGCTGAAGATTCACAGATAATAGTTTGGATTTTGTGCCTCTAGGACATTTCTCCTTCACTATGGTGAGTTTATGTTTATCCATCCAGCTGTGGTCACTGAACATGGATGACTCCATCTAAGCTCGTCACTTTTGATTTTCTCTATAATCAACAAAGAGAAATGGGTGCTTTTGGGACACAACTCATTTGACTGATTTTAGGTTTCAACATTAGGATGAGAGGAATCACATCACAAAAAAAGCACAATTCTCTCTACTGACCGTAACAGAAGCCCATGCTGATGAGCTCCAATGTATATATCTAAAAATCTCTGCAGCTATAGACAATGCGTAACATGTCTGTATAGACAGACTGTAATGGGAATTCTAGCAAGAAGAGGTAGGACAAGGGAGCAATTAAATAAAATCTCATCTTTTCTTATTGAAAATTTAAATATAGAATATGGTAAAGTGGCTGAACAACAATTAACTGACAGAGTTAATGAGATAGGGGGAAAAACACTCCAAACAGAATGAGCGCCAGGTTTGGTGTATCAGGATTCCTGTGTGTACCTTGCAAATTTACAATGTCAAATTGACATAATTTGAAGGAGATGGCGGGCATTATCCTAGCAAAAAAAAAAAAAAAAAGAAAAAGCAGCCCATTTGTAATTTGCATATGCATATTTATTTATTCGATATAGCAGCAAATTCTGCTGTTCTCTGAGCGGCACCTTTGCATCTTACAAATTTCTCCCCATTTGCACAATTAGTGCTGGCAGATAAATGTGCTGGCTGATGAAGCATCCCCTTCTATCCTCTCCCCTGCCAAGTGCACAGGCCCTCAGATATCTTGTTGAAACGCAAAGCACTCATAGGCTAACCTGCAAGCTTTGGATCGTAATCCAGTGAGAAACTATTCTCTGTGGGTTATGAGTGGGGAGGACCTCTAATGTGTGCTCATCAGTAGGGTGGACATATAGGTTATAACCTGCATGAGTAACAAAGGGTTGTGTGAAGTCCAGAAAATACTATTTAAGATGAGCTGAACATGTCATATGGATAGTGGTTGAGGCTGTGAAGTGTTTATTTCCTAAAACATCAATACTCCAACTGCTCAATCAGAACTTCTGAGTCTGCTTCCAGCTTTGACCTGTCCTGTTAATTTGCATGAAAGATCTGAATTTCTCAGTAACTTTTTATTCATTGGTACAGTAGTCATGTACTATAGTACAAGCTGTAAAACTTAATCATGGGATCAAATAAGCACAGAATGTTCTGAGTTGGAAGGGACCCATAAGGATCATCAATTCCAACTCCTGGCTCCACACAGGACCAGTCAGGTCAGAGCATGGGGCTGAGCGCATCGTCCAGATTCCTCTTGAACTCAGCCAGGCTTAGTGCTATAAACACTTTCCTGGGAAGCCTGTTCCAGTGCCTGACCCCCCACTCAGTAGAGAACTTCCTCCTAATATCCAACATAAAACTCCCCTGTCGCAGCTTCATGTGGTTCCCTCGGGTTCTATCACTGATCACAAAAGAGAGAAGATCGACACCTGCCCCTTCCCCTCATCAGGAAGCCATCAACCACAATGAGGTCTCCCCTCAGCCTCCTCTTCTCCAGACTTCCCCTCCAGACCCTTCACCATCCTCGTTGACCTCCTCTGGACACTTTCCAATAGTTTTGTGTCTGTCATGTACTGTGGAACCCAAAACTGCACCCAGTACTCGAGGTGAGGCTGCACCAGCTCAGTGTAGAGCAGGACAATCCCCTCCCTGGCCCATCTGGCCATGACATGCTTGGGGCACCAAAGGATAGGGTGCCTAGCTGCCTGGCACACTGCTAGCTCATGGGTAACTTGCAACTTAATGGTCATAGGTTGTTCTTTGTTACCCATTGCCAGAGGAATCAAATATAAACCATGTATGTTTCCTCATCTAAACCAACTTCTCCCCTGTGTTCCTCTTTCTTCCACAGTATGCTATGCCCAGGAACATGAACAAAGGAAGGGTAGGCTAACAGGTCTTCACCTGTAGTGGCCAAGAGATACTCTTGGCTACTTTCCCTAGGCCCCGTAGACCTCTCCGGAATAAGGAAGGGATTTTCAATTAGACATCAAATTAATAAGGCACTTCTGATGCTCCATTCCTGCAGGAAGACATTAGTAATTTGTTTGTTCCAAAGGCGCCACTCATATTCACACAAAATGGCATTTAAATGTTAATCGAGTCAGGGGATGGGGAGTGCTTGCCAATCACTACGCAACTTAAGGTCAAGGTTTTTGTCTTAAAGGAGGACTCAATGTTAATTTTAAATTTAAAATTCTTGACAGATAGCAGGTTTTCAAATGCCTGCTACAATCTGGCTTGTTTGATTCATTTTAATGAGTAAGTAACTCCTGGCAAAATGAAGGTTTCCGCATGTCTTCAAGGAAATGGAAGGGCAAAGAGGCACAGTGGACTAATCCTGCATCCACTACAGGGAACAGGAAGCAAAACCAATTTAGACTCCCATTCATCTCTTTGCTCCCCACATAGAGACCAAAAAGAGTAATTTACATTCCTACGAACACTAGGCAATTATTGGAGGTTTCAGTTTAAAAGGAAATAAAAAAAAGTTCTCAATATTAAATTCAGCTTTGGCTGTGCTGGAGGAACGTTTTGTGTGCATGTCTGTGCACAAGGTTGGTTTTGTTGTTTCTGTGCTGTACATTCTTTGATAGGTTTAGGTGTTTTGTTTTCCTTGTTTGGTTGGTTTTTTTTATTTGTTTGTTTTAATCTATGGAGTATAACTTCTAAATTGTATAAGGAACCTATGATCTCTTCCTGTCTTTTCTTTCTAAATGTATCAGCCTCCAGAAAAAGCCAGAGGGCTTTGCCATTTTCACCCCTGGTTCTAGCAAGCTGCAGCTAGGGCTCACATCCCTTTCAAGAAGTTCTCACCAACAATGCACAGGCACATGACAGACCGTCCTATTTCCCAGGCAGCCTCGCAGGAGACGATGGATTCAAATTGCCACTAACTCAAACTTGTGACCTGAGCTAGATACAAGGATTACTTCTCCTGATTTTCTTGCTGAGAGAAGTGAAATTGGAAGAGATTGAGAAGGGCTGTCAATGACCAGGGCAATCACTGAGATACCAAAAGTTTTGTGGATGCCCTGTAAAAGTTGGGTGAAGTTAAACTCTATTCAGGAGAGAAGAAATGTTTCTGTGGTACAGTGCCTGCAGTGGTAGATGAAGAAGGACACATGGATCTCATAAATTAAAGAGTCCCTATGAATGGCAGTCAAAATTACTTATTTCACTCTGTTGACAGGGTCTTCTATATAACTAAGTCAGACACATGGATTGGTAAATCAGCTGAAAGTGAACTACAGACTGCCTATTTATAGGAACAGCAGGAAGGAGTTTACTTTGATCTCTTCTTGGATCAATGAAGCTAACTTCTACCATTTCCCATGAAGATCACATCTGCTCTGCTGGAACATATGCTGCTGGTGTATGGAGGTGTATGTACATACCTCATGGATCTGGACACCTAGCACTGTCTGAGCCTTTTTCGCTCAGTCTCTATTACATTTGTACCACACACATTTATAAAATGGATTAATAGCATTTACATGACTCACCAGAACATTTTAGTGACGTTGAGATCCTCAGATTAATTGACAACACAATTGTTTTAGATAGTATTTGAAGAGTGAAGGGTTTTGACTAGTTTTGCTTCACCTAATTAAAAAGGACAAGTCTCCACCATTGCACTTCACAGAAAATGGAGAGAAAAGGGTGAGTGTTAGGACTCTTCAAGGAGCTATTCAGTCCAGAATCTGAATCAGCCTTCAAGAGTGTCAAAACTCCTCAGTTAGGTGCAATGAATCTGGACATTAAAAAATGTTATAGCACTGGAATTATTTGTCCATTATATACATCTATAGTCCTCAACAAAGAGGCCTCTGAATTGTCATCTTGACCTCTGCATGTTTTGATAACAGTAGTGTCCATTTCACAGCCCTGTAACACACATGGTGGCTCATTCATATGCCATCACCATAGGCACATGCCCTTTTGTGATTACATTGGAAAATGTACTTTCTCCTACTGAATTGGCGTGCAATTGCATTGAACTGAGTTGCTGACAATCTCCCAGGCCTCTTAAAATCTGCAGGGCAGTGGAATGTTAAAACTCCATAACACTAAACAAAATTGAGTCAGAAGTAATCTCAAGGAGAAGAAACAGATGCACCTTTTGCAGTCACATAGTCCAAACTTCACCTAATGGAGTACTGTTCCCCAAAAATATACTGCTTAATTTGGTATTATTGCAAAGCAATCATAAAGCTTTGAGTCTCAGCTTTGATGGTTTCTGGCCTATGTGATGGTGGTTTCTATGGGTATATATGCCCCAATTATTGGAATTTATCTATCTATCTATCTATCTATCTATCTATCTATCTACTCATTACCATTTTTAAATTTTTCCTTACTGTGTAAATCATTTTGAACTCCTTGTGCAATTTTTCCTACTTATGCCATCACTTGTCTTTATGGAGTTACCTAAATTCTTATATTTAATCAGGTAAAAAAGTCTGATGAAATGAGTTATCTTTGCATTTTTTCATGGGATAAATAAGTTCAAACACAGAAAAAAATCCCTTACTGGTCCTGAATACTTTCATTTATAAATGACAGGACACTTAATTTTTCTGCAAAGTAAATACCAGTATGATGGTAGGATACAGAAATATGACACTAGTAAGTGTCACCAGTGCTTTTTTTGTTTGTTTGTTGTTTTGTTACTCATTTAAGAAAAAAAATAATATCCCAGGAGCACAAATTGCCAAATAATAAAATGAAACTCATTGTTTAAGGCAGTAGTAGAACAACTGCTTTGAATAAAATGAGATCAGTCTGTAATTTTCCATTGCAAGGAAAAGGAAATCTATAGGCTCCATCAGATTTCGTTAGTTACAGTAGCAGTTAAGTCATGTCAACCTATTAATGTAATCTGCATCCTAACCACTGTGAGTTACCTACAAGAATTTCCAATCACACCTTCCCCAGAGAAGTGTTCACATCTTTATCATGTCTTTGAACAAGTCTTTGTCAAGGCTAAAAGTGGACTCAGAACTAGGCTGGAAATGAGGAGAACTAAGTTTCCATTCCATCAGTAATCAGTTGTAATCTTGGGGAAAAAAAATAATTATCCCACCTTCTCCTGTTATTATTTGTCATACTCCTGTTTAGCTTTATTTGCAATTGGACAGGCTTTACATTGGGGACTGTATGTGAATGAGTGCATGGACAGCTCTTGGCACAGTGGGATCATGATCTTGGTGGTGACTACTGGTTGCTACTGATTGATCGCAACAGTTAAAGCAACTATCCTCCTTCTACTTTCCCTTTCATAGGTAGCAAACAAACAAACAAACCCCACCCTAAACCAAAACAGGCTAAATAAATGCATAAATTAAAGAAAGGGGGGGAGGGGAAAGAAGAAAATTAATTCCTTATTCAGACTATTATAGCAAGAAAAGTGTCAAGAAAATTAGTTATGGGACCTCTTCATTTAATCAGGTTGTAGAATATAGAATACAGAGAGAGACAAAACCCATCAAATTACCCTAGAAGAAGAAATTCTGCATCCTGACTGTTTATGTTCTTCTCTGAACTTAGTTTCCTTACTTTCCAGATGATTATTTTTTAAGTATCCTAATCTATGTAGTGTCTTGTAGTGTCAAATATTATTACTTCTTGTCATAACAGGGAAAAAACCCACCCACATAACTAAAACCTAGAGCATTACAGTAAGAGTGGGGGAAAAAAAATAAATTACTTTTGCTTTGTCTAGAGAAGCAAGAGAAGGAGTTAAAGTTAAGATGAACCAAACACATGAATGCACTGTGCCCGCTGGGGTCTGGCTGTATATTCATTATACAAGGTCAGGGTCTCACTTCCATTCCTCCTAGTGTAATTTAGGTAAAGCCACCACACAATGCCTGACCTTTCCATGGGACAAGCTCCCTGCCTCCCTCCTGACATGCTGCAGTAAATTTGTATGTAATTAAACATAGTGTTCCGACACGCCAGGTCTCTGCGGCCGCCTGGCCTCCCCTCTCCAGCTGACCTTTCAGATTGAATCCAGCACAGACCACCAAGGCCGGGAAATGGCTAGTATCGGAGTGCGGCACGATAAGGCAAGGCATATCTGCTCAGATTAAAACACACTCCCAGCTTCCCCCTCCACTTGGGCCAGCAGAACTTGCATTGCACTGCATGATCTGCATTGAATCAGGAGCACGAGTCATGGCAGAAGAGTAGGAAGGCAGCTTTACTCCTCAGTGATGCTTCAGCTACTCCTTGGGCACAAGATGCCTCCAGGTTCAAGCCAATATGAGAATCCAATGGGCAAAACACTATGTAGGAAGACCATGTCTTTCTGTAAAAAGCTCCTGAACTGAGCAATCATTTTGGAAGGATGAAGGATCTTCACAATAGGGCCCTCACAAGGTTAATATGTTGTTGCTGACCTGGGCTGTGAAAGTCATCTATCAGCATAAAGGTGGGAGGAGTAAGGGAGTCCCACAAAGGTGGGAGGAGATAGGATGTCACAAAGGTGGGAGGAGATAGGGAGTGACCAGATTAAGAGTCTAAGATTTAACTGCAGAAACCTCCCGTAATCCACAAAACTCCACCTAAAAAGACAGACTTCTTCTTGTAGGAAGCTGTGGGAAAATATAATGATATGGTGACATAAGGGATATGGTTGGAAACACAGATGCTTTGAAAAGAAAAGACTATATGGCAATACTGGAAATCTAAAGACATTATTTGGAGGTTGCAGATACTATTCCAGAAGGACTACAAGACTTGGTTGCAAGATTGAAAGTTAACTCACCTATCTTCATTCATTTATATCTACATTTGAACTAGTCTTCAAGGTTTACTTTATAGTCAAAGGATAGAAACTGCTAGTTCCACATATCTGACCACCCTGGGTAGAGGATTCAACCATTTTGCTTTTTAACGATTCGTTAGAGAAATCCCATCCCAACTTCTTCATTTACACACTGACCAGTGAGCACCATTGCAGTGATTTAGGGCGATCTTGAAGGTCCTTTAGGCCCCTGAAAGTTAGACTGTCTGTTCCCAGCCTTATCGACCTCAGTACATTCAAGTGAAATGACCTTTTTCTGATTCATTTTTTTCTAAGAAAAAGAAATAAGACAATGTAACAAGAATATGGAAAACTATGTCCCTCTAAATTACAATAGTGTATTACCACCATCTATGATGAGCACGGTCTAGAATAATTGAAAGTGTGAGAAGCCTGAAATTTTGAAATAACATTCCTTCAAGCAAGTGGTACTGCAAATCTGGGTACATTCCTTGGAAGCATTTCTCTGCCATGACAGGTGTTTAGGACTAAGATTAACTTCCTGTTAGTCGGAAACATCATTATCAAGCTGGATCTTTTCTGCATCAGGAATGAAGACACCACAAGGGGAAAGGCACTGTAAAATACCTTCAGACCAGTCTTCATCCTTAGAAACCCTGCTATTTTTCATCATCTTCCTTCACAGACATTTCTAACAAGGAAGGGGCAGTATCTTAGGCATCTAAATGACCTTTTGGGTTCAAGATTTTCAGATGCACCGTATCAAACTTATTATTAAAATCTTATCACACAACCTTCCCTCTGCTTTCCCTTTACATGCTGATGTTAATAATTCTCAACCCCATCTTGCTCGCGGCTCACGATCCCATTGTCCTCTAGAAGTTTCATGATATTTTCTCTGTCTTTACATTCCATTATTTTAATGGGGAGAGAAGTTAGATTTATAGGATGGTAATTGCCAGGACCAGAAGCAAGAAACAGAAAAAGACCTGTTTTTTGTAGGTCATCCAGCCATTTCCCTTGCCAGTGTCTGAATATTCTTTCCTGCATATGTTCCTCTGTTTTGCCCTATATGCCTGTGAGTCTCCCCAGCAATGGATTTTCCACCCTTTGCTTTGGGAGACCATGGTTTGATATACTTCACCACCAGTTAGGGTTTTATTTGTGGTATTTATAGTGTGTTTTTCTTTGCTTAATTATATCCCAGTACTCTTAGTTATATCCCTATGGATTGTCTTAAATAATTCTTTCCATCATTGACATCTTTCCTCTTCAAGAGTGTATTTATTTCTTGCCCTGTTAATCATCTTTTAAGAAAGCCACCATTTTTCAGCACCTTCATTCTTGAGATATAGAGGAGGCATCTCTACCTCTACCAGTAAGGTCATTCTTCCTGTTCTGAAAATCACAGAGATAATCTAGTTAGTTTCCTCTGTCTGTAAACACGAAGAATAGCTAAGACATAATGGATAAGCTTTACCATGTGGTGGAAGGGCAAGTGTATTTGAAGAACAATCCAAAAGAAAATGATTTACATTAAAGTGACCAAATCCATCTAGCAATCTTAAAACCATAACTGAGGGAGATCTCTGGTACTGTTTCTTTGTGGCATCTTAGGAAAAGTGGCCCATATTGAATTGGCCTCCTTAGTAACCTTTACTTTATCGTGCATGATGAACGATATACCATAACACTCCTCTAAAAGATAAAAAGAAACCAAAGACCTGAAAAGAAAATGCAGCATTTTAAGACTCTCAAAGCAAAATACCTGGACTGAATCAAGTAGTCTGGGTTTTTCTGCGCTGCCTGCCTCCCTTTGCCCCTCCTGCAAATTAGCAGTTCACAAACATCTTTTATATACACACAGAAAGAAGCAAAATTCTTGCTGGATGAAAAATATGTTTCCAGCATACTTCATGTTTTAAGTCTATATTTTGCAATTCCTATGACTCTGAAATACAGGATTTCAACTGAATTACAGCATATTTGGTTGCAAAGTGCATGTTAGTGCTAGACCTCAGTATCAATACCACTATCATACTTCTTATATCACCAGGGTATGATGAAGATTACTTAGCTAATGTCTGTAAAGGGCTAGAAAATGCTGTTTAAATGTTATGCTTACGAGCTCCTCGGTTTTTGGAGCTGGTTTCATTTCTGTTGAAACTGACACTAATACTTCCTTGACCTTTTGATTCAGCTGCAGCACCTTTGGCAACAGAACTCCCTGTCGAGGCTTCTGATATTTCATCCACTTGATCTACCTCTGAGTATGGAGCACACTTATTTACAATCAGAATTAAAGCACGGGACAGGGGCTGAACAGTCCTGGCCAAAATTCTACTAGACAAAAAATATCAAAACAGGAGCAAAACAGAGACAAAGTGTGTCTGTGTCAAGTCCCTCTTGCCAACATCCTCCTTTTGCAGCGTTTGAAGTGGGAGGAAGAGATGTAAATCAAATCCAACGGAGTGTTAGATAGAATAGAACTGACATTTGAAGCTGCAATACCTTAAAGTCAATATCATTATCTCTGATATTTACTGTAGCATACAATGCTTGGATGAAATGGTAAAGTTCACCTATTCTTCCCATACACACTACAGTGTCATATGTGCTGTCACATGTGCTCACACAGACACACATACACACACACACAGAGAAAAATTCAAATTGTCTTAACCTAGACGTCCAGTGTGAACTTCCATCTAAGGACATCTGCTGCTCAGACTCCTTATAAGAGCTGTGTTGGTGGGTGAGACACCTTTAAAATAAGATTCAGCTTATATATAGGTTAAGTCACTCAAATGCTTTTCCCAAGCATAAATCTGGGATGGGTGGTTGGTAGAGAAGTCTAAGATGCCTATAGAAATATAGTATCTGAGAGTTTTGAGAGTTCTCAGGCAGGAACAAGAAAATGACAATATCACATCTGAGGTTGGACAGTCAGGACTTTTTATTTGCAGTCACTAGAAAGAAACAAGTAAGCCCTGGAAACACAGTTGAATTATCTGAGATGTGGATCTCAGGATGTGATGAATCATTCTCTGGAGAGGACTATTTCTCTCCACTGACCATAAAGGGACTCTAGCATGACTAGTTGAGACATAGATGTCTGTCTTTTGGCCTTCAAGGTTAGGACAGATGGATCTCAGCCCAGGTTATATTTTTTCTTTAGTAGGGAAAGATTATAGATGTTTAATACAGGGGGGGAAAGGAGAGTATGGTAGCAAGGACTCCAGCAATTTTTTCCCAGTTCTCTAATGAAGCTCCTAATGCTCTTCTGTAAGTCTGTCACAATGGTGAGAAATCTCATTTGCTCAACTCAAGACATTGAAATAATTGAGTTATTTCTAAATACATCTATGAAGTTCCTACTCTACCAATGAGGATCTGCTGAGCACTACTGAAGACTTTCAGAAAGCTATGTAAATTTAACCACTGGACCACTGTTGCTCAGGTCACTATACTCTTAATAGAGGAATTTAGTCTAAGGTATTTGGTCCTATGCAAGAAGATCCTTTAAACCGTATACTGGATACTATTTTATGTTTGTTGAACTACAGTTGATCTGACATACATTCCTTAAGCAAAGAAGGTGAGAACAGATGTCCACATTCCAAGCAAACTCTGTGTTTGAGTCCTCTTTTCAGTGAATGAATACATCTTCCCATTTACTTTTCATGTCTTTTAATAGCATACTATATACTGTCATCCTTCATACTATACACTGTCATCTCTCTTAATGTAAATCTCACCTTGACACTACTTGTGCCAAGCTGAGCTGTCCTACACTGAACTCAAACCTTACTTCTGCTGTCATGCAGAGAACAGACCAAGATCTCAGAAAGCATCTGGTGTCTCAGATGCTCAGATCCTACTATTGCCACAATACTGTCTCAGGAAGGACCCAAAAGCACAGAATGGTCTACAACAGGGGCACCCAAACTTTTAGCTGTCAGGGAGTAAAAGTTACGTCGAAATTCCTGGGTCATAGCAGGGATGGCATTATAACCTCCGGTCTGCTCACCTGAAAGACAAGAGTCTAATAGGCTGAAAGCAAATTATCCTGGTGATTACAGCACATGACTGAAAACTTCTTTGACAAGAAAGGAATTCTAGGGCTATTTTTAAAGGGTGCCAGTTTTTCTAGATGCCAGAGTACTCCATCATCCAAGTGACTTAGATTGCTCCTTGTAAGAAGTAAAAAATAAACAAAAAAACACAGAAGCCCTCTCCCTCCCAGTTCTCAGTTTCATGATTAATAAGCCCAGAGTTACCTCCCTGAGAAATGACCAAGATGATGTCAGTTGTGTTCACTTCAAAAAGGAATCCTGCTCATTTTCATGTCTTTCTAATTTTACATGGATTAAACACTTTAATGTGATAAAGAGATGCATTTATCATGTATTTCATTGTCTTCAGAGATGAAGATATTTCCTTTTTCCCTGTTTTCTTGATAGAAATACTCTTTCTACTACTTTGCCATTATTTGAAGGTTTGGCCTTCAAGAATAATAATTCCTCTTACTACAGCACCAGCCAGAGTGGAAATAGCAAAACACACAGAGGAACAGAGAAGACAACACTGAAATGAACAAAAAAAAAACCCTGCGAAGCACCTTCAATTTTTTAGAGGGGATTTGAAAAGCTGTCAATTTTCTGCTGCTAGCTGAGTGGTTCCCTGTACCTCCAGCCACAATAAGCAATAATAATGAAGCTTTCCACTTCTTATTTCTTTACCTGAGCTTCTAAAAACTCTTGACTAAATCTGAACGTGGCAGACAGACATTGGGGAAAGCTAGGTAGGCTTTGCTATGATTTCTTTCTCAGTTGCTCTCAGGATTCATTATTCAAAGACATGTGCTTGGGTGGCAGGAATTGACTTTTTATAGGACAGAGGGCCAGTGCTGAAGTGGATTTGTTTTTCATGACAGGGAGCATGACAAACTCTAGTGGGAAATGGTGTTTCCTGCCTTAGACACATCAACTCCAATGAAAAGAAAATGTGGGCATCTCTTTTCCTCTTTTAGTGATACCAGTGCATACTCAGGTGCTTTTCCACCACCATCTCTGGATTTCAGCTTTCCATATAAAGAGCTTTGCTTTCTTTAAGTATATACCAAGATCTGGGTCCCAGTTTACTCCCTCTATTTTATCTTTGTCTATCTACCAAATATTAACTGCTTCTTTCTACTGTTGAAGGAGCTTTTCTCACTTTGTCTCTTGTTCTCTTAACAGCAAGGTTTCTCTTACTTTCTGCCTCATGGATTCCTTTCAAATTGTACTTGAATTTCATTTTTTTCCCCACAATAACAGGACTACACCTGGAGGTCCTGAGACTCAATTTCTGTATAATCTGTTAATGATAGCAACAGAGGGAATGGTATGAAGCTGCAAGAGGGGAGTTTTAGGTTGGATATTAGGAAGAGGTTCTTTACTGAGACGGGGGTCAGGCACTGGAGCAGGCTCCCTAGGGAAGTGGTCACAGCATCAAGCTTCATTGAGTTCAAGAGGAATCTGGATGATGTACTCAGCCCCATGCTCTGACCTGACTGGTCCTGTGTGGAGCCAGGAGTTGGAATTGATGATCCTTATGGGTCCCTTCCAGCTCAGAAGATTCTATGATTCTATGGTGCTCCACTTTCTCACTGCCCCCGTCTTGAGGGAGCTGATATTTCATTCACTTGAACTGTGACAATTTTTAGCTATTCTGGGACACTTATTGCTTGGAAGCTTTTCTGCAAAGCATTTTGTATTTCAAAGTGCAGATTAATGTTTCCCTAGTAAAAGCATCAGGCCCCTTAAATGAGATCATTCTATTTGTAAGTACTGCAGTCTTGTTTTACTGCAGTAAGTCCATCGGGCCCAACTCCTGCCGATCCTATCGATCCACTCTAGCAGCCTGAAATAGCTTTACAATGGGTGGAAATCCCTGATGAAGAAACCCCTCAGCCCTCTGATAGGAGGAGGAATGTAGTGTGGCCATGCAGCTCTTCATGCAGCTCTTGATAGAGGTATTGGAAATAGAAGCCAAGTTACAAAAGCAGTGGAAGGTTTCTCTTGACTTGTCCAGGCATGTTCCAACCTAGTCTCAAGCAGCTAGACACACAAAGGTAGATAGATTTTATCCTACGGTTCTCCTTCCTTCTCAATTGTTTCTCTTCTTAAAATGGGAATAGGGAAAAAACAAGAACCTTCAGTTCTTGTGCACAGGTCTTCAGTTTGTGTGCACACTTCAGTTCATGGGCCTTCAGTTTGTGTGCTGAGACTAAAGCCCGTGCATAATACCAAACCTTTTAGAATCACTTGGCTCAAAACTTGAACTCTGTTTCTTCGGGATTCTTCCAAATCCCTGCACTCATAATCAAAAAGGAGAATGAATGGGTGAATGCTCCAATATACTCTGTTAGATCATCCGTACATCTGCCATTTTAAGTTAAAAGTTTTGGATAACTCTTCACACCCTTTTTTATTAAATGGCATGTTTTACTTTGCCAAAGAATGAGACACAACAACAGAAAGCCACAGGAGGGCTCATTGCTTTCTACTGCCAGAAATTAACTGAACTTCTAGAAGAGATTGAGCAGGCCAGTTCTCTGTTGTCTGGAGACATGAGAGGGCTGAGACTCACCAGTGAACCAAGATGTAGCTCACCAAGAGGATCAGGTTTAGTTAGTAGTATTCTAGGTGACCTTTGTATTTTGTGACTCAGTTGCCCTAGCTAAAAGAAATCAAAGCAAAGATAAACTGATTTTTTTTTTTTTTTTTGCTGCTTCAAGAAAAATAATATTGACTTCCTTTGGAGCCTGCAGTTTGGAACTTGCTTACTGGACAATATAACTGCCTCAAACCAGATCCTAGTCTTGAGGTGTATATCATCAGTTCGATAGCTCCCAATACTATGAGGTCTTGACCTCAATTAAACCCATATCCTATGGAATTTAGTGGGGATAGAATGGGTGTGCCTTATATGGAATTCAATCAGGCTTATAGTTTCATAAACAAATCTGGGTGAAAAGGGGATAATAAATAAAAAAATTATCGAAAGAACAAGCTGCCTTTCACAGCAAGAAAAGGCCCTTAAAACAATCTGGAATTTTAGTTATAATAGCTACAAAAAAGGAGTTTTTTGGGTAAAAGACAAAAATACACCTTTGGCAGCATTTTATTTACTCATTTAATTGATATTCACTCTCCAGGCTGATGCATTTTAGTATCAGAGTGGGATGATCTATTACTTAACAAACAGAATGATCTAAAGTAGAGATGGAAGAGATCTATTGGGACAGATTTTGAAGCAATTTACATGCACTCTTATATATACAAAATATGAGCACCGTTGCACACATAACTATACATGCAAGCCTGCATCAATGTGTATGCAAATCAGGCTATTGTGCAGGGTATTATGCCCAATCAGCGATTCAATTGGTGCAATTAACCAATTTCTACGCAGAACTCTTGTAACTGGGCATGCAAATTAATGCAACTGCATGCAAAGCTTACACCAGCATTTGTGTACCTAAATGTTCTGTGTATCTAGCCCATTAAATCAGGCTCTGTTTTAATTAGACTGTGTAATTCAAGCCAGACCAGATCACAATGTACTTGGAAGCCCAGTAAATAGAAACAAAAACATATTTTTTGTGTGTATGTCATTCAAAGACACCATGAACCCCGCACTACTTCCCTTGGATTATGAAATTGCAATCACAGCCTATCAAACATTAACATGGGATAAGCATTTCTCCTGATGTTCAGTCTAAATTTTTCCTCACTTAACTTAATCTTATTTCCTCTAGTCATCCTCCCACTCTAAACACTATCTCCCACAGAATCATAAAGTGGCTGTTGCGTTTGCTTAACTCAATTACAACATTTCTAGGAAATGAATTATGTCTGTACAAACACAACAGGACATCGACAAATATAGAAGGGAGATTATCTTCTATGGGTCTTTCTGGTGACAAGAACCTTATTTTGGCAAGTCTTGATAGTGACCTGTTCTTGTAAAAGTAAACCTCAGGTGGTACATACTAGAGCTTGTAGGGCCTATTTTTTTCCTCAGTTCATCTCAAAGTCATGCATCTTCCATGGGGGTCTCACTGTAAATCAATTAACCAGCAAGGATGAAGTCTAGATCTCCTGAGATCAAATCCAGCAATAAAATCCAGTGAGTGGAAGGATTTTCAAAAAAAATATATATTTGAAACCCTAGTTCTTCAACTAAACCTGCCCTAGGAGGTCACTGCAAGCTTAGGCTGTGTTCAGAAACAGTGGGCTGATCTCTGAATTCAGCACAGGAGTCCTTAAAATAATACAATTCAACCATCAACAGTGGCAAAATTGCAGAGGCATTTAGTTTGGAAGAGGTTCGTCTGGTTCCAGCTCCAATGGAAGCAGTGCCAGGTTAGGTCAGGGCTCCTTCCTTAACACATACATATTTATAAAATGTAAAGATGATTTTTGCATAGTTTCAATCCTTTGTTAAATGTGTTTTCTGTAAGTAGGTAATGCTTATCTTCTTACTACATCTGTGCCATGACAAAAGGGGAAAAAATTAAAGCCTTTAAAGGTAAAAATCTTGTCAGGCTACAAAGATGAGATTTACCTATGGGTTTTCCATACATGGGTGACGGTGCTAAACCAGTATAATAACTCGTGGTACTGAGTTAAATCCCCATCGTTACAAAACCTGCTTTGGCTAATGGCTTAAAAACATTCTGCTCTATCAGACTTACGTAATACTATGCTTTGCAGATCACATATCTTACAGCTATACTAGAAGCACTTACTCTATGTTCAAGGTCCCCTTTCCTATATATCAAACTACACAATAACGAAGAATTATACTGAGTTGCTAAAATATTAGAGAGCGAGCGAAGGAGGGAGAAACACATTTTTGCAATGTTTTGAACCTAGTGTCACTGGGATTTTTTAATGCATAAGAGGCAGAGTAATTTTGCTCCAGTTCCACATTAATTCCTGTGCAATATGCATTGGGGATATTATTTTTTTACAAGACGTTTTAAAACCAGGCCTGAAAACAAGCAAAATCCATTACTGACTTACAGTAAATTCCTAAAGGATTCTCTGTACTTCTGTTCCTACTTCAAAATGGCTATACACGCACACACACACAAACAGATTCAGCAAACATGGCAGTATATTTTAAGATTCACTACCCTGAAGAAAATAAGACAAGAAACAGTAGACCCCATTCAGCAAATTTATTGTACTTCCTTAATTTCCAAACCTCAAAAGCACAATGGGCACTTGCAGTACATGATCATTTTTAATTCCTAGAAAGTGATTTAAGATGGGAACATTCCTAAAGATGACTTCCAACAAAACATTCAAACATGGCCCTGTTCCTAGATTGGAACACTCTGGTAAGGCTTGTAGCCTTATTGATGCTTCATATTTAATATCAAGTAGAATTAAACTTTTAAAACTCTTCTTTGCCATGAAGTCAGGAAAAGTTAGAGCTGAACTTTAAATCTGTGACCATATATATGTACACAAGTTGTATAATGTTGCAGTAATGGAAAAGACAAGTGATAAATATGGTATCCCTTAAATAAAAGAGAGAAGGGGAAAATGAAAGAATAGATACAGCATTATACTTCCTGATGTTACACAGATAAGGAAGTAAAACTGGAGAGCTTACTTAGATGTCTGGACAGACTGTACAAGCCTTCTCTTGAAGGACTAAAGGGTTTTGGACCAAATCCTAAGGAAAGCTGTGGCTGCAGAGCTGGGAAACTAGTTGGAAGACTGATGAATGAACCTCAGACCTTTAAACGAAAGAACGAGGAGTTGACTTTGCATACATGAAGGCCTGGATGCTAAAAAGAAAAAAGCAAGCTAAAAATATCACAGAAGTTTTTACTATCTGGTGACAATACTTTTGCCCATGACATTTGGAACTGCTGCAATATCTGGAAAATTACATACAGGTGAGAATGAAATGCCACTAATATTTAATGTCAGCACTCCAAACTCATGTGATTTGGCTTAGGTGAGGATTAGCCAGATAGACAAACTTGCAGTCAGACTGCCATGGTTCTTTGTCTGTTGTTAGTAGTCACAATAGTGAGTAGCACATTTTACCAGCATTGCTCATGCTGAATAAAAGGCACAGTAAATAAATTAATTTCAGAAGTCTGCTTTTGAGACTGCAGATAGAAAGACGAGGTCAAGAGAGTTTTGCAGATTTTGTTCCTGCAAAGAGATTGAAGTTCTGGGTGTCCAAATTGAGTCTTCCAGAGTAAAGCCACAGGTTGTCCTGACTTCACTCTGACCTCAGATTCCTGTTGCTTCTGAGAATCTCACCTTGTCTTTACTTTGCAGTGGCTTATGTTCTGTTCCTTTCAACTCAAACATCCCACTTGGAAGCATACAAAATCAGAGCCCACCCTGAGAGATAGATACCACTCAAAGTTTTGAGCCTGCTGTAACACAGGCAAAAATCTCCAGGGCTGGGATATGAATTAGATACCTGCCAACTTTTGTTGCTGTATTGTCCACAGTTACTCAGGTGTGACAGATGTGGTAAGATGAGATCTGATACGGGGACAGGCTCTCCAGAATTCTTCGTCACATCACTTCACCCGCAGTGCATGGAAGGGACTGGCAGACACAACAGATATGATATATGTGTATATAATATACACAGATATGTGTGTATGTAATATACACACACATATCATCTCTGTTGTGTCTGCCAGTATATATATACACACACACATATCATATCTGTTGTGTCTATCTGTCTATCTATCTACACACATACCTAACCTTTCATTTTCATAGAATCATAGAGTGTGTTAGGTTGGAAGGGACCTTTAAAGGTCATCTAGTCCAACCCTCCTGCACTTTGTTGTACTAAGCCAAAGTTCTGGGTATTAGAAGAAGCAGCAGCGAATTGAAGTGGAAGCAGAAGAACAGAAAGGCATTTTGTTGTCATAGGAAAGATTTTTGGTCTCTCTCCTACTACTTCCCTGTAATGTTTTATTAATGTATAAGCAAAACCTAAACAGCCACCGAGATTTCCCCATCAAAAGCAGGGGAGGAGGAAGACTTCATCTCAGTTCTATTTTTAAAGCAAAGGGGGAGTGGGGGGAAGTGATTTTATATTTAGACTTTCAGACAAAGAAAGGAAAGATGGAGCTAGTAAAATGGTACCTTCAGAGTATGTTTTGGGTTAATGGGATGCTGATTACACAAGCTCTCAGCTTTACAAAAATAAAAGATCCCTGGCTTCTCCTATAAATTGCTGTATCGTTTACATATAAATGACTCCCCTGTATTGAGCCCCCTCCTCTTTTTTTTTTTTTTCCTTTGGACTTTGTATCATCTCCATCTATTCTGCCAGACAATAAACCAGCTGAACTCATCACCAGAATTTATAGGCTAAGAATTTGCTGTGGTCACCAGCCCAGGGCAACGCAACACAAAGAGGTTTGGTCAGGTCTAAAGAGAATGAAGAAGCATGTGTACCTGAGTGTGTGACAGGGAAAAAAATAAAGATAATTATGGAAGAAGCATGTGTACCTGAGTGTGTGACAGGAAAAAAAATAAAGATAATTATTTCCAATGATAATTCTTCTACAACCATTACAAGATATATAGCTGTGTATGCCTATGGTCATGTACATACTGAATTCGGGTTTGTTGAGTAGGAGATTCTTTGATGTCCTATATCCAACTTGTAAAATAATGACTGTGTCTGCCTGTCAAGGTCTGATTTAAGTATATAAACTGCACCTGTAAAGTGCCATGCAGTTCCTCTGCATAGGTGTGTGTGTGTGTTCCCATGCTCCTTTGTCCGCCAATGTGCAGGGGATAGCAGGTTTTATTCTGCAGTCTGAACCCGTGGATGTGTACTACATCCACACATATGTTAGCATGTTCCAACTTGCTGAAAAGTCTTTAAGTGTTGCCTGTAAGTATGAAGCCTACATGCTTGTCAGAAAGTCTGTATGATCATTAGCGTGCCTATCTGTGTATTCAGGCACGTATTGATACACACTGACTTGTATATTGTTATGTCACATTGTGTGAGCCCATTTTGCCTTGTTTGAAAGTCTCTGTGAGAGTGTGTATATCTGCCTTTAAAAATTGCATTGCCGCAGCATATAAATATTTATATATGTAACTGTCATAAATCTGTCAGCTTGGCAAACGTATGAGTCGCCAAGGTAACTTTGGGAGATTTTTATTGAAGAACTCATAAGCTGGAGTTGAGGAATAGCTGAAAGAAATGAGAATTAATGGCTACTCAACATCACTATCATAAAGTTAGTTATCCCATGTTTCAGAAAATGAAACAGACAGCATGTTGGTGACCACAGGCACAATTTAAGTACACCACATTTACTAAAAGCTTAACGTTTTGACTAAAACTAAATCAGGGTACTAGGTCAGTGTGTTGTATGCTGCGGGGAAACCCTAGGCAGTCACACTTGGAAACCAAAGGCTGCTGTCCTCCTGCATGACACTTGGATTGCTTTTGGAAGAGCCAACTGGATTTCCAGGTGGCGTTTGAGCATGTGGCAATTTACAAAAAAACAATTAATCCATCTAACAGAAATGCTTTTGTAATTGAAACTTTACTTCTACACAGGCAAGTAATCTTCTGTCATTGTGCAGTTATTTATATGCAGTTAGCTTGCTAAGTTTTGGTCAAAAGAAGAGCAGTGGTTTGACATTGTAGAGATGTTATCATAAACTGAAAACGCCTTTTCCTTAGGGCTTGTCTACACAGGGAAGTATTTCCAGAGTAAGCTAGGTGGTATTTTTTCACCTGTGGCCCACTGGCCTCTGCTGACTCACACAGCAGTTCAGAAAATGACTGTAAGTTTTTGAATACACCAGCCTTCCCTCCAATTCCCAGTCCAGCTTCCCCTGCCTTCCCAGGGCAGAGAAACCCTCCTGCCACATCCGTGCACAAGGTAGTTTGATATTGTAGACCGAGCTCATGTTACCAGTTTGGCATAGCTATTTGGCACTGGATTTAATGAAAGATGCAGAGATCTAAGCTCTGGTTTGGTACCACCAGCTGCTGCCACCTCTAAATTACACAGGTTATTTCTGGTAGTACTTTAAAAGCACAGAGGTACAAGGTATGTGGTTGATTACTTTGAGAATACACAGTAGTTTCTTAAAGGTGGGAATGCTCATAAGGCTTAGTCTTCCTCTGATTGCTGATTTGATAAATAATAATAATAAAAATCCTTGTGCATGCTGTGGAAGAAAATAAGATGGGTGAATGTTTAAAATATAAAACTAAAAAAAAAAATAAAATATTAAAGATGTGCTCACACTTCCAGTGAACCATGCCAAGAAGCTTGCCTTTAAAATCTGCCAACACAGCCAGTGTTGGGTTGGTTTACAGGACTTGGTTTAACAGCAAGCACACAGAGCCACAGGCCCCGTTTGTGTAGGAGAGGAGGTTGTAAAAATTTGAAGCATATACTCTAGTATTTGCAAATTAGCACAGGGATGTGCAAGGGTAGGACCATTTGTACCCTGAGAGAACGTGCAGAGACTCAACTCCCCAGAGACACTTCTGGGTTCTAGCAGAGAGACCTCTGCAAAGCTGCGGATATAGCTGTCATAACATTTAAATATAACAGGCAACCCTTCATTTCCATGCAGTTAATTAATTTCCTTTCTATTGTTATTATTACTTTTATTAGGCATTCACTAGGACTCCTGTTTCATGTCTCAGCTTATGACGAAGCACTGCAGTGTCTCACAGAGTTTCTACCTTTTCTTTCAAGCACTATATTAATTTACCTATTTTTAAGTACATATTCTTCTTGTCCTTGGGTAGTAAAAGAGAAATCATCAAACTAACGCATGTTATCTCGTAATATATTTATACATATTTGTATGTACAAATTTATGGAGCTGTAACTATATATCCATATTCATCCGCTCATATATGTTCACACCCCCACACAGAAAGAAGCACATTTCTACAATTTTAAATCTGAGGAAAGGGTTTGGTGGCCTGGAGGATTGTTTGCAACTAGTAAGAGCCCTTCCTGTGTTACAGAGCAGGATAAAAAAAACCTGATGAGCTCAAAGATGTGGGAAATGTCCACCTTTCTCTCCCAGCAGCTTCCTGAGGCATGGATGGGTTCACACCCCAGGCTAAAATAAGCTTGCCTGCGGTGTCTTCTAAACAGAAACACAGCCATCAGGGACAGAGAGCAGAGGAATGCCAGAAGCTTCTGGGGTGGTGATGCTGCTCTCCACTTGCACTCGTAGGGAACAAGCACCTTCCCTGCCTGGTTTGACTGGCTGCACAGAGCCTGCCTCCCACAGCACGGCTGTGCAATGCCTCGCACGGGGACGGATGGCCACACTTGGCAGTGCTAGTGAATGATTCGTAAAGCTGAAGGCAGCTTTCAGCTTGATTTCCATGTAAGTCAGACTTGCTTACTATTCATCAGACCCCTATCCCTTGCCCTCCTTCCTCGGGCATAATTGGCCTCTCATTATTAGCACATTACAGAGATATCTTACTTATTGGAGACCGTAGCAGAGTCAGGGAAGCAAGGAGAGGATGCTTTTTGCCTGCACTCTTCCTATTTCACATACAAGACGTTCCTATTTCTTTATGGTGGAAAAACAAAACCGAAGCCCAAGCCTCAAACAAACAGAAGCGGAGGATGCAAGTTTTCAGACAGCAACTGAGCCGCGCGGCACTATATCAAGCTGGATTTACGACATCCCAGAGTGCAGGACAATTCCTTAAAACACACTCACAGTCAGGAAAGTGACTCTGTGTAAAATGCCATCTGGGGTTTCCATATTTTATTTCCTCTCTCACTCTCTCTCTCTCTCCCATAATGTTTCCAGGTTTGTTTTGTTAAGTCAAAAACAATTTTTTTCGCTTCCAACTCTCAGCTCTGGCGCACTCCCCTAAGGATGGGTCATGGATTACCTAGCTCTTACATCATCTTACAGAGAAAGATTCTGCCAGAAAAATGCAGTTTGATCATTTTCATCCTTACACCTTGTCTGTCACCTTGCAAACCTGTGGAATTTCTTTCAGAGAGAAATGGAATACTTAAATACAGCAATACTCCTCTGAACCTGCTTCACCTGGGGAAAATTATTTTAACTATAAAGGTAGATAATGAAACAGAACAAATGGAATTTTTTTTCAGATATGTTTGGTTGTGTTACATAAACCTGCTATTTTGATTTTTTTTAATTATGAAGAGCTGTCTAACACAGTATCTAAATATTTAGATCTGAAAACTGTAAGGATATGACACAGGTAAACTGAAATATTTATTTTATTTTTCTGAAGAAACATATAGTTGCAGTGGTAGCAGGGTTAAGAGATCATTTGGCTAAATCCAAATGCTTTTAAATACATTTTTGTATTTACTGTTGCTTTCTACTTATACTGCTCCAGTTTGGAAACATGAGAAATGAAAAGGAATCAAAGGTGCAGCCCAATAGGAAAAAGAAAAAAAAAAAAAAGAGAGAGAAAGAGAGAAATTTCTTAATTAAAAATTATGAATGTAACTTTTGTTGTGTAGAATTCCCTACAGAATAGCTCAGATCTTCCTCACTGCGATTTCCAATAACTACTTAGAAAGCTGGCCTCGACATCAGTACAATTACAATCTTGCTGGCTAGCTAAAGTGAAGTGAGAGGCGTCTCTTTGTGCATTGAGCCTTTAATTAAGCAATAATAAATGAGATCTACCCATAGTTCTGTGTGTCAGGCTTTGGCTTAGGAAATATAAAGAGTGAGGAGCTGTGATTCATGTTCAAATATAATGCATGGTTAGGTAACATCCAAACTGATCAGAGAGGGGAGCCAAGGTCCTGATATAACCCAACCATTCATCACTTATCAGCTCTAACCTCTTGACAATCAGGGCACCCCTCCCTCCTTTGGTAATAGGTTAATTAATTACCAATTTAGAAGTAATCTTACAAATCAGCTGTTGCCCTTGATAAGAATTAATTGCAAATACTTTTTTTGGGAGGAACATATTAAATGGACCTTTCTTTAAAAGAAAATATCATCAGAAAGCAGATGAGGAGCAAGACTCCTAGAGTGGTTCTAGAGATAGGAGAATTGTTTGAATCCTGTTCAGTGGGGATGTGGAACTCATTAATTTTATTTATTGAGGAATTACCAAGATAATGATAAAAATGTTCTAAGATCATTTACAAGTCATCCCTAGCCCACCCATGCTCAAATTCCTCTGAAACAGAAACTTCACACACCCCGCCTTCTAGTGAGGGATTTAGCTCACTTTCCACTGAAGCTAGCCAAGCTTTTTAATTATCTTAAGTAGGATTCCTGTCACTTGAGTTTAGGTATCTGGAAGTTAGATGTCCTGCTGCCCCCTGCAATCAGCAGAAATTTCTTCAGTCTATTCAGACAATGAAATGTGAGTGTCCACTTTGGGGTGAGACAAGCTGTGGCCTAAACTTCAGTAACTGTACTGTCTATCAAACCATTGTTCTGAAAGCAACCTCAGGTTGCTTGTTCAGATGAAGACACGCATATTCTAGGCAGGTCACTTCTTTGGATAGCATTCAACTTAACCCTTTTACCATATCTAAACTTCCTCTGCTGTTCTGTTGGCCTTAGACTTCCTTCAGAGACAACAGAGGAAAAGAGGCATCTTCCAGGATAGTGAAAGGTGCCACCTTTCAGATGTCTGGTTTAATATGAGAACCATCTTGCAAGGGCTAACTCTTCTCCATGGATGACAGAGGATGCTAAGAGATACAGCTGGTTATACTGTGTGATATTTATGCTTGTTCATATCTATATAGTCTGGCTACAATCTAGACCAATGCCATGCTTTCCTTAAAGGGATAGATTGAATTTCTGATGTGCTTGAAAACAACTTCTATTAGACTATTTCATCTTGATGAGACTAAGCTTTCATCATGAATGACCACAGGCTTAGGCTGATCTTAAATCAATATATGAAATGTAAGGTAAACATGACAGTATATGAGATCCAACCCATCAGAAAAATAGGTACCAGCTGGAAAGAGTTCAGTGAATCTAGATCTAAACTCCTCCAGAGTTGGAAGGGCTTTTCACAAGTAGAGTAGTCTTCTCTAATAAGAATTCAAACTCCCTGGACCTCCTGATGTTTATCCATTACTAGAAAAATATATGCTTCATTTCCCATTCCCATTAACATGGATAGCTGTGGCAAAGGTGCATGAGAACCAGCAGGTTTGTAGATCTGTAGCCATATGAATTATCAGCAAGATGCTTCAAAGCTACTGGAGTCCGATGTTTACATCTCCTGCATACAGCCATCATGAAGTCTATGCATCACTTGAGTCCTACCTAAGCACTCAGCTGGGCTCTGCCCTTTCATATCCTGTACTACACTGAGATCAACCCAAACTACTGCAACCATCAGCAATATCTGGCTCAAGTTTTCATGAAGAAATTGAAGATTGGTTCTTATTTTATGGTTGAGAGTCTGCTTAGCTCTTATACTAAGTAAGTAAATAAAAAGAGTGGCATTTAACAGTCTTATGCTTCAACACTATATTCTCTCATTGAGTAATTATTAGACTGTTGATCTGATTTTTCTTCAGGTGCACTTTTTGGGGTTTTGTTGGTCTGAAAGAACTGAAAATACTTGCAAGAAAATTCTGCTAAAAAGAAAACCTCCCGATCTCTGCAGATAAAATTGGAAAAGAATGAAAAAAAAACCCAACCCCAAAAGAATACCCCCCCACACACTTCTGTAATTTCAAAATAACCATGATTCAATAATTTCAAGACTGGAAGAATTGGGTAAATGCCACCAGAAAATTACTTTTCTCTTTGAAATTGCAGTATCTAAAGGGCTAATAAACATACTAAGCCAAAAAGGAAATTAAAAGGTTTAAAAACATGATCTTAAAGTAGATTCACCTGATCTACTGTCTAAAATATTTATTTTCCACATTTTCCCCAATTTTACTTTCCATCACTACTGGAACAGAAAATATTAAATAAAAACAATCTCAAAAAGTCTTTAAAGGGGAGAAACAATTCCTGTCCAGCTGTGATGTACCACTGCCTAGTTTTGGATGTATAATTAGAATAACATTATTTAGTCATTCCTCTGCTAATGAAAATTCTCCTTGAACTCAGTAGTAGGGGGTAGCATTTGCGCTGCAGAAAGACCTATTTTTTGAGCCTCCCTGTCACCATGAAATTCTCAGTGGCCACAGAAAGAAGAATAAGAAATACCACAATGTCATAGACACCAGTGGGTCTCTTACAAAAGTATTTGCGACTAGGAATATGAACAGCATTCATAAAATTTTTCTCCTAGAGCCATGCAAGAAAATGAATGGAAACTAGGTTCCTTAGGTGTTTGGTTTTGGTTTTGTGGTTTTTTTTCCCCAGATCAAAACATGGGGCTGAAATTTTGCTCCTTTATGGTTACAGCATTCTGAGTTTGATAAACAAAGCTTGGTCTCAGATACAAGCAAACCATTTATTAGTTCTTGGTCAAGATTCAGAATTTCATTTCAAATTGGGAAAGTTCTGCCATTGAAACCCAGTGTCTTTTTAAGTCTCAGAGTAAACAGGAATGGGAAATTCTAAGAGAGATTTAATTTTTTTTTTTTAAATCTACAGACCTGTCCAAAACTGGAACTTAGCCTTCTCTGACCAGAATCCCTGGAGATTCACAGTCCCTGCTAACCCTTCAGCCCTGCATCCCTTACCAAATAGATGTCATACATCATTTCTGAAACTCGGACTGCAAATGGGAGCTGAGAACGTGCATTTCATAGAGGCAGGAGTAAATGATTCCCCTGATATCTCTTTCTCATATATGGCATTCCACCACCTATTGTCCACTCCGTATGCTTCCTTCTCCCTGGTAATACCCCCAAGAGATGGCTGATGTCCTGCAAAATAACCAGAGAATGCATCTTTAATTGGGTCCAGAAGAAACTTTATTACCCTGTAGCTAGCTTCTTTGTTTTTTTCTATAACAAATTATCCTAATGATCTGACCCAGGACCAGATGTTAATTGCAATGGAAAGTAATCAATTTCCTTTACTGAGCGTGAACTCATTTGCAAGGTTAGTCAGTGAGCAGATATGGAGTTCTTAATGAGGCAAGAACCTAGCAGACCTTCTGGGTTCCTTGTGTCGATTCCAGGTTTACTGCATTGCACCCATTTTCACTCTACCCATCTTTAGCCAGGCCACCCTATTAAAAAAGTAGCAACAACAACCAAAAAAAACCCCACCCCCAAAACCAACAAAAAATCACGATCTGTCTCTAATCACTTAGTAAAGAATGGAAAAAAATAATAATGTAACAAGCATAGCCGTCTGAGAGCAGTAGATTGTGAGAGACAAAATCACCCTCTGTATATATAAAAATAAAAATAAAAAATATGTAAATCACACAGGAAATTATGGCTAACGGCATGTTGTTTAATAGAGGGTATTATTATAAATATGGGAGATGCTCAAACAACAAATTAAGCCTGCAGTATTCCGAGAAAGAGCTCAGAGGACGCAACCTAAATTCTAACTTGGCTGCTGTCTTCGGTGCTTCTGTGCTTTCGTCTGGGTTTTATATTACCATCGAGCACAGCTTTAAGAGGGAAAGGTTGGGCCATCCAGAGTGATTAAAATATAAAGAGGGGAGGGCAGGAGCAGAAGGAGGTACTTAATCTTCCAGTGAAGTTCTCAAAAGAAGTGAGAAAAAAAGGCCTTCACTATGGTTGGATGTGAAGAGCATTTTCTGTCCTGGAGAGGATGCGGGGAGGAAGCTTACCCATTCAGCAGTCACCAAGTTAGCTGTAACAGCGCAACCTCTGTTGTATTTGCACCAGCAGAGCTTAAAATTGGGCTAAACACCCTTGTGTGACAAGCAGGTTTGCCTGCCTACTTAAAGCTGCAGTGGGGCAAATACAACCTACTGCTGCTTATTGTGTCTAGGCTATCCTGGCTCCAGGACACAACTTTTTTTCTTTTTTTATTAAGAGAGGATAACCTTCTCCTTCAGCTCGCTCTAAATTCCTAATTCTAAAGCAAGTCCTGCTGCTCTTCATCCCAATTTTTATTGTACAAAGTTCTGTATCCACCATTTTATGCATGAAAGGGGACCATAAATTTAAAATGAAGCCCTCTTCTAAACAAACTTGGTTTTAAAATATTTAAGAACAAACCCCACTGCATCAAGATTGAACCTCCTATCTCTGTTAATTGTGAAACTTTAGATACAAGATGAAATAATTGTTTCTCACAGGGTGATCTTCTAAAAAATCCTCCAAGTTACATCAGCTGTCAGAACAACCTCTATCCCAAGGATGCTTGTCGACAGGAGGAAGAAAAACGCGCTATCAGGCAAGTGATAATAATGCCTGGGACCATCACTCCCTTTCAGAAGAAGGCATCTTGCATTTCCAGATCTAGCAAATGGTTCTGGGAGTTCTCACTTTTGGGAACTGGTAATACCACTCCAGGGAGCTGCACAACTCAAGGGATGCCAGACACAAGGACAATGTTTTATGGAAGTGGTGGAAGCAGATGAGCAAAAGAAATCTAAGGGAGAAAGGGTTAGTTAAAGAGGAGGAGGAGGGAAAATAAAATCTATCTCCATAATATTTTTATTCGTATATATTATAGCAGCTAATTGCAAAACTGAAATCTCTGTGGCCCCCAATGGAGTTACATAAAGCACTAGTAATTTTCAGTGCATTCAGCTAGAAAGGGGTATTGGAAGGTGCATTCTGCATCTGTCTACATTAATAAATAGCGGTTCAGTAAGAGACTTTCTCAGTGACGAGGTCACCCCCATGTTGTGCCTATATTAGAGACCCTTTCAAAGTGCACACGACAGGTTGTTCTGCTACGTCAAGGACAGGGTTCGACGAAGGCTGGCAGCTTCCCAACTTGTTTGAGGTGAATACGAATCCTGGAGGTGAGGGGGGGTGTGCCCATGGCTTAGGAGGAAAATAGGCTGTTAACTTTTTCTCTCATGTGCATTCAGGGGCAAAATCTGAGTGGGACATTTAGCATGGGGTGTCTTCCCCACTGAACTGAGTTGATTGGGAAGGATGTTTAAGGAAGGATATGTACCATCTGTGTTACAGCTGAGGACAACAAGTACGCACCTGCTCTGCTCAGAGCTCTGTGTAGGCCCTGTAGTTATCTCAACTCAGGCAACAGGAGCAAGTTTACTTTATAAAGCAGTCTTTCAAACTCTCATCTGTCCTGTTTATAAATTTAAAGTGGAAATCAGAGGATCAAGGGACTGTCACTGAATTTGTGAGAGGGTGGGTCCGAACTACTCGTAGTGTTGTGAAACTGAAGACTTTGGACTGTTGTGCTGCAAAAGCTAGCTCTGGAGTCCATCACACCACTCTCTGCCTGCAACAGGGAAGGAAGAGCTGCCCCTGGAGCTATTATGCACCAAGTTCCTTTGGCAAAATTGCTAGCAGCACTGCAAAGAACTCAAACCTTTTCACCTGGAGTTTGATCTTATCTACTCACAGCTCTGCAAGCCCAAAGCTGGCTGATCTGCCTCAGACACCAGTCCAGATACCTGCATGAGTAATCACTGCAGATCCAAAACACTGCATGTGACTTAGACTCCACCTTCTCCCTCGCTTCTCCTTTCCCCACCTCGTCCAAAATAACAATGACATGACCGCTATTTTCACCTGTTCCCCAGAAGAGACATCCAAAAGCACTTCCCTGGCTACTTACCACCTCTCTCCTCAGAGTCTCTCTATACACCAAGGAAGAAACACTGTTTGCTGGACATTCAGCAATTATGCCCTCAATTCTGTGAAGTCGCTTACGAAAAACTTTTCAGCAGAGGATACTGAATGTTACCAGGGAATGCACTAAGTCATTAAGACAAAGCTGCAAAGAAACTGCAGGAACTAACACAGGTTCACAGCCAGTGCCATGAACCCCAGACCCCATATAAACACATTTTCTTGCTATACGAAGGGTCAGCTTTGGACAGACTCAAGTGAATTCAGCCAGGCTTATTAGCCTGGGCTCCCAGCCAGAGTGTTGCAGCTTGCAGGGCTCAGAAGAGTGGCTTGGGTGCAAGGTGTGGGTGACACAGGAGGTGGGAATATATAGATAGTATGAAAAGAGAGAGGTCCAGGTACTGGCAGGGATTGGGGTGCAGGTTGAAGACACAGAGGGATGCTCGTGGAAGGAGGGAGAGGCATGGGGTTTGCAGCCAAGGCAGCAAGAACACATTGAGGAAGAGAACATGGCAGCAAGGCATGGATTGGGAGACAGCCATGATACTGGGCTTAGTCACCCACTCCAGTGGTAGCCAATGCACCAGTGTCCCAACAAAGGCAACCCCCCATGCACGGCACTTAGCCAATTGTGCAGTACTGTGTGTGGGGAAAAAGAAACTTCTTCCTGACCCCTGCAGGCAATCAGTTTATGCCCTGAAGCATGAGATTTGATTAGCCTCATTATCTCAGCTTACATAACTGTAAACGTTATTAATGGTAATAAAATTATCTAGCCTGTTTTAATAATACAGCCACAGTGTTTGTCTCGATGACCTCCCGTGGCTGTAAATCCCACAGGGGACTGGCACATGGCATAGTGGTTCTTTTTGTTTATTCTAAATTTACCAGCCATTAATTTCACCAAATCACTCCTTGTTCTCCCATTATAGGATAGAGAGAGAAGAAGCCTATTAGGTGTCTGTGCACCTTTCCTAATGGCAAACACAAGTAACTTGAAGTCTGACTAATAAGTTTGGGAGTAGACACTACCAGGCCTTCAAGTCTTGGGATTAATTTTCTCTCCCTAACTCTCAACCAATGAATTCCCATGACATCACATAACTTGGCCTGGACTCTTTAAAACCCACCATGCAGTTAAGGAGATTTAGTATGCTAGATGTGAACTCATCAGTTACTTGAAGCCTAAGCTACAATTTTGGTTTCCAAATATCTCAAAGTAACACAACTGCCTTGACCTCTGTACAGAGGTCTTGCCAAGAGAGATGCCACAATATGACTTCATATTTCAGGTATAATGCCTCACTCCTTTTCTGATGTTCTGCATTCTGCTTCTGCTGGAGCAACCAAGCAATAGTGCAGATCTCTCTGCTGACAGAGGATGTGGTTTACTCCAGAGGTCTTCCCCAACACATAGTCAGGGGGGTGCTCAAGAAAGGAAAAGCTGTAGATGACCACAAACTCTTCTTTAGGTGAGGTATGCTTGCTCTGTGCTAGGAGAGGTGAAGTAAAATGCTGCCTTGTCTTGACTTATGCAGAGAAATGGCTGGGCAAATCAGATAAAGAATGAGAGAACAACCTCTTCCTTGTCTTGCCTGAAGCAGATTGTACCTGTCTATACAATTTTTATGGAAATGCAGAGAATCTGTTCCCATACCCACACTTTTAAATATAAAGGAGGGCATTATGGGACAAAGTCAGGGATAATTTGGAGAGTAGAAGAGTAATAAAGTGTTACTGCTTTACAGTGCTTCTGCATATGGTGCTTTACTATGTTCTCACATAGTATGTGGGGGAAGCATAACTTCAGCTTTTTCTTTCAAGAGTAAAGATACAATGATATAATTCATATTCTTCATTTTTTAAAAAAACAAACAGACTATGGTTTTCCTGCTTGTTAAAAATACCCTATGTAAACATCTCTTTATCGGCACAAATGGTGCTATCCCTAAATGACTAAACCAAAATAAGCATAGTTGAAAATAAACACTAAGGTTAACATGGAGGCTATGTTGTTGCCTGGCCTAACAACACTCACACCTTAGATTAAACCCTTCCATTTCTTGCTTCTTCATTTGAAGAAACCATTTTTAGACCTATTCTGATTCAAATGAGAAAATGGAGTAAAGAATTGTTTTCCGTTGCAAGAAAGAGGCCACTTGTTCAAAGACCACATCATGGGCAGGACAGCAGCAGTGGGATGAAGGATGGATATACATACCACCATTACACAATTTGTTCACATATAACATATGCACACAGGGTCCCATTCCAGAAGCCATCAAGTACTATTCCCTCCTGAGGACAACATGGATCTTCAGCAGCAAACTATGCAAGACCTAGATATTTCATTAAAAGAAAAAGATCCCATAAACTTTAATCTGTGTACCCTCACTATCTTTGGGAAGAGGGAATATAGTGTCCTGCCTGAGCTGTTAATACTGCCATGGGGCTACTTCCCTTTTACCTGTCCAACAAACAGCTCTTCAATGTTACAACCGAATCCAGCCAGTGTCCTCTGGCCAGGAAAATCTCTTGTTTTGGGCAAGAGAAGATCCTCAGTAAAAGCAGGAAGTGGCAGTGTGATTGCTGCAAACCCCATCAGCTTCTGGAACGAGGTGCAGGTCTAGGTAAGCCTTATGGAGAGCCAGTGTCCTCCAGGCCTTGCCTGTGCAAATGCTGCTCCTCGTTACCACCACGACAGCATAAATCTGTGTAGATAAACTCTCCACACTGAAGGCAGAGCTGAATTCCCAGTCCACAGCATTGACCTACTAGTTAAGCACTGCAGTGCCGTTTGCTGGATTCCCAGTACAAACATATGCTTTCAAACACAAATTGGGATTCTTCTAGCAGATTAAAGCTGTTTTCCTTCCCTGGAAAACAGCCTGTGAGGAAGAGAGCTAAAGGCTCGTCTGCCTCACCGTGCTCCCTGGCTCAAGAGGATTTAATATTCAAGTCGCTTGTCTTCTATCTTCCCCCACTTCCCCTTCCCCTCTCCACCCTGCCCCCATCCCCCCCCCTCACCCGCAGACCAAATCCACGTCTGGTGCCTTCCTCCCACCGATTTCCCTCAGGTCAGAAGAACTCTGTCATCAATCCCCCACTGAGACTTATTTCCAAAGATCAGCACTGACCCAGAAGTCACTTGGCACTGCACCATCAGAACAGCGTGTGCTGGCACTGCTGAGAGGAGAATCTCACAGAGACCGGATTCAGGATGTCGGGCCGTCTGCTAAGCACTTGTCAGGCTCCCATATTTCAGAAAGAAGTCTTTATGTGGCTGACCTGGTGACTGGAGGATGTATTTATAAAACAACACATAAGGCCCAGGCTGGTTGACCCCATTGTAACACTCAGCATTGCTGAGCAGAAGGACCCATGCTGGACTTCTGGTTCTCACTGCTCTCACTGAAACACTGTGGAAGGCTACTGCAGACCTTTGAGTCAGCCATGGATGGGAAAGGAGCAAACACTCAGTGTTGGGCATGTGCTGTGGAATGAAGTTCTATAAGGAGAGTGGATAGAGATGCGAGTTACCTTTTGAATTTTGCACCTGGTCATGGGCAGAGAGCATCCCAGGGGTCACACAAAGGGAAGGGCCTCCTACTCAGGGCTGGTGTGAAGTAGAGACCAGGTAAAAAAGATCCTTCAGCTCATAAGCCCTCACTAGAAACCTTACACAGCACCATCTTTCCTGATCTGGGACTTTAGTTGCTGCCTCAGTAGGCCACATGTTCATCAGACACCTCCATTTGGCAGAGAAAGTCAAGGAGTAAGGGAGAGCAACAGCACTGTCCTGTGAACACACAGAGTCCAGCAAGTGGCAGGGCAGTGTTTACCTGAAGGACTGTTTGTAAGCGTAAGCAAAAACGTAGCTTGGACATTGTGAGAGAACCCTGTTCTTTTTCACAGTCTGTGTCACTGTGCTACAGATTGAAGAGGGAAGGAACTTTCCCCCAGAATAGACAATGTGAGAAGATGCCTTGGCACCAAGGAGCTAATTCTTCTACCTAGAGGTTTCCATCCCACTGGTATTTTATCTGTGGCCTGCAGCAAGTGATAGCCCCACACAGGTCATCTTCTCGCAAGACAAGATATATCCCTGCAAAGGAGGAAGCCTTCTCCACATGAATACCAAGTGCAGTCTGCAAACATCTCTCACACAGTCTCTGTGGTCAGAGCCTGAACAAACTAATGCATTTTTCATTACAGCCTAAATACATCCCCTTGGCGCCTTCCAGCTCTGAAGACACAGAGGTTTCCTAAAACTGGGGCCACTGTGTGAATATGTGGGACAGCTGATCCCACAGCCAGAGCAGGACAGATGGAGAAGAGTGCCTTGCTTTGCGTATGTGGAAGCCAACCATAAAGGAACCTCATGACAAGAAATGATTGCACTGACTGTGTTCAAAAATGAGCTGGGACTGTACCTTTTCGCTGCATAAAGGCAACCCATGCCAGTGAGCCCCCGCGCTGACGTTGCCAGCATTAGCTAGTGTTTTTAAGCAGGCAAGCGCCAAACAACAGTGATGTTTATTCAAGCAGTTTTGAAGGTGCAGGTCTGAAATTTGAACCACAGCTTTTCACTGTGGTTGGTCAGAGTATGACATACCATTACGGTTCTGTCTTCCAGGGTGAGCAAAATACATTTTTGTGGTGATATTTCAAGTTGTCATGCTCAGAGATTTGAATTTTGCATTCTCTGAATACTGTTAAATCCTCAAGGGCTTAAGCATTCAGGAGAAGGGAAAAGGCCACTAATGCGAGATGGAGAAAGAATTAAAAGGAGCCACAACATAATGCATAGCTAAACACAAGCATACACAAACACACAGGCACAATCAACTCAGTCCTACTTTGAATGGAATTACTCTGGGAAGAACAATTCCTTTCACTCTAGGAATTACTGGGCGAATTTCTCCAGCCCATGTTATGTAGGTCAGAGCAGATTATCGCAGTAGTCCTCAGGGCTTTAACATCTATGAATATACACAGCTGATTGCTGAGCAGGCCTTTGGAGTGGCTCGATGTAATATGTGCTGATACCATTCAGGCACAGAGAATGGGCGCATGCCTGAGCTAAGAGGACTGTGTTTTTTATGTTATAACTCATGACTTTCCGTTCTGAGATGCCAGATTCACATCCCAATTTGCTCACTTTCCCAGCCTTCACTTTGATTTGCGTCAGTCTGGGAAAGGGATATGGGTCTTACTGCACATCCATGACCAGTTTCTGCTGGCAGCAGGAGTTGAAATCGCTTTTCTCAGGATGGCACTGGTGCTTGTCTGACTAACACAAGCTTGGTCAGACCAGTGGCATGAGCTGTTTCACCTCAAGCATGATGAGTGCCACGCTGGTGTAGCTGGGGGAGAAGGAACAGACAGCTAAGGGCAGGAGACAATGCTACCCTGTTTTGTGGCAGCTTGCCATTGGAGCTATTTACTTACACCATCAAAACACGTCCTTTGCTGTCCTGACTTAGGAGCTCTGGTGATTTATGCAGGGCTGACTTCAGACATCATTCCCCTCTAACTCAGCTAAGTGCCTCAATGGTGATGGCAGGAGAACTGAAGCCGCCTCTTTTCCCAGTGTTTCGGCAGAGGATGGCTCTGTCAGGAACCAGAGCTGGCATCTGTTGCGTGTTGCGTTAGGACCTGGGGCTGTGAGCTGTAGCAGCATGGAGCAGACATGCCTTCTGCTCTGCCGCCTTGTCTGTGGGGAGCAGCAGACGCTGGGGAGAGGGGGAGACAGGCACTGATACAGATTCCTTATCGTAAAACACTGAGAGCCCTGAGACAGATCAAGGGCCAGGTCTCAAGGCGTTTCCATCTGCACTCTTCTGAGCACAGGTCCAGCTAGTTTTCAGGGTCCTCTCCTCCCTCCTCCCCCTCCACATAAAGGACTAAGTTAAAAGGACCTCAGTATTCATCCCACAGTACAGGTAAAACCAACATTAATTCTTAGCTCTCCCAGCTCACCATTTCTATTTCAGGAGCTCTTGGTACCTTGGGATGCAGCCCTTATACTCTGAGTTTAGCCCCCAGGTAAATCCTCAAGAGGTGGCTGTACCTACTCTTTCTATGCCCATTACTTGAAAAAAAAAAAAGAAAAAAAAAAGGATGACCACATTAGTATGCAGAGAAAACCAATTTATACAGGGCATTAGGCATGCAGTATAAATGAGGCTACAGGAAGAGCAGAGTGGATGGTGAATGTTTATGGAATAAGTTAACAACTGGGAATGATGTTGCATTTTCCATGCAAGCAGACAGACAGATATAACATGGTCCCAACAGGGAAGAATAAATCCCTGTAGTTTGTGGCCTACTTTCAGCTTCATTAATGGAATAAAGGCCAGGAGGCATGATGTCATGAAATTAGCTTCCTAATTAAACATTGCCTTTGCCTCTCTTCCCCTCCCCTCTCTGGATGAAGTCAGTGGCTTTTCTGGCTCAGTGTGCTTGCTATTTGTCAAGGGCTGAACTCCTTCTGAGCAGGTTGGTTAGATGTCTTTTCCAGCATCTCACAACAGCATGATCTACAGTTTGAATCCCAGACACTGGCACCCCATCTTCCTTTTTCAGGACACCTTGAAAGCCAAAGGACTCTGATTCTCAGACATATCCACATCCTTTCAAGTATCTGCCTTTGCAAAGTTCTCCAGGAATCTCTGAAGAAGCATGCTGTTTATAGGTTTTAAGGGTCATAAAGCAAATTGGATGGTGGGCACATTTCAGTGAATACATTCTATCGTCCCAACTTTTCACTTAAAGAAGAGTCAGAACACCAGCCGTAACTGGACTGTACAACACAAACTGAGTGATGAGCGTGCCTTGTTAGGGAGCAGGAGATTGGGTTTTTGTTGTCCTATCCTCTCCTTGTTACTCCATGTCCAGCACTGTCAAAGGACCAGCCTGTCTGACTGCCTGAGGAGATGGGAACAGATTTAAAAATATTTTCCTTACTTCTCCAGGCACATTCAATGATGTTGAAGAGTTGAGTCTCTGGCCTTGTGAAAGGAGGTCAGAACCAGGTCATACCCACCCTGTCCAACCCTGCCTAAGTGCAGTGAAGATGTAGACCCAGAGGACATCCTACTAAAGAAAGGAAGAGCTAACCTTTTCCTCTTTTTCTACTTTTGCAATATTTTAATCTCTAAATCCAATGTTTTCCACCATGGTTTGTTCTTTGAGTGACTCATACACTGAAAAAAAATCAGTATTTTCCCCATTACATAATATTTTGGTTTACAATAGTAATTCCAGGGAAAGACCAAAACTTATCCAAAGTTTGTGGCATCCTTGTACGCTCTTGTAATGCAGTATCTGTTGATCAAACCCTTAGCAAAATTATAACCATAAGCAAACTAGACTTCTCCTAAGTTTCTGCACATCCATCATTGACATGAAAATATTTGTTACTCTCTTCTGAATTTACAATATGGGGAGTGCACTGACCTTTTTCCCAGAAAATGTCCATGGCTTTACTTTGTTCATTCAGCTAAAAATGCTGCAAATACAGGATGGCCATGAATAATAGAGAGCCTAAAAGTTGATGTTGCCAAGAATGGGTGACTCAGGAAGTGGTTCAGACATATGCATGAGAACATTTAGCCCTGCAATTCATCAAATGTGGACGCATTGCTCATATTTATCATTTTTATTCCAATACCAAAGCAGAATCTACTGTATTTATTAAAAAAAAGTAACAGTCCCTGCAGCAAAGTAGTTCCCTGAATATGAGCACACCTCAGTGTGAGGCCAAGATCCCACTCTCCTTGACTTCCTTACTCAAGTTGTGTGATGTCATGATATATTTCTGTGTTAGAGTTCGCGACATGGGGCAGGAACGTCCTGTAGAGTTTTGGATGACTCTAGTTTGCTTGTATTAATCTCCATATATAGAACCCACTGCACTGGCACCACTCCAGTTCCTAATTTATCACCTATGGGCACCCTACATCTCCTTAAATTCCATGTGTAACAATCTGGGGATTCAGAAATGAGATGAACTTCTCTATAAACAGAATACCATTGGAGTGTAAGTGCTACTCAGGGACTCAAACTCCCTTTTGCCTTAGCTGCCTAACCCTAGTTGACAAATCACACTGATGCTGGCAAACTGAGGCACAAAGCAAGGAAGCCAAAGATGCACAAGGTCAAGGGAAAAAAAAAAAAAAAAAGGGTGGTAGTGGAGCTGTGTACCAATGCTCCAAAACATGATCTATGGCCTTAACCCCAAATCAAACATCCTATCTGCCCTGCACGGCTCCACCCCTCTCCCTCTTCCTGCTCATACAACTCCCAGTGTGATACTACTACAGGGCATCCCTGTAATGTATGTTAAGTAAGTGTGTGTCTCCGGGTGCGCTTGTCTCCCATTGAGATGGAGCTATTTTCTCTCACTCGGCATCTTTTGTGCAGGTGCATGCTTTACAAACAGAAAAATCAGCACTCTGCAAAAGTGTTTCTGTTAACATTTATCACCCCTTCCCTTAGTCATCACCACAGCAGCCCTCTCTGGGGAATGGGAATGCTAATTCAAGAGAAGATGTAATGCTAGTCCGTTGGGAGCCCTGGATTAGCACAACAACACAAAAGAGAGAAGGAGGAAAAAAGAGAGAGACAGAAAGGGAGAAAGAGTCCTTCTAAAGACAGAGACAGAGTTGAAGTCTCATTCTCTTTTATTGCAGCCCCATGCTTTTTAATTGTTCCGCCTGAGTAAATCCTTCCTCTGTGATCCTGTTGTTAATGAAAAAGTCCATTGCGGTCATTCTGCTGGCTTTAAGCTTATGCTTGTCCAATGGTTTCTTGAATCCCAGAGCTGTTAATATATCTGGAGTGGAGCAGCTGCAGGGCAACCTATTTCTATGATAATGTGTATACAGAGCTTTTATCTTTTTTTTCGGGGTGGGGGGGGGGGAGTGGGGGGGGGTGTGAGGGTGTGGGGGGCAGGGGAACGGAGAGGTGGGGAGAGAGTCAGGAAGAGAAGAGTGATGCTTAACTGTTATTCCCTTTCCTCTCCTTCACCTCTGATCTTTCTCCTAAATATTTCCAGAGGGTCTACCCAGAGCCCCAGGTGTTACCGTACAACTTCAATTTTGATAGGCCACTGTTAGGGGCTGAGACTTTATCTATATCTGAGTTGTGTAAGGCTCAGTGTTGCCACTGCAAAATCGTGAGTGTACAATAGTTAATCTCTATAAAAAACTAGGCTGGTAAAACGAAAATCCCAAGCTATCCCAAAGTGCTTTCAAACTGCAGAAAAACCTCTGGTTCTGAATTCCAGGAGTAAAATGATTTCACCCTTCAAGAGTTCCCATAGATACACAGTGATTGAAATTGAAATCTGGAGTTTCACCCTATAAAACTGTAAAATGCTACAACATGAAACCAAATAATTTTGCAGACTCCACTGAAAACTGCCAGTAACAGTGTTTGAGGCACCTATATGTTGTGGTACCACATGGAAGCCTGTTACGATCGATGCCTGAATAGTTAATTTGAGTGCTCATTTCCCTGCCACACAAGTTGGTCAAACACTGTTTTCCCTTTTTCCCTCCATCTCTATTTCTGATTAAAGTTTTTAAAATAAACATGAAAAAATAATCTGAAGTCTTCCAAGATGTCTCAAATGCCCCTCAAAAGACAGGAAGCCCCCAGCTCAATTCCTCAATTTCCCCCTTCAAAAGGCCAAATACATTTGAATTAGAATAAATACACTAGTTACAATTTTCTAGTGCACAATATTCCTGTTTTGGTAACAAGTGTAGTAGAGTAAGGATTGCCCTACAAAGCTAAGCACAGCATGTAAAAATAACCAGCACATCAAGACACAGAGCTTTGCCGTATTATCTGTAGGAGTACTTTGGGTTTTATTTGTACAAGAAAAGAGAGACTTCCTTCAGTTATATGTATCAAAACCACCTTCAATTTGAAGACAGTAACACACAGTTTTTTTCTTAGAACTCTGTTAAAGCTCGAGAGACCTGTGATGACAATGAATAAAGAACTAAATTTTTTCTCTTTATCATCCAAAACCAAATAGTAAGTGTTGGCATCACAATCTCAACCTTGGCTAAAGTGTGGCCAAAACACAGTGCAAAATCAACCTGTTTCCTTTTGTTCTCCACCATGTTACAGAACAGATTGCTTTGCCTTCCCTCCACCCATCATTATTTAGATGATATTGTCAGGGAAGGGTGACAAACAGAAAACTTGACTCAGTCTCTCAGAGGTATGTTGGATCTCAAAAGGGCAATGGCACTTCACTTATGTTCCCTGAAGAAAAGCTTGGAGGTCTAACTCAAAGGCTTTTGGGATACAAGAAAAGTTACATTCACTGTTACAACACAACTAGTCGTCTGGATTTTTACTTTTTTCCTGTAGTTCTATATTTTAAGGCAAATCTGGTAAACCCAGGAAAATGAAAAATTCAATGGCCATCAGTCTACAACTTTGTGTTTTTCTCAATCTAAAGTCAATGCTGTGTCAGTGAAAGGTCTTGTTTGAGCAGCTGAAGACCTGAAGATTTACATTTTTAGACAGTGTGGAATAGTTTGCCAATGAGAACAAATATAAGAGTAAAGGAAAATTAAATCTGAAGCTTATTCAAATTCTTGGCCTTCATTTAACAGCAGCCCAGCTAAAGATCCTTAAGAGCTCTGTGCCTGTCCAGTTGTTACAGGTTACACTCTACTAATCCTTCCCAATATTGAGTTAAATTGACACAGTATCTGCAATTAAAAATAAATGGGAGAGACTGGGGAAGCAAATGGTACCTATTTGACAGGAACAACCAAAGATTCATTTGTAATGTCATATATCAGGCACACCGCCTTTATAGTGAGCAGTGTTATGCTACTCAGTCAAGCTTCTGTTGACGTGTTTTGACAAAATACCTTTCTTCAGGTTGTTTGCTTGATCCTAGAGTGCACAGGATTAGAGCCCTGCTGTTTTATACATTGTACGATCTCCTAATAAGGAACAGTGCCTACCCCCTTGAGGATTTAAATTAAAACAGATATGACGGAGAATAGGAACAGTAATAGAAGCAAAGACTGAAGTAGAAGGGTGTTATTTTCAGAGGAGGCTCAGATATTAGGAGCTTTCAAAGCCCAGTTCTTCTGATTACTGGGCAGAGTGCAGAGGAGTCTGGTGCAAACACCAGTTCTGGATGATGGGATAAGACAGCTGTGTTTGCTGCTGCGTGGACATATCTCCTGGCTCCAAATGAGCTCAGGCATTTGTATCTCAGAGCTCCCCTCCGGTGCAGACATCGCTTGGAAACTCTGAAACTCTGAAGTCACTTTATTGCTTTTGAAAGCTTTATTCAAAACTGATGCACAAGATTTGCTATCAAAATCCCACTAAAAATGGGATTAGAATGGAGGTTTCCAACATGGTAATGCTTTCTAAAATTGTGATTTTTTTGTCACTAAAACTATGGATGGTGAATGGTGGTAAGTAGGTCTGAACTGCAACCTGCATCATAGGTTTGGAGGAGTATTTGTAGCTCAGATTTGCCTTCTCCAGGGGCTCAGTTTTTCTGTTCTCCAGCAAAGGTACAGAACACACATCTAGAGTCACCACTGGACACTAAAGATGTTTGATTTTATAGGAAAGCAACAAAACAAAAATCCACCATGTATCTGACTGAGACGAATGTATTTGGTTCGTTTAAGGGTCAGGTCCTGGCACCTTAGCTGTATCATATGGCTTAGGAAAAGTATTTGTGCTGCTTGCCTACTTCCATGTGGGACTTGAGTTGGAATGACAATGCTTCCAGAAAAGCTGCAGCTGTGTGTAAGGGGAGGAATCAGTAACTCAAGCCCAGGATGGCTTGGTGTGGTCTGATGATATGTAATGAACTGAACTGGTCCATTTTCTCCTCCAGAAAAAATGTGTTGACCTGATGACTCAGGGAGAAAATAAAATTAAAAAAAAAAAAAGAAAAAGAAAGAAGAAAGGAAAAAGAAAAAAACTAAAAGGAAGCTGGATGCACACCAGCTCAGCCTTTGTAAACTCCAAGCTTGGCCTCAACCTCAACCATGAGACAGAGCAGGTTCCTCTCCAGAGAGCCCTACCAGCCTGTATCACAATGGTACCAGCTGAACTGCAGATGCTTTGTAGCAGGTAGCCTTTAAGGAACTGGGAAGCCAGCCCACTGCCTTATTGAGCTATTACCTCCTATACAAACATTACATTTACTATCCACATCCCTACCAGAGACGTTGTGGTTTCATCCTGGCTTGCTAGGCACAATGGCTGCCGCTATCTTCTCAGCCCTGTTCCTTTTTTGTTATTCCCTGCTCCATTGTCCTTGCTGCCCTCAGGAAAGAGTGAATCCAGGACATTGCTTCTTCAGAGCCCACTGCTGCCTACTGGTTGGTGCAAAGCTGTAGACACAGGTCTCCATTAGGCCCTCTTTTGTCTGTGCTGGATGAGCAAACCCACTTTAGCTGTACTCCTACCAGAAACTTTGTACCTTGCCAAAGCAAAAACATTCCTGCCCTTAGTCTAAAATTACAGTGAATGCATATTTACGCAGTCATTGCAAGGCTACACCACAGCATCATGCCTTTTTAGCTACTGCAAGGAACACCAAATAATAATGCAGCTTGCAAATTATAATTTTCAATACAGTAGTTGCTGGCTCAGGCAAAGCAAGTAAGGGCGGGGGTGGGGGGGAGGCAGAAAGCCCATAAGGATTCTGGGTATTTTTTTTCCTTTTACCTCATTAAGCTTTGCTTCCAATTACATTTTAATGATGCTTGATGTCTTCTGTATGCTAGCATTTACTGCAGTCTCTTTAAATTTAATCGTCTTGATAATGGGTTACTCTGACACTGCAAATTAGGGGCTGAAAGAAACCTTTTGCCACATCCAGAAAAAGCTGTATGTCCACTCTGCAGCCTGTTGCTACTCAGCAGGAAATAGCAGACTTGCATTGTAGTATTCCTTCTGCCTCATGGCTTCCTGCTTCCTAAATGGTGAATTAAGAATGAACAAATCATGCATGGAAAAAAAAAAACACAAGAGAGAGATTTCTGGGAAGTTGTTTTCTTCCAGAGTGTTTGAAACCATTTTGGGCCATGGGGCATCATTTCAGGAAGTGCGTTTTATCCAATTTTTGCCACCCTCACTAGGAGCTCTAATGGCTGGCTTCTTGCTGTAACCAGTAGCTAAGGGGAATTTCAGGAATTATTTTGTAAAGATAGTCTTATGTTTTTCCAGCACCTCTCATCCTCATACAACAGGCATCTAGATAGTATCCATGCAAGCTGTAAACTCACAGTATCATATGGAAAGATGAAGAGAATAAAATTAGAGGCTTATCACCCACACGTTTTCACACCTGCTTGTGCTGTATTTTGGATATTGCTTTCACTATTGGTTTATATGACTTCCCATCAACCTTCTAATCATCTTGCAACCTCTGGATCAAAACTCTTTTTCAGAGTTGAAGGTTTCCTCATCCCTTCAAGGGGAGGGGAGGACAGGGCAGGGCAGGGCATGGAAGGGAAGGTGAAAGGAAGGGGTAGGAGAAAAGGAAGGGGAAGAGGAAGGGGAAGGAGAAGGGGAAAGGGAAGGGGAAGGGGAAGGGGAAGGGGAAGGGGAAGGGAAAAGGAAGGGGAAGGGAAGGGAAGGGGAAAGGAAGGGATAAGGAAAAGAAAAGAAAAGAAAGGAAAAGAAAGGAAAAGAAAAGAAAAAAGAGAAAGAGAAGAGAAGAGAAGAGAAGAGAAGAGAAGAGAAGAGAAGAGAAGAGAAGAGAAGAGAAGAGAAGAGAAGAGAAGAGAAGAGAAGAGAAGAGAAGAGAAGAGAAGAGAAGAGAAGAGAAGAGAAGAGAAGAGAAGAGAAGAAAAGCAAAAAGAAAAGAAAAAAAGAAAAAAAAGAAAAAAAAGAAAAGAAAAGAAAAGAAAAGAAAAGAAAAGAAAAGAAAAGAAAAGAAAAGAAAAGAAAAGAAAAGAAAAGAAAAGAAAAGAAAAGAAAAGAAAAGAAAAGAAAAGAAAAGAAAAGAAAAGAAAAGAAAAGAAAAGAAAAGAAAAGAAAAGAAAAGAAAAGAGAGAAAAAAGCAAACAAGAAGAAAGAACATTTGGAGAGGGAAAAAAACAAGTGCCAAAAGTTTAAGTCATTTGAGTGGTGTTCTGGGATTTAGGTCATGTTCAGGTTCTGTTGAGTTCTAAAATCTCCCTTTCCTTAAAGTTTAAAATATTTGTTGAAAGGGCAATTCTGAGCAAAAAGTGTTTCAAAGGAGCTTTATGGATTTGGCCCTTGATTCAAAGTTGGTTACATTTCCCAGACCCTTTTTGGTAATATTTTACTCTGCTAAATTATTATTTCACTGGAAAGTGACAGGACCTCCAAACAGCATGAGCAATTTGGGTGGTTGGGTGGAATAAGCCCCTCTTCAGACACAGAGACAAGCAGGGAAATAGCACTTTGTTAACACATCTAGTTTGCTATTATAAAAATGAACCTACAGTTTCAGCTTGATCTCAACCTGCTGAGTGTTCCTCAACACAAAATTCACAGATTGTGACAATGGTGCTAGAAGGTTCGAAAAGACAGGAAAATGGGGCAATGACATTGATTTCTTTCCAGCTGTTGTCTCCCACTTGTAATGGAGTACAGCAATAGTAGTAGTGGTGGAATCATTCACATCCTCCACCTCATAGCAGCATCTCTTCTGCAAAGAGATGAACATCAGTGAGATGACTATGTGATTTTGATTCAGAAGGTGGCATTGCCAGTGCAAAAACGCAGATCCTTTTCATCATGTTTACAGAAAGTAACTAGTGGGCTTAATGGCTGTCCCATTAAAGACAATAATTAAATAGATTATGGAACCTGAACTAATCTAAACTTTGTGACACAGACATTTATTTTCTAATTCTGATGGATTACTTCCCCCACACACACACATTCCTGTCTTTTCCTGAAGGAGCTGTTGTGATATATCAAAGGCCATAATTTCAGTCAGCTCTGAAGGTCATGGTTGAGGCCTTACAACTCTGGGGAAGTGGAAGGGATTACTCCAGATGCCCCTATTCAAATAGCTCTTGTGGCTACACCCTGGAAAGGTCTAGCCAGTTGATATTTACATTATGGTTCTCAAGGGATAGCTGATACTTCTAATTGTGAGTTGCATAAACTCTAACCTCTGTAAACATGATCGAACTGATTACCTTATTTTTCTCAAAATGGGAGAAGATGTCTGATCCACCACCCTCCTATCATCCTGCCCTGCTTCCTTGGAGGACCATGAAAGCACAGTGGGCTGACTGTGTTTAAAAATATCTTTATTCAAGTGTTTGAAATTTCTAAAATGGGTACAAATTTATCTCTGAAAGTTGGCAATTTTTCAAGTAGCTTCATCCCTAAACTTTTCCAACACGTAATTTTTACCTCCATTGTTTTCTTTCCAACACATCTCTTCTGTGCTAAAACAAATTTAGAAAGTAGAAAAAAAAATCACAAATTCACAAACCTTCTGATTTTAACCTTATAAATGAACTTGAGAGAAAATAATATCCATTACTGCCAAGATGTCTCTCCTACAAGCAAGCACTACTATTTTGGGGAAGCAGAATGTGTGGAAGGAAAATCCTGGCTGTTATTCTCAGTCCAAAAATAAACCTTTATTTATTTTTTATTATTTGAGGGGTTTATTTTGTTTGTTTTTAAGGATCTGATTTAGGTTAAGTACGGTATAAAAACCAATCAATATCTCAAGGAAAATGTTTCACTTCAAACAACGCTCAGCCTAACACATCTCCATTTGTTCAGCTTCCTTTCCATTTCAGTGCTATTTTAATGGGGTCTCCTCCCTTTTGCTCTAAAATAATCCCCTTACATCTTTAGAATCAATTTCTCAAAGGCCCCAAATGCCATCCTGTTGCTTCTCCAAAACCCTCGGAAATGGACTGGAAACCAGAGAGGGTCAGGCTCTCTCTCCAGAGGTTTCAAATGCCCACTGATTCAAACAGGCATTGCTTTATTGAGGAAGGCTGTTCTCCTCAGCACATTCATATTTCTGCTTAATTGCTCCCCCAAGAAGTTGCACAAAGGCAGAAAATATAACACTTCTACCTCTAACCCTAAAAAAAGGGTTACTTTTCTGGCTTTGGATGAACATGACTCTAATGAATTAATTTTTTGGGCCTGAATCAACATTGATACATGTGAGAAAAGTTTCGCTGAATCCAAGAAAGTTTTCCGTTTACATCAGCTACAGAATTTGTGCTTACTTGCATCACTATTTTGCAAAAAGCAGCTACATGATCCTATTTGCAAGTAGGGAAGTTAGGAGATTTTTCTAAAGTACATTAAATAAATCCATGGCAAAATTAGGACTCAACCTCCATCCTCTGTTATTGTCTTCTTCCTTTGAGCCTTGCTAGGTGATAAACCGATCTCCTACCACCAGTTGATCTAGAGCCCGCATTCTCTTAATTATCAGCTCAGCTTATATTCCAGTCTAAAATAAATAAATAACTTATGAGGAAAAAGGATTCTTTCTTCAGATTCCCTGTACCTTCAGTCTCCTTTTCCTCTCCACACGCCCATTTGTCATTCAGGGAACATAAATAATTGAAAAGAATAGTACATAAAATTAATTGTAGAAAACACAGGCTTTTAAATTCTCATCTGCATTAAAAAATAAAACAGGGATGCTTGAGCACTCCATTTTGTAAAGTCACTTCAAGCAGACTTTCTGTGTCTGCATAGAATTAGCCGCAAGACTTAGCAGCACCATTCATCCTGTGAAGATGTTCTTATCTGACACCCATAGATCTTTATCATAGGAAAACATTAATTGAATATTTATTGACGAACACCAGAAAGAGGCGAGAAAAAGAGGCTGACAGAGTGGGGATGGAAGGAGACAAAAAGAGGTGAAAGTGTGTTTGAAAAAGTGGGAATGGAAAGATTATACAACTGTTCCTTTTATAGATGGCCCTGACTGTTCTCCCTCCTGCTATATTAATGCACTATATGATAGCAAAGGAATAAAATGAGTGCAGTGCTGTTCCTCAGCAAGTCCTTGCTCTAGACAAGACAATGGAATACTGTGAGTTTAAAACTGGTCCTGAAGACCAAAGCTACAATGCTTTTTGCTGTTGCCCTCAACACATCCAGACAGAACAAACTTATCTAGGATACATAACTACCAGAACTGCTTCCAAGGGTAACCCCTGCCACCTGCTCTCTACACAGGGAATAAGTAGAGACAGTGAAGAAGCTTACAGCAAGACCAGGTCGAATCATGAACATCCTGTTCAACCTAGATTTCCTAAGGAAATGGAGCTCACAGAGCCATGCTGTGTTTATTACCTATCTCCTTGTCCTACTCTTGCTCTATCAATGTTTCTTACAGCAACTGGGAAATTTTAACCAAATGTGACAGAGTGAAAGAAATAAAATTCTTCAAGACAAAAAAAGACATTAGTTTCCATAGACACTTATGAGACTAGACAGCTGAGTGAGGAAAAACTTTGTAAACCTTTTCTGAGAGAGAGCTAACGTATGTTCACCTCTTTATACTAAACACTGGAGAATCCACAAAAAGATGTGAGAGAAAGGAGGGAGACTGGATAACATCGGTAACTGAGCTCCAACACTAGTAACACTGGTCACTTCTGCTGCACAAAGACAGGTAATAAGGAAGGGATGAGGTGGCAAGGTTGCTAAGAAAATTCTTTGGGGGTCAGATAAATGGAGTTCAGGATGAGTGAAATAAGGGCCGACATTAGGACATCTGAATCTGCAGTTCTGTCACAGGCTTAGTATGGATGTGTGGTGTCCAGTTTCTTCATATCTCAGGAGTCTGGCTTATAACTATCTCTCAGGTGAAGAGGCTGTTTGGACTGGAGGAGAGTAACACTGGGATAGTGAAGTCCAGGCAAAACAAATGTCACTCAGAAACAGATATAGAACCAATATGTTCTGAAGTAATTTACACTAATAATGTATTATAGCAAGAAACGATGGGGTAACATTAAGAAAGGGAAAAATATATGCTGAATATCTGGGGAAGACTCATGGCAATGAGATGATGCAGTAGGTTCCAGAGGGAAGTGGTGAAGGCTACTTTACTTGACATGCTAAAACCCAAGCCAAATAAAACATTACAAACTATACATCAGGATATACTCTTGCATTGTTCTCACTTCTGTATCTGTGGGTGTAGAAACCAAGTTTTCTTCCCCCACCCCCTGCCTTTCTGTTTTTTTTTCTCAAAGAGCTCCCAAACTTTCTTTCAAAAGACATTGAGATTCTCAGCTCACTCTCTGCTATTGACAGAAGACCTCAGGTTTGTTTGCGCCTTGACTGGGAGTCAGATAATCCTGACACAAACATTGCGTAGACACGGCGGCTTTGCTCTCGCCAGCAAACTCACTGATGTGTGGCCCAAGGGTGTGTATGCCACTGTTTTTCTTCTCTTAAATCTTTGTTTTTTCAGTGGAGGCATAGTGAAAAGACAGACAATGCCAATTCCAGCACAGGGGGTAGTTGCCTTCCTGTCTGCAACCCACTTGGGGTCTTCTCTTCTCATGGGAGCCTGATGAAACAACATGTCCCTCTCCATGCTGTTGTTCATTTTTGTTCAAAAACTCCTAAAGGTTACTTGGAGGAAAGGTGGTCCAGTGGTTAAGAGCTAACCAAAGACTCAAGAGATGTGGTTTTAATTCCCTCTGTGCTTTCAGGCAAGACACTTACCCCGACATCCACATAAGAAAATGTCAAAACACTGCATTTCAACGCATTTGGAGATGAAGTGTTTCATGGTGGAAATACCAAATGAAAAACAAAACCAAAACAAAACCTTTTTGTCTGGAAATCAGGCTTTTCTTTTCAAAATGCCTTTGTTAAAAAGAAGAACCTTTTAAATGGGAGGCAAAAATGGAGAGGTTTAGAAAAGAAACCCCAGTGATTACGTAACTTAAACTCTTCTGCTCCATATGAAACAAGGCAAGAACAAAGGATTTCAGGCTTTTCCTGAAAGAGATTACCTTTTTTTCCCTTGGTTTCATATAAAAATTGTACATTTTGATTCAACTTATACTGAAAGTGGTTTCTCCCCACTGCAAACTATAATTCTGCTTTGACCATCCAACATGAAATTCAAGCTCTCACTGGGAATGTATAAAGGAAATTGAGGAGAACAAAGGAAGGAGTTGACAATGAAATAATTTCAAGTTGCTTCTTGTTTTGCACTTGTTTTTTCAATCACAGATAAACAAAACTAAGCTGGGAAGACAAATCTAATAGGGGTGAGAGTTTCTTTGAACATACGTTCTTGACACAGGGATTTCTGAAATAAAATAGCCTGGCTATCAGCCAGTTTCTCTGCTTAAGACTGATGTGACAAGTAATTAACTGCGATGGGGAATATATCTTTAATATACCAGTTATGTCTAAGTTGCTCTGTTTATGTATCAGTACCTTTCTCCCCCTTCTTTTTCTGACCACCAGACTACTTGCGTGAGACCCTTTGAAAGCCCATTTCTTGGGAAGATTTTGATCGCAACTTTCCTGCGGTGGTGGAAGAACTCTGGGAGGGCATTCAGCATTTCATCCTCAAAGCATTTAAAGGAAGAGAGAGAGAAAGACAGAAAGGAGGACAGAAAGAGAGAACTAAGGAATTCAGAAGGATGCATTATTCAGCACTCTTGGAAATAACCCTTTTCACTGGCTCCACTAAGCCCAAATGCCCTGGAGGTTTTCACTATCTATCTTTTTCCAATGCAGCTCGGAAAAAAAGCTCACATCTGTCAAGATCACAGTTTCAAGAGTCCCAATTTATTCAGCTGAATGGGATAAAAGCGCCTGTTGGAAAAAGATTTGAAAGGGGGTGATGGGGGAGGGAGACTGTCCAGTTCCTGCATCTATCTTTCTAACTCTGTGTTTGTGTGTGTGTGTGCATGTGTGTGTGTGTGTATAAAACACAGTCATTCAAATACACACACAAGCAAAGCTGTCCGCACTCCTACTAGCACAGAACTGTTTGTCTATCTTCACGCAGGGCAGTTCTGCAAATCTCACATCTGTCAAGAGCTGGGCAGATTTACGTACATTGACCTATAGATATGCAATCTAAGCACATATGGATATGGTATAAGGCAATCTAGATATGTATGGGAGGCTGGGAGTGTGAGGAAAAGGAAATATAAGGGAAAAGCTTAAAAATCTTGTTGACTTTTTTTAATCTCTGCCCTTCTTGATCTGCTAAATGCTGTCACAAAAACATTTATTAATATGCAAATTCTAAGTAGCAATCTGGAGCCAGTCAGGTTGCGCTAATTTGCACATTAATATCCCTCTTCTGGTTTGCCTTTGCTCTCCAACGGAGGAGAGGAGACAGAGGAATCTCATGCTATATCCTTTTAAAAGGCTGCCATGGCGGTGGTCCAAAGTTTCATTTGAAATGCTGATGCACATTTGAAGTGGAGAAATACAAACAGCATCTAACTCAGATACAGAGGACAGGGCAGAGGGAGAGAATGGAGCGGGTATGAGAGAAACCACTGCCAGATGCTTTCCCCCCAAATCCCATAATTGCACTGTAATTGCAGGATGCAAAGGTGGTAGCACCATAATGAAATTGGTCTCAGAAACTGGCTTTGGAGTTCAGATTGTTTTCTCTTGTGGACTGATTTATGTTTTCTCTGGCCTGGTTGCCTCATGGGCTGAATTTCCCTATAGACTGTAGCTCACAGATGTGGGTAGGAGGGTACAGGGAAGAAAGAAAAGAAGAGAGGAGGAGAGACAGAAGGAGAGACAAGAAGGAAGGGAAGGGAAGGGAAGGGAAGGGAAGGGAAGGGAAGGGAAGGGAAGGGAAGGGAAGGGAAGGGAAGGGAAGGGAAGGGAAGGGAAGGGAAGGGAAGGGAAGGGAAGGGAAGGGAAGGGAAGGGAAGGGAAGGGAAGGGAAGGGAAGGGAAGGGAAGGGAAGGGAAGGGAAGGGAAGGGAAGGGAAGGGAAGGGAAGGGAAGGGAAGGGAAGGGAAGGGAAGGGAAGGGAAGGGAAGGGAAGGGAAGGGAAGGGAAGGGAAGGGAAGGGAAGGGAAGGGAAGGGAAGGGAAGGGAAGGGAAGGGAAGGGAAGGGAAGGGAAGGGAAGGGAAGGGAAGGGAAGGGAAGGGAAGGGAAGGGAAGGGAAGGGAAGGGAAGGGAAGGGAAGGGAAGGGAAGGGAAGGGAAGGGAAGGGAAGGGAAGGGAAGGGAAGGGAAGGGAAGGGAAGGGAAGGGAAGGGAAGGGAAGGGAAGGGAAGGGAAGGGAAGGGAAGGGAAGGGAAGGGAAGGGAAGGGAAGGGAGTAAAAGCCATCAGTTTAAGGAAAAAAGAGAGGAGAGGTGCATTCAAGGCCCCTAACTGCAAAGTGCTGACCTCAGGAAGTGTCTAAGCTTGAATTTGCTGAAAGAGCGCTGTCAGGACCTAGAAAGAATGTTTTTGCCTTTGTCTTACACCTTTATGTGAGCATCCACTTACAGCCACTTTTGGGGAAGAGACTGCTGCATGAGGTAGATTTTTGCTCCAAGCCAGCAAAGCTCTTCTTACAAAAAAAAATTTGAACTTTTGCTTAGGTAACTTAAATAAGAAACAAAACCTGTGTGTAATCATGAGAGCTGCACACTAGAGCAGTAAACTGGCTGACCCTGTAATTATGGTCACATTCCTGCAACTTTGATAAATTCTGCTCCTATATATGGTGTATTTTCTCTTGGGGAAGGTGAGGCTGGGGAATAGAATCTTGAATTAGGTTCTATACTTTATTAAGGCAGCAAAATGCTTTAGACTGGCAGGGTTAGGGAATGTTTAGGTAAAACTTCTTAGAGGGAATGTGAAACACTGAAGCAAGAGACTGGGAGATTCTCAGTCTTTCAGATTTTTCCCTATGTCAGACTGGGAGACACTAATAGTGGTACTCGTAGATATTCGTCCATAAAACCAAGAGAAGAGTGGTTTTGTGATGTGAACCTGGTTAGCTATCCTAGTACAACTTAAATTGATTGAGATCTCCATACCCTGGACTTCTTTCTCTCGAGACTAGGTTGAGACCTTCAACTTGCTCTTATCATTTGATAGCAGCCACTTTTGCTCCTGACTGCCCTAAGTCAAATGGAGTCCAGCGACCCTGAGGTGAAAGGATCATTTCCAGCCAACTTGATCAATAGCCTAAGTCTGTTCTGCAAAATTTTCAGGCAGATTTATCAGCCAGGTCACCAAGTGTCCTTACCCAGACTTTCACTCATGATGTTGATTGTTTTACTTACATGCTGCAAAAAGAAAAGGTCCTGTTATGGGCTCAAGCCATAAAGTCCTTCATTCTCCATAAACAATTCTAATTTTCTGGTAAACTGGTGCAAAATTATATAACTTTTTTCTACACATATGAGTAAAGATATAAATGAGAGGTAGAAAAATGGATCTACTCATCTGAATTCTAAGTGGAAAGTAGAGTTAATCGGGATGAAACACATCTTACATTTTTAGTTACCTTGAACAGGAAATATCTACTTTGACTTGTTGGGGTTTTTTCACACTCCCTCTACCACAAATAAGAGACCTCTCTCCCAGAGATTTGTCCCATTCTGACACTGTTACCTGCAGAGGGTGTGAGAGTGGATGCACTTTTCTATCATTGTCTAAAGAACCAGAAAAGCTAGTTTGGGCTACATATGCAATTTTAAGCAGTCTGAAATCTGATGATACAATCATCCTTCCTCCTGGGAGATAAAATGTCTATGGTCTTATTTTAGCCTTTGGTCCATACTTGGCTTACATTTATGGGGACCTGCATGTTGTGCCAACTTTATCCAAGTCCAAAGTCAGTGTAAGGATGCTAGGAAAAAAGAAGGATGGTGCTTACTTGAACTTAACATTAAAACAAGCATGTGGAGAAAAGTATGGGATCCACATTTGCTGTCATGTGGGTTGATGCAGAGATGGCTAAACAAGGAAATGCTGCCTTTGGTGAAAGCTGGACACACTGATAGCAATCCCAGACAGGCAGGGGAAGGTGCAAGGTCAACCTGTAGATCACTGGAAACTAAGCACTTCCAATCCATTAATTAATTACACAGCTGGAAAGAGGGGACTGTAAAAAAAAAGGTGAATACAATGACATTGCTGACAAAAGGAGCCCTCTATTTATCAGTCATAATGAGCTTCTTCCGCCCCCCTGCATCCTCCCTCCCCCAGTGCTGCAGCTGCACTGATGTGACTGAGCACTTGGGCTCCCCTCTCCACTCCCCAGCCAGTCCCCTTCTTGCCAACCTGAAGGTGACTCAGTTATTCATGTCAGTTAGGCCCGGGGTAGATCAGTCTCTACCAGGGTAGGTGGAGAGTAAACACCACCCCACTGATGTAACACATCTGCCTGCTCTTCCCTTGGGCTGCTTTGCCCAACAGCTTTTTTTTCTCCCCTCTTGACATCTTGTGCAATGAAGCCCTGTCTGGTATTGGAGAGATGAAGACAAAAGTGCCACCACCTGCTCTGAACACTTGAAACTAATGAAGTGAGCAGACAAGCATGTTGAAAGTAAGGTGTTTTTTTGGTTGGGTTTTTTTTTCCTCAAGTGGTACAGAATTAAATCACTTGTTGCAGGAGATGCTGATGCAACCAGCAACAGAAACAGACTTCAGAAAGACAGACTACACAAATTCACATGTCTATTGGCATCCACAGAGCACAATGACTTCAGAGCAGGAAGTCCTTACAATGTTAATTTCTGAGGAAAAATAATTCCCTAGTCTTAGGTTATGTCCTATAACTAATTGTTTTAAAGGTGGAATACTAGGATAAATGGACTGGTGAACTCATCCAAATCAGACCTACTGTTAAGCTAGCACTCTACAAAAGAGCACAATTTAGACCTGAGACAAGACCAGCATTTGTTCTGCCCTAACAGGGATTGCCAGGAGATTCCTCCATTGTACCCTATCGCTGAGGAACAGTCCTGCTGTGCATGGGGACACTGAGACAGAGCTACATGATGTGTAAAGATAGGAAAACCTATTTTTTTCAAGGCAGGTGTGAGAGCACATCCCTTTCTGAAAAGTGTATACCTTCTAGTTAACACAATCTCTCTCCCAGTGCCAACTTCATTAGGTAGCTCAGAGTTCACGTCCGGGGGAACTGTGTAACAGATCAAACAAAACTGCATGCTTCTAGGAGGGGAGCTGCAAACTCATGAGTGTTACCCTCTCTGAACAGAAGTAGTAAGAAGGTGTGAACCTGTCATTTGGGAGGATGGAGCTGGGGTGCAGATGGCACAACTGTAATAGCCTCCTCTCATTTGCAAGGCTAAGAAAAGGAACAATGCCTATTACTGTCTCCTGCTTTACTCCACACTAATGGATGCCTCTGAACTAGCAGAAGTCGTTCCCATTAAATTCCTGCATTATCAGGCCATTACTTGACAGGGCAAAGATTAATCGCAAACTTTCTGGGGACCATTTATTCCATTTGCCAATCTATCTCTCCCCGTTACGCTGCTTTGGTTGTGTTGTCAATTTTTCAAGTGCCAAGGAGTTTGGACCAATCCAGTTTTCTGTCCATCCATCTGTCACACACCTGTCAATCTGGTTCGATCTGAACGCGTTGTTTGCTTTGGGAAAGTCAGAGGGGGAGGGGAGGTGGGCGGTATGCTGAGTGGTGTAGGAGGCAGAAGGCCCGTGTTTGAAAAATAAACAGAAAACAGATTAGCAGGCTGTATTATATAGAGAATAGAGGATTCAGAGAAGCCATAGAGGTAAGACTGAAAATTTAACAACATAAATTTAACATCTCCCCTGGTGCTGCAGGCTGACTCATATCGTTAGTCTGAGAAACTATGAATGGGGTACCTCAAAACACCCGTGGATTTATGGTTATAGTTCATTTTATTGTACTGCTTGGTGCAGGGCAGTGTGTGAAATGGATTGAATGGGAGAATAGATCTTTTAAGAAAATAAACTTTTAACTCAGTGGTCTAAGTCATTATTCAACATCTTCAGAGTTTAGCACCAGGAGTGCTCAGGAAATGTAGCAGAGGGAAAGTGAATTGTACAAACACTTGAGAGAGAAGTTAATTACCCATCCTGATTTCCTTTTAATCGGTATGCATTAAGGCAGTGAGTTTGTTCACTGTTAGTTTGGTTTTGAAGAAGCCGACCTTTCCTTCCTAAAGCTGTTCTCCTTCACCACCAGTGTATTTGTCCCGTGACTAAAAGGTATTCTCACCTCACTGGTAGATATCACAGAAGATCCTGCTGTGGAGCTCAGTTCACAAATAACACCTTGTGCTTTGCCATGCAGTTTGTGCAGATTTGTGATTTGGAAATGGACTTGGTTCTGAATTACAATCAGGGTAAAATCCATCTAGGTTCAAGAGTGATTTAATTGGACACAGTGGCTCAGATCCTTCTATGTAACTTCAGGTACTTAACTAAGATACTAAAGCTTGGAGTTCAGCCATCCTAAGCTCTCAGTGTAGTCAGTGGAGAAAAAAATAAGCAATTCAAATATTAAGTGGTTGTATTCCCTCTGGAAATTACCCTCTCCCATCTTTAGCAGACTATGGTTATTAGGCAACCAGTATAAGTTTCTCAGGTAATTGTCTAAAGCTAGGTGGGTTGAATCTAAGACACAGGTCCATCTGGGATCCACCTTCAGCTCAAATGACCCTGATCTCCAGTAAATAAGACCCGTCTGGACGCCTATCTGTGCAATATGATCTAGGGAGCTGCTTTGGCAGGGGGGTTGGACCCGATGATCTCTTGAGGTCCCTTCCAACCCCTATGATTCTGTGATTCTGTGAAATAGGAACTCCTAGAGGTCAAAGACTGCAACATCAGTATTAATATGCAGGGCTCTCTTGACGCTCCTGTTCATTCACTCCTCTTTCACAAACAATTTGCTAGGAAGCACATGGCAGTGATTACCTTGTTCCTCCTCCCCATGACAATTAACTAGACTTTGCAAGTAGCTTGACTCCATTCCGAATTAGTTTTCTTCACACCTTCCATAGAGCCCTGGTGCTAGAAAACTGGGGACAGCTACCTCAACAAGGATGTTCTTGTGGATAAACCATTGATTTAGGATCTTTAGCATGACAGAAAAAGTAAGACCTAAACTCTGCAAAAGCAGTAAGCAACAGACAATCTCAAAGAAGAGACGACAAATTTTACAGCTGACAAAATCCAGGTTCAAAATGTTTCATAGCAAGCTCCCATGAATGAAGTCTCAAATCAAAGATGTACGATGGGTATGGCGTTCCCAAACCCAGATGAGCTGGAGCAGGTAAATGATCCTCCTTTTAGAGAGCTATGGTATGGTAGCTTTAAGAAACACTACATGTGGGGGACATTGATTCCCTCTTTATTTACCTGCATGCAACAGTGTAGAAGAAAAAAATTGGTTTTTCAAATGTAGCTAATAGCAAATGACCCACTTATGAAGATCAGAAGCTTGTGAATGCTTGTGAAGATCACTGTTGCTGAATTAGCCCTTAAGCATTTTACCCCTTCCATTTTGCCTTTTTCCCATCTTTGAAACTGATAGTTAAAAATGAGACAAAGGGGAATGATGATCTCAAGACAAGTTTGAAAAAAGCAGGCCTGCAAGCTTTATCCCATTGCTGTGGAATGCCAGCTCCACTTTCATCAGCCCACATTACAGGTTTCTCACCCTCAGTCCATTCAATCAAGGAAAAACAGGGAAGGCAGATGGAATAGGACAGTTGATCTAGCATCTAGAGAAGCAGATTGGAACAATCCTTCCAGCAGGTCCTCAGTGGAGATGGAAAATAAAATAAATAAAGAGTCTTTCTTCCTCCTCACTAATCCTCTCACCTTTCATCACACCCTTTGCATGAAGTATCAGAGAACACTGTCTCTTATTTCTGTCTTGCATTAAGAAACATCGTAAAATGAAGGAAAGTACAGGGGATGCTGGAATATTTCATACTTTTTAGGAAACACATTCATACATTATTTGTCTGAATTCAACTTAAAGTGACCAAGAGAAAGAGGAATGTTGAGGTGACCTACCTGGAGTACTCTACCCCTAACAATTCTCATTGCAGTCTTGTAAAAGCTTCATGGGGACCACGGGAGAGAAGGTAACTAGATAATCATAATGTTAAAGATGTGTTCTTCAGGGAGAGGCTGAGATGTCCTGGATGAGGCTGGCTGGAGAAATCCATCCTGGTGAGAACACCAGTCTCCAGAACTGATGATCCCAAGCCATTCAAATACAAGAATATGCACAGGTAGGATACTTGTGAAAGCAAAATGTGGGAAAGTAAACAAATCTTTAAAGATTGCCATAGCAATACTACTGGTGTCAAATGCAGCTGCCTCCTGTCAGGCCCTCCTTCCCTGCCTCCAGGCTGGCACCACAAAAGATGTTGGAAGGGATTCTATGAACACACCATTACATCGGGGCTACCTGTCACTCTTTCCTTTTCATCTCATTCCACTTTATTGCAACTGCAGGCCTGTACCTCCCCCTTTCTACCTTCAGGGTGTTGGGTTTGTTTTTTGAGGGGTGTTTTTTTGTGTGTGTGTCTGTTTAAGTTGGATTTTTTTTTCCCCCCAAAATGAAACATACTTCTGAGTTCCCCTTGACACTCACTTCTCCTTTCCATTCAAAACTGACATATTGTGCCTCTCGGTTTTCTTTTTAAGTGTTCACTCCACTTTCAAGCTGGTTGCTACCTTTGTTTCTAAAGAAGACTCTTTTCTCCATTTATGAATCTAAGTTTGTGTTGCTATTTCAAGTATTTTTTTTTTCAGCAGAAATGTCAAAACTTTACACTTTAAAATAAAACAATGGGTGGGGGAAGCTGCACACTTCTTTGTGCTGAATAGGGGAAAAAACTGGGAGAACCGTAATATTCATCAACAGTTTAGAACAGGACAGTACTTATACTCCTCCTTCCCAATTTTAACCAAATGCATAGAAAAGGCTGCCACATGGCTGAAAGAGTAAATGGTGCATTACTACTGTGTACAGAGGAACAGTTAAAGGCAGAAAGTGTGCAGTAATCTATTCTTATACCCAAATCAGCCTTATGCCATGTTTGTGTTGCTTTGGTCAGTACACCACCAAGAGCAAGCCTGATTTATGAGGCAGTGAACGTCCACAACAACAATCCCAGTATGGAGGAAGACCTTATTTGCTTAGATCAGCCAGAAGTAAGTGCTGCAAACTCAAGTCCTCTGTATAGCTGTACTATTTAGGCTTTACATATGCAAGATTTCAGGCAGTAAGATAAAACATCTTAAACTGTCTCTCAGTTGTACCTCAGTGTCTCTCCTGCTTTTTTTCAGTGCCGAGCCAGAATCATTGAAAACAGAGGTCAACAGCTGATTGTGCAGGTGCCAAAGATGGCATGGAGTAAGCCAAAAGAGTGGGGAGATGTCTTTTTAAAAGACACATTTGTGAGGCACAGGTTTGTGAGGCACAGGTGCCTCACACAGAAGCAACATACTGCTGGTAGGCTGTGTGTGTCTTTCAGTGGCAGCTTCCTGACTCCCATTGGGTTTCTCCCTGCACATGTAACCTCTAATTTTGGAAATAAAATGCCTTACACTGAAAAAAAAAAAAAAAGAAAAAGAAAAAAGTCAACATGTCGCTATTTAATGGTTGCTGATTCCATATTTTAATTCATTATTGAAGTTTCACCTTGCGCTGAAACAATTAGGAGTGCTCATATGATCAGTTACCAAGTCTCAGTTGGGAGGTAGCAATTTATGGCTGAGAAGCTGCAGGTGACAACTTCTGAAAGTGCCTTTCAATTGCATCTCTCTTCAGTTGTGATAAATGTATGTAATGATGTAAATGTGTATTTAGGGAAAAAAAAATGTTAAGAAAGTGTGGTGTTATACAACAGTCACAACTACTTGTGCATGCTGATGCACAATGGTGTATGCTGTATTATCTGCTGCATAATAGAGTGAAATAATTGCATATGTTCTCAGAGAAAAAAAGAAAGTACCACTGGATAAATCTAAATTAAGTCAAATTCTCTATTTTTAAAAGCATGATACAATGTAAAGCCTTTTGTAAACTGACCATCAGGTAGACTTGCATGGAGTACAGAAGAAAGACCTCCCATGAAGTCTAAAAATCAGTGAGCAAGGGGTGAACAAACTAAACTAACAAGTGCTGGAACATGAACATAGGCTGCCCCCATCCTTTTATCCTCAGCAGAGAGTTAAATGTGCTTCAGGATGGCACCAATAACCTTGCCCAGCCATTCTCGTGTGCTGCGCTCCCACTGGGAACGTTACAATAGGTTCCAGCAGGGTGGGGATGAGCAAAGGGGGAGCAGGTTGCTAGTCTTCAGCGATACGCTGTTTATCCAGCTTAGCCATAAAGCAACGTAAATCAAGCATGTCATCCTACCTAATTGCATGTTCATATAGGACTTAATTGGTAATATTCCTGCAACCCAGCTTCTCAACCTTCATGTTGCATTGAGTTCCTCTCAGAGACTAATGAGCTTTATACAACAACAAACATTTAGGTCTGTTGTTCTAATTCATTAACATAATGGGCAATACAATGAGCAGTTATGATAATAAACACTAATAAGAGGTACTAGTGACACTTATTCCTAGCAATGCCAGGGCCGTACGGTGTGTTTGTACAGTGGCAACCGTGTGAGAAAAAGGGGGTACAGTTCTTCCAGGTCCTCTCTCAGTAGCTACGCAGAGTATCAGTTCCATGTTTGCCAGCTGAAAGTGACAACACTCTATAAATCATTGCAGATCACGAAACTGGACTGAATCATCACAGATGAGATTGTGCATGGTTTGGAGGGTTATTTTGTTTGTTTTAATTTGGGGGTTTTGGGGGGGGGTTTGTTGTTCGTTTGTTTCTTTACAGTGAAAGAATGTGAGAAAGGAACATAAAAGACAATGGGAATAATGTTGTTGAGTAATTCTGTGAAATACACTGTCCCATTCCAACAGCTATGGAGTTGGCTGCTGCCTGAAGAAATTTAAGCTGTTCTCCTGTTTGTAAATGCACTTTAGTAAGCAGGTGAAAGAGAAGCACTAACAAGGTGAAAGTTTGAGGGTTTTTTTTTTTCCCTTGTCACTCAGGTCAGCCATCTTTGCCTAACAATTAATATTCCACGAAGAGCTGACACTGTAATTAACCACTGGGACTATCTGGTCCCAAAATGTACCTCTATGTGCAGATCCACACTCGCAAAACTTTGAACCTATCTGTGGTTAACTGCATCTTAGCCCACTCATACACCAATCTCCCTTAGACTTCAGCTTGTGTTGAACACCATGAAAAGCCCATTCCCCCTTTTATTTCTCACACAGAGAAAAACACGTAATAATGGGGACCTTGCTGAAAGTGTCCTGCGTGAAACTGATAACCTTCAGCACAAACCCATACCCACTTCTATGTTACATTTTAAGCAATGATCTAAATAAGTGCAGATCTTACATTAGCTGGCCCTTTCAAAATTTGCTAATCTCTAGCCGCTTCCTCCTTTATGGATTATGGCAGAAAATACTTTAATCTAGTTAGGATGGCATAGATACGCTGCAGGTAGTACAGACCCATGGAATCATGCTTTGTTCTTTGTCATTCCAAACTAACCATCTTGATTTACAGTCGGGTGCTTGAGAAGCAAGCTATCATTTACCTTTTAACTCAATTGCTAAAAATGGTATCCCATTTATAGGACAGGGTTTTTTCTCTCCCTTTGCTCTTCTATGAACAGATACCATTCATTTCTACAGTTATGTTCAGGTTCTCAGTGACAGACATTCCACAAGCGAAGAAATATAAGGCTACAAAAATGTATGATTTCTGAAATTTATGGCCTGAACTTCATTACAATGGAAATATTTTTTCTAATTGAAATTTACGTGGCTGTTATGATACTAATTCAATTATTCCTTATATTTAATCCATCATAATTTTATCTTCTTGTAAAAGAGAAGTCACTTGTTTCTGTGACATAGGTAGATTTGATGAAAGAAGGGGTGAATCTGTATTTTAACAACATCCTTTAGCAATTAAAAATAAGGGCAGTATTAAAGTAAAATCATAGAATCATAGAATCATTTAGGTTGGAAAAGACACTTAAGAACATTGAGTCCAATGGTTAACAATAAAATAAAAAAGAACAAAACCACATGGAGTAAATACTAAATATCTCAAAGACTTCTAAAAAAAGATAATGCAAAAAGCCACCAAACAGTTTCAGGTCATATTCCTGAATAGCTGGATACATCTTTGGAACATATTAGATCAGATATCTATGGGAATTTAGTGAAGAGAGAAAAGCCTTTTGCTGCAGTAAATAAGAAACTCTTTCAATCGAGTCACAAATCACCATCAAAGATTTCTGGATGGTTCTAAGAGCCTGTGATATGCAATGAATGGTTAAAAAATAAAAAAAGGTCTTTTGCTGGAGATGCCATGTCTTCTGTAACTCTGCCATCCCTCATGGACCTTACACATGTCAAGTGTCTGTGAAATGACTCAGGTTTCCACACGTTTCCTGCCAATAAACAGTATTTAGATACAGGCAATGACTTTAACTATGGTGGGAGTTAATAGCTGTAAGGACATCAAATGGCCACTCTGTTGACAGTCTCAGATATTTATCTTCTATGCATGTGACTCATGCATAGTGGCAATTTCACCCATATGTTTGGCTATGAAATTCCCTCATTAGTAACAAAATGCCATAGATACAGTTATTTTTTTTCATAAAATCACCAATGAGTCTCTTACTATGAACCCCACTGGGGGAAACAAGCTGAGGAGGTTGTTTTTTCCTCATACGAGATTCAGAGAAGACAGGAAAGAGTGTCTCATCTAAGCTATCCCAATTTCAAGCTTAGCATCTATGACACTCATTTAAACCACCAGTGTAATCAATATGGAGAGATTTTACCTCCATGGACACTCATTCTATCCCAAAATTGACGGTATCCAAGAATTATAGGTAATCTTAGGTATATAACTTTCAGATGGTTAGGAGGAATCTACTGTCTTACGTCAAGTACAGAGGCAGCATGAATCTGGCAGACCAGTGTTCAAAGATTCAACTTTTTCAATGCTTTTTGAAGTGAGATGTTGCAAAAGCCATGGTGTTCATGTTAGGCGACTAGAGCAAGTAACTGGAAAAAAGATCATCTTGGCCTCTGTTAAGGAGAAAAGCTAGCTTAGTTCCCAAAGGAAAACAGAAAGGCACCTACAGCAATCCTTTCCCTGAATCTCTTTGGTTCCACTATATGCCTCATAAAAAAACCCTTTTCAGGGAAGGAGATACTTTTTCATGAGATTTGCACAAGGTCAAGCTCACAATTTGCATGTAAACCTTCTTAAGAGCCATTGGCATCAAACCATGCCATCACAGACATGGAGATTCATCAGTTCATGTAGCACTATTCGCAAAACCTGCTCATCTTTCTCGCTTAAACTGTGACTCACAGCAGCTGCAAAAAGGTGAAGGCATGCGACACCTCCCTTGGAAGGGTTTTATTCAAACCCTCTGTCAATGTTTTTTGCTGACCTGCAGCAGAAGCAAGCTTGTGATTCAAGGAGAGAGCTTATTTCGATTAATGGAGTATGAGCATGGGGAAAGACATGTTCATTTGTAACCTGGGAATTCTGAGGGGTACCTTTGCCTTGGGATCAATATTGCTGGTGCCAGAAATGTCTCTGCCATCCTGCCCTCCCTTCAACAAAAATACACATCATTTTTCTTCCTCTCATGTCTCCTTCCTGTTTATCCCAGATTTTTCAAATCTTACCCCTCCCCATCAACGCAAACTCCTAGTGGAGTTTGGTCTTGGAGAAGGGATAGCAGGGAGTGAAGTTGATCATTTTAGAGAGGAAAACTCAAAACTCCCTACTTTCTCTCATCACAGCCCTTTGTTCTCCACCTGGAAAGCATACATGATACTTGAAGGATATAGTATTATTTTCCAAAAATATAAGGTGAGGGTAGAACTCATTGGTAACTTTGAATCCCATCTCTGGCAGTCTCACCATCCATTTATCTACAGCTTGACTGTGAAAGATGTATCGGTGGCAGCTCACTTAATGATTTTAGAACTAGTACTGCCGGTGCCCCAAGCCAATTTACCATTAAACAGCAGAGACTTGGAGCCTTTCCACTGTACAGTCTAATTTCTGGAGGGAGAGAGGATGGGACTTGGTTTCTCTGTGTGTGATGAAAAGTTGATTCTCACCAGTAAAGATTAGAAATCTTAACAGTTCTGCTGGTTTCTGATGTATATTTTAGAGGCATTTGACATTATTCAGAGTGCAGATCCAAGATACACAGAAAGGGAAAGCTAAGCCTAGCCAAGAAGTGTTAGCTGCCACAAAAGCTGATAAGTGCTCTTTATTTATTTATTTACTTAGGAAAGTTGAACCCTAGTGTTACCCCACAATACTGGCTGTAGCTAGTAATTAATCTTTCTAGATATATATGCAACACACACATAAATATAACTAAAACCGTCAGATGGGAAGTCTCTGCTGTAATGGCAAATGAACTCAGTTTTGGTTTCTGGCCTATAAGATGCTAAAGCCTGCTGCTCTTCCCACATCCCTAAAAAAGAACCCTGACAAAAAGCATGATAGTTAGGTTTCCAGAAAGTAAGTACATTCATTCAGAAATTCTGAACACCTCTGAATCCTTCAACTACAAATCTTTCGGCTGCGTCTTGCCAATTTTACTTAAAACATGGCAGTGTAGACCAGTTGGTATCAGCCCAGACCTCTATCAGTGCCAGACACAGCGCCAATGCCAACAGTTCTCCATCATTGTTTTTGTCTGACCCTCTGCAAAGAACAGGGCACTGAATTTTCCTATTAGATCTACATTAAGCACAATGAGTTTTTAAGTTGAAATTTAACTTTCAAAAGAGCCGTCTAGTCTTTCTGAAGAAGTGAAGAGAAAATACACTATTAGTTTTTCAATAGCCGTTTACTCATTGCTTAAAAATATATGTCAGTTTGTCTATATTTAACTTCTCATCTTTGTTTCTGGCAGTGTTTGCTCCCTTAGATTTAAGAACCTTTTATTACCTGGTATTTTCTTTCCTTCTGAGTGCTGGCCACATGGTCATGAGCTAACAGGTCAGTGCGTTATGTACTGAGACATCACTGGGTTGTGCACGTGCCTGCAGCTCAGACCTTTTACTTGGTGACTGCTGTGCAATAATAGCATGGCTGGCTGGCTGCTGTGTCTCACCAGGGTGGTGGTGACTACTTTAGTGGCAAAAATATTGTTTGTGATCATATAATTGTGCTCAACTCCTTCCCCTCTGTCTCTGCTTCCCCTCCCACTCCTCATCTGTTTGTGCGTTTGGACATGTTGTTTCCCACTTTTTCCTTTCTAAGTTGGACCTCCCTGCCACTGTCTTCTCCTCCTCCTCCTTTCCTTTACTCTCTGACTTCTTGCTGCTCCCAAAACCTGCTTGCCTTGCAACACCACCTCCTCAGCTCCTGCTGGTGGGACTGGCAGTTCTGTTTCCTCGAGGAGTCAGTGTTAATAATGGCAGAAAAATCTCATTAGCTCGGATTCTGTAACTTCATTTTAATGCCAGTGAGCTACATTTCAACATCAGGAGCCAGTGATTTAGACTGCAAGGTCTGTGAAACAGGGTTCTTACTGTGGTTATGCACAGTAATAACATCTTCTCACTGATGACGGTTCTTATGACTTCTGGGGGCCTAGTAACAACTATAATAAGTGATTTAAGTGATGCTCTGTGTAAGTAATTAGGTAGCTATCTCTCCACCCCCACCTTCCTAAGACCTCTGCACATTATCGCTGTAGTTTTTGAATATCAAAATCATCAGGACCGTTCCCGACTGAACTGACTTGGTCTGAACTGACTTGGTCTGAGTCTGCCTCAGTTTCTCATGGGCTGAACAATTATGATAGCTCATGCTTCAAGGCTATAAAGACTAAAAATGTAGTATTTGCATTGTGCTTTAGCATCCCTCAGTAAAAAGCCTCCGGTTAAATTCAGTGTTGAGTTGTTACAGAATCAGAATACAGCATCACCTCATTATTTTCATTTCAGTTATGCTTCCAACTTTATTGGATTTTTTTTGCACCTAGGATCACATTTCCAATGTCTCCAAGGAAAAGCAGAGAGAGGTTACCACTGAGTTTCATTGGAAGATAGGAAGTCAATCACCTTTTGGAAAACTATTAGTCATCACAGAAGGACTGCTAAATCAGATACCACGTTCTGGGAATAAGTGAATGATTCTTCTTTCAGGCCAGAGAATGTTATAACGCCAAGTGTCATAAACCCCTGCGAAACGAAACAGCTGAATTTCACAAAATTTCTGTCACTACCATTTAAACAAGACTATACTAAGCAATGCAATGTTTTATCCATCCTAAGGAATGATCTGTCAGGATGCAAACACTAGCTCAGGAATCTTTAGAGCAGTAACACTCAATCCTAATTAACTTCAGGGATGTTGTGGCTGAAACTCACCCAGATGCCCAGGCTAATAGATCTTTCTTAAAACCAAGAAGAAATTGCCCATAATCTATTCTACGTAGGAGGTGGGGTTGGGAAAACGAGGAAGTTTTGTGTGATCTTTAAAGGAAAATCCCTGAACCTGTGTTACTTTAACAAATTCTGGCTCACAGCCTTTATTTGTTTTCAAATCTCTCAAGATCTCTCCATTCCTTTCTTTCATATATTTTGGCCTTAGGAGAAAATTAACCCTTAAAAATAAATACAGGATTTATAACTAGGGAGAGGCCTAAATTCGGTATGTAACTGATGTTTGCTTGAAGCCTTTGGCAGTCCTTGTCTAGTTTCTAGGATAATGAGATAGATACAATTTTTATATTGCTATTGCAATAATAATAATTATCTTTGTAAATTTATATTCAACTTGTGGTGTCATCCTATCACCTTCATCTAAACTGCTTGGCATGGATCATTCTGTCTTTCTGGTGCTGGTCTAATTTAACATCTGGGAAATATCTGTTACAACTCACACCCAATTTTAGGATTGACAGATGACAAAAATCTGGAATTGGCTGCAATGTTTAAAGAAGCTTGACATATACTCCCAAAGAAAATGATGGTATATACCTTCAGGTGTAAATGATACCTGAATGATAGTATTAAAAATCAAAACAAGTCAGAAACATTTTCTTTAGGAGACATCTGAACAGGTCTGGGAACTGCTGTAGGATGATTTGGGCATCTTCTACTACTAGCTCAGTTCTAGCACTAGAGATGCAGCAGTCCAGCAGTTTTTAGATTTATGCACAATAAGAGAGAAACCTTTAAGCTTGTTATGAGCATTGCTAAGCAGTTTTCCTTTACTATCCATACTGGATTTAAAATAGTTTAGATATTCTTCCAGAGGAAGAAAACCCACTTGTTCTCCATCAAGTCTTTCACCAAAACACGATTAAATCTTTTTTGCTTGAGTAAGTGGTGTTTTTTGTTGGAGGGGCAGATGTTGGAAGGCAGAGGGGGCTGATGTATCATTGAACAATGACAATTAAATGAATTTCATTTAGTAGGTCATAAAGTTAATGTGCCTAATTGGAACATAAGGATAGAAGAAAGAAAGGAAAAAAGAAACCCTTGTATTATCCTTTCTATTTCTTCCCCCTTTCTTTTTAAGGATAGCCTATCATTAGTCATCATGAAAGCTCTCGGTGACCACTGAAACAGAGGAGGGACCTTTGACACAGCTTGATCAATCCTAATTGAATAGACCAGAGGGACAGCGGCCAAAAGGAGTGGACCCATTCTTTGCATTTGACAGCCTCGTCCTTTTTAGTTTGTCAGCTGTCAGAAAACATTGGGGCACTCTCAGGGTGCATGCGAATGCTTTAAGTTGCTATACATTTTTTGCTACATGAAGAAGATTGCTTTAAGGCTTGAAAGGTGTCTGGTCTGCTCAGAATATCTAACATTCAAACACAGGGAGGTACCTGCTACAGTCAGTGAAGCAAATGGGAACTTTTCTAGGTGAGGCTTTGCAGTTTATTATCAGATTAACAGAAGGTTTTGTTCCACTCCCCATCCCATATATGCCAATCCAAGTTGATCATCGTTGCCTTTTATCATTTACACTCTGTTTTGCACAGGAACAGGATATGAGGCAGAGAAGTCTGAGACCCAGTATTTTCTGTGACAAATCCCCCTCGAATATCCCTTTTTGTATAGTTCTGCATTTCCCTTGAAAAGTTAATAGCTTAAGGGAAAACCTGAACTCCTAGAAAAACTGTGTGCATGGGAGTAGACATTCATAGTGTTTGCACTGCTGTAAATGGGCAACATACTTTTGACTTTTAAGAGGCTGTCCTATATAAGCCCTAACATAGCAAATTCTTAGAGGATTATTGAGGTGAGGACAGAAAAGAGACAGAAATGACTGCCTTCAGCATTCTTGCCTTCCCATCCTTTTTCACCCAGCTATGCTGCTATAGCATTGTCGCAACCAAGAAAGTTGTTTCCCACAAGAAATTTCTAACTGTTAATAGGGGAGCAGTGTAGGAAGACCTAGAGCTGATTAAACAAAGAAGAAAAAGTCTAAGGCTAAAGAACATCAGCAAAGACCTTCACTTCAAACTCACAACAAGCAATTTTGTGCTCAGCTCTGAGGCCCCTTCAGTAATGCTGACTTTGTAACCTTTCCTCTTGCCTTAAATTATATGTATTTTTTTCAATCAACTTTGCCTCTCCTGACTATTTTTTGCATCCAAGCACCACACCACCAAGGAAATTCACTGTTTTCACTTTGCTTTGATGTTGGCAAGGAGTTTAAAATGCTGTGAATCTCAGAAACTTTGTCCTAATTTGATCTCCATCACAGCTGGAAAAATCCAAACAATTAAAATGCTTGGAGGTGCTACCATCTCCTCCTGGGTTAGTCAAGGCTCAGTCACAATTGCACTTCATTTCTTCTCTCATATTTTGACAAGTTAGACAGGAACTTAAGAAAGGTCCACACTCTTGTCACTTCCCAATTACCTCCCTTGTGGCATTGCTTATAAACCACACTGTCTTTTCTAGTAAGGACTGTCCCTCTCCATGTATTTGGTAGACTAAGTGCACACAAAGATCACAGCTCCTCTAGCCATCAACAGCATCAGGAAGACACCTTCTTCATGAGTTGCAGGGGAAGTGAAAATTGTCGCATTGACAGTTCCTCTGGGCAAAGTTTGGAATTTTGTATCTATTTCTACAATTAAGGTTTTGCTGCAAACTATCCTTCTTGCAGTGTTCTCAAAAGGACCCATCTCTAGGCAATTGATGCACTGCACAACATGAGTATAATTAAACCAAAAGAAAAACTAGAAAAAAAAGGAACTCTGTAAGGAAGAATGAATAACTTGAGAAAGGTCAAAATGGTCATCAACACTGTCATGAGTGCAAAGGTTTTAAACAGAGCCTGCATGGCCATAGAGGGAGTTGACAGACAACCACAGGGAAGGTCTGAAGCCAGGCTGTGATGGTGAAGGTTCCTGTCATACTCTAGAAAGTGTCTCAGCACTGGAAAGCCAGGTGAACTCAGATGCATTAGAAGAACCATCTGAGCTCTGATGGGTCATTCCTAACTCTTAATGTAAAGAATCCACAAGAATCTGCTCTCTCATTATTCATCTTATGCTGAGAGATATGAATTTTACCTCGTTGCACTGGTTACTCCTGTGACAGCTCAAAGGGGCTATGTGTCCAGGGACAGCAAAATGCTCTATTCTTATACTGAATTTCCACTGATAAATGCATCCCACTTTGTAAGCTTCAGAGGCTTTTAATTTCTGCTTAGAGCAAAATAGGTTCTGGTGTTGCCCACCACATTCCTTCTAGTCTGTGAAAGGGGAAAGGCCATGAGGGACATGGTGTAAACTATTTCCAAACATTTCACAGGCTGTAAGTTAGAGAACTCAAATCTCTGCTGAATTTTGTCCTCCAATAAAAACCCAAAGCTGATGTGAAAATCGTCTTTCTTTGCCTTGATGTTTCCAACAAAAACTTTTGATTGTCCGTCTACCCAGGGTTCACAGAGATGTATTGAAAAACAGTTCAAGACCCACCGTAACTGAATATGACACCACATTCAGCCAGCTGTGGAGATTCATGCCAGTGCTTCTACCACAAGACTGATGATGAATTGCTGGTGGTGTCTGGAAAGATGCTGCAGGCCAGAACATACCATCTTGATCTTCAATGACAGAGAACAGGTCCACATACTGCTAGCAATAATGGGAATTCCTGGTTCTTATACCTCTTCTCCTTATCATAGTGAAGATAGGTTTAATATTAGGAAAAGCAGAAGGGAAGTGTGAGGTGTGAAGGTGGGTGGATATGAAAAATTAAAAGCATAAGGTGCCAGGGTTGCTGGCAATGTTTTCTTCTAGCTTAAACAGGAAATTCAAAGGTGCAAGACAACCCTGTCTATAAGTAACACATCTCCCACTTTGACTTCAAGAAGAAAACTCATTTTACTCAGAACAGAGATACCTTCTGGAAAGCAGTGGAGAAAATCATCTGTGACTGTTACCGTTGGTGGTCATCATTACAGTGATGAAACAGTTCCTAAATGCACAGACTGCTCCATATGGATTACTGCTGGATCTCTGTAGCTTCTCTTGCACTGAAATCTAGCTAGCTATTACCAATTGTCTCTGCTTACCTTGACACAAGTCAAGGACATGTTGAGATCTTTCCACATATGATGACATTTTCGTTCTGGTCTATGACCATGTGGGATTTCCACCCATCTTCCCTCACATACACATTTCTTAAGTATTTGAGCACAAAAGTGTTGGCTCATATATAAACATATCACGGTGCTTTAAAGGCTTCTTTGTCCCTCAGCAAGGAAAAAAGTTCCCAGTCCAGATTCTCAAAAAGCACAAGAAAGAGAGAAACCATAGGAATAAAGTTGTGTTCTTCATACATATGGAAATATCACAGCAGGGGGTTGAGGGCAGGACAGAGAGAGATTTAGAAACTGGAATGAGCTGGCTGGAAAAGACACATACTGAGTGATGGACAGACAGAAAGGGGCTAAGGAATAGGAAAGACCCAAAACAGCCGCTTTAGAAAGGACACAGGCTATAGAAAAAACAAAATAAAGAACAAATATCACACTTCTTACCATTTCTTTTCTTTAACATTTGCAAATGAAGTAATTCTATTTCAGTCTTCCTCTCCTTGAACCTCCTGTACCCTACTATTGACATAGTTAAGCCCAAAGATATATCCACCTCTTGGTAGTTGTAGCACTGTTCCTAAGGCATACGTTAAAAAGGTGCACCAGAAATCAAACATATAAAATGGAACTTAACACATGTGCAGCAATCAGCAGCTTACCATTGGATTTCATTTCATTTGGTAGAAAGAATTCCTTAATCTAGTATTCCTTGAATAATTTGGTACTGAAAGTTTTATGAAACTAGTGAAGAATTACTGAAGATGTTATTGTGAGGAAAATCTTTGATAATATTGAAGTTGCCATGCCTTTAAACTTCAGTTGGAGCAGTAAAATTTGGTGTAATTGAGAAACAGTTGCTTAGCTCATTACAAAATCAGATGTGCTTTTTTGCGGAAATTAATGTGAAGACAAGAGGAAAAGAAAGGAAAAAAAAAAAGACAAGAGAATCACTATATGGCTCATTACAAGTAAATTTGATTCTGTTCAAACAACCCTGACTACAGAGACATTTGAATTAGCAAAATGAGATACTTAGCAAGGGACTGGTACATCTCAGTCTTGCTGGACTGTCCTAGCTCTTCATCCCTGTAGTAGAAATCAATTGAAAAGACTCATTCATATTTCACGTCTGCTTATTACAGAGATGGTTTTTGTGTTAAGAATCTGAAAGTCCTAGATATGCTATTTCTAAAGCAGAAACAGAATAAGGAATGACACCCTTATGCTACAAAGCTAAAAAAGCCTCAGGAGTAAATTCCTGCTGTAGCGAGTGAGGGGACATTTTGCAAATTTTCTGTGTTTTCTCCTGCCCCGCCTTTTACATGTCAGAAAGTGACATTTGTTTCACTCTCTTTTAGTGATAAAATCAGTGCCAGTGTATCATTTCAGTCATTAAAAAAAAAAAATCACAAAAAGTGAAATGTCATTTTTCTCTAAAAGTAAGCATATTTCTCTCTACTTCTGCTGCTAACTGTGCAAGAAAGTCCATGGGAGGAGATTCCTAACCCAGCCATCAAAACCAATACTGACAGGCTATAACTTGTAATCCAAGATTGACCTCATTCAGTTTGTATAGGACTCTAGGGAGACTCTTAGGAACTACATACCGGTGAGTCTGACTTCCATCCTTGGTAAGATGACAGAGTCTATAATAAACAATAAAATCATACAGTACATGAATTATACTTTCTGTTGGGAAATAGTCAGCATGGCTCCTGTGGAAGTCCTACCTCAGTAGTCTGCTGGAGTTCTAGCAGAGTGACAGTAAACACATAGGTAAAAAGCAAACAAGATTCAAGAGAAGAGATTTTTCAAGAGAAAATCAATAGGGATTGGTCCTGGAAGCAATTTTATTCAACATCTTTGTCCACGAACTGGAGAAGAAATAAGCAGAGGAGTAGCTGACTTTGTAGATATGATAATAACTTCCAGAAAGTCAAAATGCTTTTCTGTTATTAAGAAATTGCAGACAGATGTCATAAAACTACACAAATGGTTGATGAACTCTGAGGTGGATAAACCTAAGTTATTGCAACTAAGAAAAAAATCCGAACAATCCTAAATCATCACTGATAGTTCACAATGCTGAATACAAAACTGACAGTTATGGTTCAGGTAAGAACCTTCATCTTCATATTGATAAGTGTCTGAAATCTTTGCTCAATGTGCTGTGGCAGCTGACAAAGCCAGTGAGATACTGGGGGCCTTCATGAAGGTGTTGATAATGAGACAGGATACACAATTTTGCCTCTCTCTAAAAGGTGTGGTGCCACCTGTGTGCCACATACTGAATTTAGGGAAGAAGATTGGGACAATTCAGGAATCCAAAGCAAGATATCACTGAGATACACAACAGGTGAAAGTACGGGATGAGCTGAATGGGGAAATGTTCAACACATTGTGTAATAAATGTAGTAGTAGGTTGATTTCAAAAGACAAATGAAAAACCTTCTTTATATAGTATGTGGTGAACCTCTGGAACCTGCTACCACAGGAGATTGTGTGGAAGGACAATATCAGCTGGTTTATTGTAAAGGGACTAGGCATTCATAGACAGTATGTCTGTAAAATTAAGACCAGTAGGATGAGGAATGGGAGCACAAAGGAATAGTCTGCAGAAAGTGGCTGATTTTGCATGCTTTCCCTAAATATCATCTCTTACTGCTTCTGCTTCAGACTAAACATTGGGATAGATGAACAATTGGTCTGATTCAATGGGAATTTCTTATTTTGATGTATCTATGTGCTACTTTGATGGTAGACATGATTTCTACACACATATTCTCAGGCCCTACATGCCAGTTCTGAATCAAAACCCAAGTAGCAGTTGTTGATTGGTTTTCTTCAAGCTAGATATCTATACTGAAAATTAGGGAAAACAAGGCCAAGCTCAGTACCATGCTAATGAAACTGCATGACCCAGTCCACAGATTACTTCATTTGGCCAGCTCAAAGCTGTGTGAGAACTAACCTGGGTATATTTGGAAAATATTTCATGAGTGTATTTCATTATGATCTGGTATCTCCAGGGTCAACAGTCTACTGGCTATCTTCTGGGACACTGAGTCAAATCCCCTGCTCCTGCAAACACCTTGTCATTTATGGCAGGAGGAATTTTAAGCGAGTTATTTTTCTTGAACTTTGAAAGAAATCAGTATGATCCATACTGGCTTCTGACTGAGGATATATTTAGTGAAACACTAGCTCATTATTTATCTTCTGGTTCTTTTATACCCCAGGTGGGCCAGTGGCATGAATATTTCAAAGGAGATTTTGTTTATCACTCTGAACATAATATAAGAAAAAAATGGCTCTTCTCAGAGGCAGCTGCTTCTTCTGATCCAAGAGTTTGGGATGACCTGTAGCTGTCATTTTTATAAACCTAGTCAGCAAGGGCACTGGAGTCTAAATGATACTGACTGATGCTATGGAAATAGCTTGTCCTTTGTGAAGACATTTTATCATAGCACTCGTAATTGGAAGAGTGACTATAGATCCAAAGAGGGATTCACCAGGGAAGTCCTCGTTATGGTGTTAGGAAAATCTTCTTTCTAGAAATAGGGTAGCAGCTATGACCTATTTTTGATAACCAGCTCATGACTAGGACTGTGGAATGGGTAAAATCCTGACCTCATCTACTCATTCCCAAGTCTGGATACAGTGAGACTCATCTTTGTTCCACTGCAGGTGTGGGGAAGGACATGACAGGTCTGCAGAGCAATGGCCACAGTAAGTTAGGATCTCTTCAAGCTTTGCGCTCAGGTGAAAGCCATCTTTGGCATGATCCCAGTGAAACGCATTCAGCAGACAACAGAATTACACATTCAGTCCACTTGGCTGTATGCAGTAGCTCTGCTTCCTTTTTAAAACCAGAAAGGGGACAGACTGCCATCTGTTACCGCTAATGAAAAGTTGAGTGGCCCAAGACACTTATCCCTCAGGTGGAAGCCTGTCCACATAGACAGCCCTTAAAACAAAAACTTCTCTGAGTTTGCATTAGCCAAACTATAGTTGGGCTCCTCGTTACCTCCTTTTTATGAGACAATTGTGAGCTCCTCTCAAGTGTTTCAACTATGCTGTGCTCCCACGTGCCTTGCATTTGTCTCTCCAGAAGTACAAACTCTTCACCTGGTTTGTGCACCATTACTACTCCTAAGGAGTGAGAATACCTCAAAATCCCTTGTGCTCGACAAGCACTGGTAGTTCTGTATGGAAAGATGCGGGTATACCTCTGAGTTCTATCTTCACTTCCAAAGTAAACAGCCAAAAAGGCCCTGACTTTAAACGAAAGCATTAAAGGCCGTGATGAAATAATAGGTTTGTTCCCCCATAGGCTTTGCTGCTAAGTCCTAAGAATATAATGCAAATTGGATCATGCAATTAGCAGTAAATGGCACAAGGATACCTGACTGCCTACATGATAGTTCCATGTGCACTTTTTGAATAGTTTCTCAGAAGGGCCTGAAATGAAGAAAGTTTAAAGGGAACTTGGGGACCTAGGTTGCTACATGCTTCTACTCTGCATATTTAAGATTAGGAGACAGACCAGACTATTATGTGTGACAGATGAACACATCATAGTTGCACCAAAAACCCCTCTTTCAACTGTGTCATAGCATGTTGCTAAATCTAAAGTGAGGACAAAGCTAGCTGTACACACTACAATGCTCATCAATAGGCAGTACTAATACTTATAGTAGAATATATTTTTAAACTGGCCACGTTCTGATGCATCCTCTCTCATATTCATTCCTCAGAACCTCAATAATGATCTGTGAGAACTCCTTTAAAACCCACCAGGCATAAAATCATTTGCAATAGAGTTCATCTGCAAAAAGTATTCTGTAATAAATAGATAACTTCTGGATCCTGTTTTTGATGTACAATCTGTGAGATTGTCTCTGCATGCAATGATGACAATAGGAGAGCAAAAGATGTCAGGTTGTGGGAAAAAAATGGGTTAATACTTTAACCCTTTAAGAGTATGGGCTATTTTATGCATGGCTTATTCACATTCTATTTTTTGTTAGGGTAGTGTGACTCCAGAGTCATTCATTTATCTGAAGATTTTTAGATGTATTCCAGTGAGATCAAAAGACAAATTAAACTGACATCCAACAAATAGCCTTCCAAATATGTAAATCAAGAGATATGAATCTGCAGTTATTGATAGGTACAAATTACCAGTAATTGGCCAGACAAGGTAAGAGCTTTTTTCCTGCTCCACTTTTCCTTAAAAATCAGAGGAAAGAAATGGAATGAATCAAGAAACATCATTACAGACAAGTCTTACTAGTGTTATTGTTCACTTTCATTAAAAAAAAATAAATAGATTAGGACTTCCAACCATTAAATTTGGCTGAAATTTATAAGGACAATAACAGAAATGATAAAAAATTTGGTTTTGACCAGTTTCCAACTCAGCTGCACAGATTGGTATTTTTGAGTAATTCAGTCAGAGAAGCATTTGACTTCCTGAGTGATTTAGACTTGTGAGTGAACCAGCTGAGGTTTGGTTATGTGATCAAAAAAAAAAGAAAGAAATTCCTTCTTCTTGATTTCAAATATTGCTTTTCTTCCCAAAAGATGAAATGTGGGAAGAATACAGGAGGTGGACCATAACAACAGCCAGAGAGATACGGTATCATAAAGCCCTGGAGAAGTCCTCATTTGAATTCTATTCTGAACTTCCTGGCTTAGGCCTCTGTCTACATCTTCCTGGTTTATTCTCTTTAGTTGTGCACTAACAACTTTAAGGCTCATGCAGCCTGTAAGCTGATTGCTTTGAATATAAATGGGTAGACTATTAAAAGCAGAATTTAGGCTTCTGGACTCATAAATCATAAAAGCAAGCATAAATTCTGTGTTTTAGTGGAGATTTAAATTCCTAAATGGGTTTTATAGGAGCCACATAAGACCTATTGACAATACCCCTTTATGATAAAAAGTAAATAGAAGTGACAAAGTCAGAATTCAAAATGCCATTGCTTAGCTCCCACTAGCCTGAAGAAGACCAAAAAATGGCTGGAGGAAATCTCAGAGGGAAACAAATGATAACATGAAATTAAATGTGTAATATTCCTTTTTATGCTGTGTGTGGGAAAAAAGCACTCAGAGAATGAGCTGGTACATTTGCATAACAAAGGAAATCAACAACAACAACAAATTGCCATCGTGTTCAAAGCTGATAATTGCACAGATGACAACAAGAAAGCGCCTTTCTTCTCAGCTCTCTAGGGGACAAGCCTTGTCGAGATGAGGAAAAAAGGTGGAAAGTGACCCCACTTGCTTTCATGAAAATTAGCAAGCTCAGAAAATGTCTTTGGTGCAAGGGGGTGGCCAGTGAATGGTGTGAATGCTAATGAACACGATGAGGGCAGAGGCTCAGCCAATGTTCCCCTCATCTCCATCAGACGATCAACAACTGGCAGCAACAACTCTTCTTCAAACCACCCTCATCCAGCCTACCAACATCCAACTCATCTTGTCAAGCGGTCTTTTTGGGAAAGAGATTTTTGGGAGGGTTCTGGGGTTGATTTTTTAGTTTTGTTTAAAATTTTTATTTGTTTTTCTGCTGGTAGTTTCTTTTGGAGTTGCACTAAATTTGAATTCTTCAGGCCCTGTGAAATGCGGGAATCTCTATTGTACAGCATGGTCTTAAGTAATGACCCACAATTTTCCCAAGCCATTTATCTGAACATCTCACCTTACTGGGATAAAGGGCAAGGCATTTGGAGTCAGTACTTCCTCTGAGGTTCCCAAGCCCTAGAAAAGTTCTTGTTCTGGAGAAAGAGGTACTTTTTTTGGGCACCAGCATATCACCAATTGTAACTGGTTTTGTCAGCACGAAAATATGTATTTGCTTCGTCTGCAAGATGAAACATAATTCAATTTATCCAATGACTTCCTAGAAGTACTGTGACTCCAGATGTCTACTAAAAGTGCTGAATAGTGGTAGTATTTTTTTTTAATTATCCAGTGGTAGGGTGTCCTTGAAAAGAGCTCTGAAACCCTTTGAAAGAATGTGACTGATGCTGAAAGTCCTAGACAGAACAACAAGCTCTAAGAGATGAGGACCAATTGATACATCCCTATTTAACTCCCCACTTCTTTCTTACTATTTCCCATTCCTTCATCAACAATGCAGCACACAACAAAAATGAAGGAAGTCACATAGTCTTATACTAGTCCTTCTTAGTCTAGGACAAGCTCTAGTAGCACAAAATTAGCTCCCATTGGCAAATCTCCATAGATTTGAAAGGTTTAACCCCCTGAAATCTGTCCTTTAACCTTATGGAAAATATCTATAAAATTTAACAGAGTTTCAAACATCCAACATAAGAAAAAGTCCTTTCAGAGTTTGAAAAGTTTAACACAAATAAAAAACAATTTAGAGATATAAATTATTAAAGTCAGTAAGGCAGGATGTGTGCATGTATTTTAAAGTCTTTGTTACAGAATTCAGCAGCAGTTTTAATTTTCTGTCATGGTCAATAGGGCTGATTAAAAAGCAAACAGTTCCTCCTTCAACCCCCCTCAATAACATAGAGAAGAAAAACACAAATGTCTAAAATCAGTCAGGTATTGTTTTGTTTTTAAATCCCCTGGGATTTTTGTATTTGTTGTCTGATGTCTAGTTTGCTTTTATTCATTCCAGAATAAATGGATGGCAGTCAGAGAGACCTTGAATAGACAGACTGTTAAGGTACTTACATGAGATCCATGGGTTCAAGCCTCAATAGCAGACAAAATAGGAACTTTTGCCTGAGGCTTTAACATCCTAAATACCTTAACCTGTCAGTCCTTACAGTTGGAAGAGTTTCATCTTGTATAAATAATGAAACATTTGTTGGAAAAGGAGATACAGGCATGAAAACTCTGTCATTGAGGGACTCATTTAGGAAGACTGAAGGCACAAATTCAAATCCTTCTTCACTGAACAATGAAAAGAGAAGGTAAAAGGTGTTCCTATCACCTGGAAAAATGCAGCAAACCATGGGGCTACATTCAGTCTCTCTTGATGGGTAGATTACTTCACCACCACCCCTTGCCCACAGCTTGTGGCCACTAAATACGAGAGGTCTTAGCTTTATTCTAAATGATAGTCAAAACATTCTGAATCCTCAAAAATTTTTCATTGGGTAGAACTCTTTGTCTGCTATAAAAATTAGGCTTTAAGAAACAACTCTTGGCATACACTGAATTGGAAATGAATAACCACATAGATAGGACTGATGATGGATCTTCTAGCTATCTGCAGACTCCTGGTTAAAAGAAGTCTTATTTTACTTTCTAAACACACTTCACTTGAAAGCTGCTGTAGGTCCTCACTGTAAGACAAAATAAAATTGTACGTGTAACTGTTTCTGCAGGAAGCTCAGATGTTTGCAACCCAGGACCATCCTCCCCCTCTACTCTGCCCTGGTCAGGCCCCGCCTGGAGTATTGTGTCCAGTTCTGGGCTCCTTGGTATAAAAAGGACAGGGATCTCCTGGAGAGAGTCCAAAGAAGAGCTACGAAGATGATTAAGGGCCTGGAGCACCTCCCCTGTGAGGAAAGGCTGAGCAAGTTGGGACTGTTAGCCTTGAGAAGAGAAGACTAAGGGGGGACCTAATTAAAGTCTATAATTATCTCAAGCAGGGGATGCAGGGGGAATCATTCAGCCCCTTTTCAGGGATCTGTGGGGATAGGACAAGGGGCAATGGCTGCAAGATGGAACATAGGAAGTTCTGCACCAACATGCGGAAGAACTTCTTCACAGTGAGGGTGACAGAGCCCTGGGACAGGCTGCCCAGGGGGGTGGTGGAGTCTCCTTCACTGGAGATATTCAAGACCCGCCTGGACGCCTATCAGAGTGATATGTCCTAGGGAGCTGCTTTGGCAGGGGGGGTTGGACCCGATGATCTCTCGAGGTCCCTTCCAACCCCTACGATTCTATGATTCCATGATCTTGCTCATGCTATTGAGCACAGCCAGCTTTGGTTCTGTCTCTGCTTCACCTCTACCAATCAAAAGAAAATTAGAGACCAGTTTCTCATGGGATCTGGGAAACAGTTTGAGATATTAACTGGTTCCAGATTAGTGACAAAATAATATGAATCTGACTCATCTCCATGCACAAATGTGTGTTTTTGAAGTTGAACATTTTGCTATTTTCTTTGTTTTGGATGGGTTAGAAGAGCAAGGCTTCCTTGTCTGAAGTTGTAGAGCATCTCATGAAGACTGAATCTAATGAGTAAGTCCTTTCTCTGCTTGTTTCCCTGCCTGGATAATGGTATGCAAGACCTGTAGGCAATGGATGAAGCACCAGTTGGCACTTCTCTGGTTGCAAGTTCCACTAGATGCATCTTTAATGGGTTACTCCTGCCAGGCTTCACTTGAAGCAGAAAGTCTAGGGTCTACAGACAGATGAGTTTTTCCAATTGACAGCAGGTGCATAGATTGGACTGAGGAAACAAGAAGGAAATGGGACTGTTTTGTGTCAATCCTGTCTGAGCACAACAATCTGAACCAGGGACAACTCTTTCTAATGGGCCGTGGGAGTTGTACTGAGAGTGACGAAGAGGTGGGCAAGCAGAGGAAAGGTGGGAAATGCTTTGAAGTGAAAGTATTCAGCCTAAAACCATCACGATGAATAATCAAGTACGTATGCAAAACTGGTCTTGTGGTGCTGCCTAGGGGCCCATAAAATCAGTTGTCTACAGTGCTGGTCATTAGCAAAAGATTGACTGTTAATACTGTTAATTTTTGTAATGTGCTTCAGTTTACTGATATGACAGACAGAGCTGGAAGCTCCTTCCTCAATATTTTAACCTAGTACCTGAACAGAGACAAGTAATTTCAGACTTTGTGAAGTTAATGAAGCCTATTTGCCAATGGTTGGCTCATGACTAGATTCTCTGATGTCTAATAAAGGACAAGATCAATTAGCTGTTCCATCAATGAAAGAACTACTAGCACCTTTCCCCCATCATTCTACTTGTTTCCAAAATTCATTTTAGAACTGAATATGTTTGAGCCTTTTTACCCACACTGTAATTTATCTGAAATCTGCTCATAGATTGAAAGTTGGACAGACACAGACTGATCGTATGGTTTCCCCTTGAAGCCAGGTTTATAATTTTAGATTAAGTTAGAGCTGCTTAGGGATCTCCATGGCAGCACAACACCATTTGTCCAGCGAGCAAATTGTGATACCAAAACCGTTGCAACCTGACCTGAGTTGATTAGCCTGTGCCTTAGCAAAAACTGTCCCTCTCTGAAGATCAGATACCACCATGCAGTCAGACCCTGACCATGTGTGTAAGAAAGTAGTGCCCTATCATGCCGGGAACTGTCTGGCAAATATTAAGAAATTTCACAGTCTCAACAGGGAAGGAAATGGGTTTTAACCCAAATTGGCAGATGGTAAAATGAAGGAAAAGGGAAAAATGGGTTATCTGAGTTTTTCAGGGAATGAAGAAAAACTACCTTTATCTCCCAGCTGATACATCATCTTTTAAACTTTGGTGATTTGGTATTTGGTACAATCCTGGAGTACTTGGAGGGTTGAGTCTCGGGCTTGTTATGGTTTTGTTTCCCTTTAACCAAATTAGTGTTGTTCACATGATGGCTTGCATCAGGAGCAGAACTATTACATTTCTCTAATTAATTCACCCACATAACAGAACCACTTTCACCATATGGAAAAAAATTTAACTCTTGCCCTGTGCTCTTCAGACACAAACCCAACCACATGCTTTCGTTAGGTCAATCTACAGGAGAAGAGGGAAGGCAACCTTTCCAAATCCCATGTCCATGTTCCTGCTTGAAATTGGATCTCTCCCCCTTTTATTTATTTCATTTCCTGTGCTCAGTGTGCAATGAATCTCTCCAGGTTCATTTATTCATTTCACTTTGGCAGTATGTCACTACACGGACAATCTATTGAGGATGAGATGGAAATAATATTACGCTACTGAGCTGATAATACCTGACTTTAATATCTCTTAGCAGCATCTCCATTGTGTTATGTCAGTGAAACAGATCAGACAGTGTAGGTCTCTAGTGTAAACCAAAAAGCTGGGGTGGGGGGGGCAGTGTGGGGGTGGGGAATACTTCTGCTATCAAAATTAAACTTCTAATAAATCAGCAGCAGAAGGTGAAGGGGCAGCAGAATTGCAAGGGATCAGATCAGCTATCCTTCAAGTAGTGCCTCTGAGCTGGTAGCTAATAAACATCTGTATTTAACTCCAAGCACTTCTTTTCCCTCTTTTTTCTCTCATCTCCTTGTCTTGTCTGCTCCCACTAATACACTAGGTTGGTTATATATAGCTCATTTTAGTGACATCATAACCATTCCGTTGGTCATTATCATGTTACTTAAACAGATTTACGGTCTATGTGTTTGAATAAAAAAAGGACGAAGGGGGGATATTCAAGGAGCCATGAGAAAAGATATTCAAGGTGCAGTTAAGACAATCCTATGAAGCTCTGAGAGTGGCTTTGCTCTCTAAATCAAGTCAGTAAGTCTGTCTTGTATGTGAGACACAGGGAAGGAGTTGTGACAACCTGATTATTGTCCTTGTTTCTTACATTTTTTGGCTGTCTGACCTTCAAAGGTTGTTTAGTTTTTCAGTATCACTGTTTCTGTATCTCCAGCTTGCCTGTGAAAGTCTCTTTTGTGCTTTCATGGCTAGATGGATATGCACATGCTAAACATATTCATTCCTTTGGTTCAGTTGGTATGGCAGCAGTGGAGACTTTGGCTCAACAGTTGGCTCTAATAGACCCCAATCATGGGTCAGATTTGATCCTGAAAGCCAGTAATTTCATCTGAGGATGAGGATGAAGTTGGATAGAAGGATATTTCTAATGCATTAAATATCCTCTGCTGCCTTAGCAAGCAGCTCATCAAAGGAGTCATTATCAGCATGAAATTTTTAAATGTGTGTTTGCAAATGATTCTATAAAGAAGGTGCCTGGAAGAGCCTTTCAGCTCTTCCAGGTGAATTTCAATGGCCATATAAGTTATGGATAAAATGCAGAAGGTTGAAGAGGTCAAGTCTGAAATGAATGGACCTCAGTTTAACTCTTCACGTCCTAGTGATGCTGGCTGACTTCCTTCTGCCTCTCCACCACCCCTCAAAATGCCTCTCTGGTGTTTGTCTATATGTGCTGACAACCACAACCAATCCCTCCCCTACCTATTGCTGCCTGGTATACCACTGTCTATACCTAAGATTGCAAGCTATGAGTGTGAAATCAGAGTTGAAAGAAGAATTAAAACCCTGAATGTCTGTTCACTCTATTGCCTCATACCTATTTCTGGAGGAGCAGTCAGAAAGAGATGGTCCTTATTGCTTTATTACAAGCCTGGTGAAAAGTGTGAATGAGAACTGTGTTAAGGCAGAATAATTTACCAGAGGAAAAAGCCAAAGGAAAGAAAATAAAAAATAAAGTTTTTAATGGGTTTCTGAACTTTCTGAGAGGCTGCAGACACAGCATCCTAGTTTTTGAGATCTATGCACTGATGAGTTTTCCCCTTTTTCTTTTGCTGTTAAACTCCCTCATGCAGCCAAAATACAAGTGGTCCCTTGGCACTGATTTATATTATTTTTAGCGATGTGCAGGCAGCAACAGTTTTAGCCCCTCAAAGCCTAATAATATTTTTCCTTTAAAGAAGAAAGAGAAAGAGAGTGATCCTCCACAGCAGATCGGAGCAGGAGGAGGTGACTGATAAAAGTTGTGACTGGCAGATTCAGCACCATAGCCTAATTAGATGGGAGCTTGGCATTTGCTGTATGACTTCTGCCCTGGTAAAGCTCTCCTCTGACTAGTAGAGGGAATAAATTCAGCACCTCTTAAAGCCATCATAGTCTAAAATCTGTCCAGCTCTCTGAGCAACCTCAAATTCAAATGATCCTGACTTCAAACTCCTAAAATAGCATGTTCTGAACTATAGAAAACAGCTAATTTTAAGGGTAAAGTACTGGAATAAGATTCAGAATTCTTAGGTCTTATGTCAGTGCTGCACCAAAATGTCAAAGACACACTGGGCAAGGTGCAAAACTTAAGCCACATTTGTTGATTGGGCATGTTCTTTTGCTTATCTTGTTTCTTCAGACAAAAAGAACTTTGGGAAGGGGCGTTCTCCTGACATGTGAATCCATGATGTCAGGGTCTTCTAAAGCATAAATAGCCAGAAGCAATTCGGTACTGGCACAACTTCATCAAAACACAGGGAGTATGTATTTAGTCATCTACAGTATTGGCATTTACATCTGAGATAGTAATCTAGGTCACCTTCACAACTCGCGAGAAATAGTCAATTCTAGAACACAATCCATTTAATTCAAATGTGGACGTCAGGAGAATCACTCTCTGGAATTGCCTATTTTTCTCCACTGACTGCGTATAGACTCTAGGCAATTAGGTCAGATGTGTATTCATTATACACATTTATCAATGAATCCCAAGTTGTGACACCTTGCAGAAGACACCCTCCTCAAAGTGTCTAGACTTTCCATGACTGGGCTTGTGGTCAGTTCTTAACTGTGGGATCTTTGCAGACCTATAAGGACTCCCCAATCTGCTAGCATTCAGAGGGTTAGAATGGGAATAATATGAGCACTGATGAAATAAGGATTATATTTACAGACCCTTTTAGGCAAAAACTTTTAATTTCTTCCACAGGAAAAAGAAAAGCAACACCCACCCACCTGAAAATGTGAGTAATTTTGTCTGCAAGTGAAGGATTGCACTTCGAATCCTTGTGAAACCTTGCCTCAAGTGTCAGCAATGGTGGGCATTCCCCATTGTCTACTAAAGCATCTCTTTCACATAGTGGGGTAGTAAAAGGAACACTATTTCCTCAGGAGCCTGGCTTCACAAAGCTGGTCAGAACTTCAAATTTAATTGAAACTGTCCAACAAGTTCAAAGGTTATAGCTGGGGACACGGCAGAAAGGAAGACTAACAGACACTGAGAGAAAGATTTCTTTAGAAGATGAACTAGAGAAGAAAAAAAATAATAAAAGGAACAGAGCATAAAGAAAATCAACAACCCAGCCTGGAAAACACCCCACTGCCACAAAGGAAGCCATTCATTTACATTCGTGAGGAACCCAACAGCAGCTGGAGGTGTCTGGGCACTGCCATTCCACAGATGATGTCAGGCCTGTGGAAGATTTTTCAATTAATCTCTCTTGACCCCATGCCTTGAACCCTCATTCCTATTTTTAACAGCCCCATTCTGTTGGATGACCTTGGGACCCAGTGACCAATAATGCCCATTTAAGTAACTGCGGGGGTGTCTGTAAGTATGCAAGGAGAATTTGCAAGGGGCTCATTATGTAGAGAGTTACTTACCACAAAGAAGGACTCTCTCTCTTTCATTCTTGCCTGAAGGCTAGTAGTTGGGGACCTTAAGCAGAGACTTGATCATGCTAAACACACAAAAAATGCCCTGAAAATGCCATTCTGCATGTAGATGTTCCAACATTTGGAGACAAAAAGAAAGGGCCTATGAACATATACCAATCAAACTTACCAACATAATGAAGAAAACCATCAAAAGCTTCACATTCCTTCTTTCTACTAAAATATTAGATAGAACAGCGTTGCAAGTAAATCAAACAAAAGAAGCCCAGATCTTAGTTTGTGCAGCACAATGCAGCACCTAGGCTATTCCTGTTAGTCATTTTGAAAGACTAACACAGGAATGATTTGGCTTCAAGTTCATACATATACATCAAATGCAGAGAACAATTTTTTTTTGAGTCACAAGAGACAAAAATGCGCTAAACCACTTTGCCTCACCAATTTTACAGAACACAGCTTTATGCCCACAAGACACGTGCTTCGAAACATCCTGACAGAGATTCAGCATTAAGCCTTGGATGCAAACTTAACTTTTCTTCTAGTACGGAAATACATGTTGTTCCCTTCTATGTATTGGAAGGTTATGAATATGTTCTCTTTCTTGTCTCCGTTAGATATGTTTCATCTGCTGAAAGATAGTATGTTTCTCTGTTTTCTTTAAAAAAACCCAAGAAAACCAAAAGAAATTATCCTCTGCTGAACCGTGTTATGTTTGTGCTGTGATGGTACACAAACATCTCCCTACTCCTCTGTTGATGGAATGACAGCCATCTTGGTCCTCACTCTAGGTTTTAACCAGCTATCCTTTCAGCAAAAGCCTCTGGATCAGAGAGGGGGAATAACAAAAAATAGGATTAGGCTTAAAGGAGAATGAATGACAAACCCAGTAGACTGGGTTGGATCTGAACATACCCACTGCAAATGAAAGAAGAATGTTCTTTGCAGTGTCCCCACTCTTGGGGTTCTGGAAGGTAAGAGATGAAGAAAAGGTGAAAGGATTTATAGTAGTTATGTGGGTGATGTTTGATTAATGCCATTAATCAGAATGTAAAAAACTGTTAACTTGGGTCAGACCCATGTTTGGTCTGTTACAAAATAACCTGTTTCTGACAATGACCTGTAGCAGATGTTTGGGGAAAGTGTATAAATTCCATGGCAATTACAGAGTGATCTTTCCCCTAGCTATACTCTTGTGTCTGCAATCAGCAGTTTAGAAACTTCCCAGATTTTTGTTTCTGAAGCTTTCAGAAGGTTTGCATGTAAAAAGTTATAAAATTCATCAGTAAAGTCAGGCATTGCTGATGTGTAGTAGTGAAAACTGTTCTCTGTTGTAAGAATGAGTGAAGAGTGGACAACTTGGTAGTATTACTTCAAACAGGTTTAAGTCCTTGACTAAAACCAGCTTTGGCATATACAGAGCATGTCATTGTTCTCTCTATATTCAAGCTCCACATACATCAGTTCATACCAAAATGCACGAACCTAATGGATTACCTGCTGAAAAGCTGGATACAGTACTGGAGCAGGAAGATTTCAAGGCTCTCTGAAAGTTCATAAATTATGATGAACCTGTTCATACAGCTTCTTTTGAAAAACTCTTGTCCATGTAATTGTCCTTGTACCGCTCTAGCTGGGTCATCGACTAGCAAGGCGGCCAATGCACTCTGCCCTAGTAGTGTTACACAAAACTGATCCTAAGCAGTGATCAAAGGAAAGCAGAAGGGCAAAGCGCCAGCAGAACAAAGAAGATAAGGCCCACAGAAATCCATCAAATTTTAAAATGCATTGGATGCGCTAACATCTCAGAGGAGACTCAGATAAGGACACAAGTAACTCTTCTTACATATTCCTTTGAGGCTGAACTTTGATGCACAGCCTCACCCATCCTCGAACAGGTCCGCTCACCTCTTTGTTCGTTCAAGAGCCTTTCTCTTCTAACGGAGAGATTTCATTTTGCTGAGCTCCACTGATTATTAAAAAAATAAGAACTGAAAATCCAAATGCTGCTCTGCACATTTCTCCACCAATCACACAAATCTCACTTGCCTCTGTCGATCTTATCACTCCAGCTTCACCTAGGACTAACATTTTGTGTATTTCCAAAACAATTTTGCCATTGCTATGTTCAGACCTTGTTTCTCTATTCTATATTTCCTGACATCAGGAAAAACCTCCCTTTTTTCTTGTCTACTCCAGTAAGTTTCTATTATAGCTTTTTTTTTTTCTTCTCTTACCTTATACCTTTTAATTCCCTTTTCTCTTTAATTCACTGGCTCTGTACCGGTGTCGCTTAACTCTCAGGAAGTATTTTGGGACGTGCTTGATTAAAAAAGATAGAGGAGATTAAATTCAAGTAGTTCTGTATTTTTATCCTGGTACTTCCACTTTGCCTGACAGTATAATATCTGTAATAACTGAGGTATTTATATATATAGTATTTTAACAATATTTCTTTTCAGTCCAAATATTCTAACTTCACTGTTTTAAAACTAAGAGATAAGAACTCATATGATGGATCCAAAAAGGATTCTAAATTTCTTCTTTTAAAACATATTTTAGTGGTTTAGTTGGATTGTTATTTATATAACAGACCTCATGTTTTCTGGAAATTTAAAATGAATTAATGTCAATGTTATCAGATTTCTTTGATGTTATGTGGAATGCCTACAGTATTTTAGTTTTGCATCTCTTTCTTTTCAAGCAGAGTTCAAGATACTGATGGAATCAACTGATTTACAGATGTAGAAGTTTCAGGGGAAAAAACAACATATTATGAGGCTTTGGTCATTACAAGTTTGACCCTCAGATAATCCTCATTCTCCTTAACTGAAAAAAAAAAAAAGAAATGTAATACATTTTATTTGTATGTGGAAAGGTGGAGTGCTTTTTTTTCCACTCCATAAAAAGCTGTGCAGTTGTTTAAACACAACCCTAAGAAAAAAAAAAAAAAGAACAGACCTCCACCTGGAGTTTTGACTCATATTCTCTTTCCTTCAAGTCATATGCGTGACTTATTTGTAAAAACTTCCAATAAACATGAATCTGACAGTCAGCCTAATATGCTGGAATCAAAAGCTATTATTGACTTTGCCATATTGATCAATGGTGGCCCAAGCCCCGTAATAGATTACGGTGTTTCTCTCTGAACGCAGCTGCTCAGCTGTTCCCTCTCCGCATTAAATGAATGTTCCTCAGTCAGGAAGTGTTAAAATGACCTGGTTCAGAGCCTCCTGCTCCAGGCCTTGCCCTCCCATGGATTTGGTGCACTTCCAGAGACATGTAGATGCTGAAGCAGCAGGTTGCTACTTCTGTTTAGAGGTGGATTTCACATGGTTCTTTGCCACACACCCCTGTTTTACCTGTTCATATAGCAACACATCCATCCCCTTTCCCATGGCACTTCTCACTACCGGTTGTGGGCTTTTGCTTCACCACTCTGATGTGTGTGCTATATCCTCATCATATGGACTGGGAATGGAACCATGGGGAGTCTAATTGACATGTCACACAGAAATCTCATGAATAAAAGGCAATTTGAAGCCACTTCTTTCATGTCAACAGCAAGAGTAGAAGTATTGACTAGCTCATCTCTCCTGATGTTCCTCAAACCAACCTCCTCCCAGCCCTAAGTTCCCAGAGAGTCACTAGGTGAAAAAGATCTCTTCCTCTGCTTGAAAGGCAGGATGGCTTTTCTATGACATCAGTCTGAGATCACAGTAGCCCTGAGAAGGAGTATTTTATACCTAGAGATGGCTTACAGTTCAGCAGATGGAGTAGCCATGGTCTTTCCTGAGCTACCTGGAGGTGTAAAATACAATGGCTCTGGGAATTGCACCTACCCTCTCCAATAAACCATAGCAGCAGCCATCTGGAAGACAGTCCCTGTTTTGAACTGCTCTGGGCTGGGATATAGGCTCAGCTATGTTGCTAGTGGAAGCAACCTTTCAAAAGGTGTATGAAGACTCAAAAACCACAGTGACTTCAGCTATTTCTATAGCTGCCCTTTCTCTTGAAGCCAAAAAACCCCCAAAACCAAAGCACAATAACTCAAGTCTTGTGGAAATAACAATTCAGAAATGTTTAAATGTAGAAACGCCTAATGAAAATTTCTACTTCTCTTCTGAACAAAAAGATGCAATCTGTACTGAACAGCCAGTTGCAAAAAGTGTTTCAATATTATCTTTTCACATGAAAAAATTATACACAATGTTCAAGAAAAGTGAAATGAGCACATCAATGTTGTTTTCAGAGAAGCCCTGTATTTTTCATAGATTTCTTCCTAAGTATATTTCTGGATTTATTCAGGAGAGAAGCAAAAGATTAAAGAAAGGCAGAGAGGTTCAGTGATCCACTCAAGACAGGTCATGATTTGTAAGTGAGACCAAAGCAGGTCAGGAGCAAGGTGCATACAGGAACTACACAGAGGAAAGCTAGCGTTGCTCTTCCCTGAGAGTAAGCCCACAGACAACCTTCCCGGATCTATCAATCAACAGCCTTTCATTCAAACTGGGAGAAAACAAAACCGTGCTGTGAAGCAAACAATGGACATCGGCACTGAAATGAAAAGGATATGGAGAACATAAGAGTTTTAGAGCAGGTGGCATCAAACCCTTCCTGAGCAAGTCAAGGGCTCGGCGTCCGCAAAGCAACTTGGCAGAGAGCTCCCCAAAGCAATCTCTTACACAGTCTTCTGTAGTATGTAAATTTATTGAAATGCAGTCCCCTTTGCCTACTGGGAGATGTGTGCGCTGTGATCCGTCCTCTCAACCCACACTGACACAGGCAGCTGACATTGTGGTTTTGAAGATTTCCCTTTTGTTTTTGCTGCCAGCTCGTGGGAGGGGGAGAGAAGGAGGAAGGGGAAAGAGGAGGGTGTAATACACCCGCGAGTGTGTGTAGGCAGGCCAAGAGAATCTGTGCCACGAAACACCCAGATGGCAGGAAAAAGTCACCTTTTACTAACTGGATCCAAGGCAGATTTTTATAGTGTGTGGGTGTGAGAGAGGGCAGGGGCTGTGTGGAGGATGTAGGAAAGCAGAGCATGTAAATGCACATATGTTTGCCCCAGAAAGGGAGAGAAGGGCACTCGGTGGATAAACAGGCTTCCATTTCCATGCGTCGAAGGGCAGAGTTGCACAGGGGAGAGAGACCTATCAGGAACAGAAATCCAAGCACCTGATAAGCTCATCCATTGATCTCCTCTGTGCAGAGAGACTTGAGAGGTCACCAGCTTCCCACTGCCTTTGCAAGGTATGTTACAGGACAATTTCTTTTCTTCCCCAGACCCCCTAAAATGGGCTCTAACGGGGGTAAAAAGCCGTCTGTCCTGAGCTATACTTTCACTGCACCCCTTGCGTTGACACAGCCCATGTGCAAGTCAATGGCCTCATGCTGTCACTTCACGCCCTGACCATGAGGCTGTGTCCCCACCTGTACCACTCTGCAATGTGAATTCTGTGCTTTAGGAAGATATGAGCCGGAAGAAGTAATTCAAACCTACCTTTCTGGGCTCATATATATCTATAGTAATGACCTAAACTTCGACTGTGTAGGCACGAAAGCCTTGCAGATGTGTAGTTTAACTCTCTACTTTCTCCCCAAATCTAGGTGGGCTGAGTCCCACTTGCCTGAAGCAGTCTGTGCTATCCCCTACACTGTACCTGGGGACTGTGGCAGAGTGCTAATTTACATGGGCCCGCAACATTGCAGGCAGTGTGCTAACAACAAAATAGTAGGGACAGACCTTACTTGGGCTCAAACCCATGCCCATAATTCACCAGTTTACTGGATCCTGGGGAAGGTCCTGACTTTTTAATCTCCAAGGTCTGAATCACACCCATAGTTTCCATACACCTGAACTGTATGAGATGCTGGATGGCTTGCCGCTCTTTGGCACATGAATATGACTCAGAGGCGACAAGAAGGCTGGCTGGAGCTGGTGAATCCTGCTTTGGCTGGGATTATATGGGATACATGTAAACAGTTCTCCAAATATGCAATCTAAATATCCCATATTAATTGCATGACTGAATCAGTTCTGGTGCTCATCCTAAAGGTGTCTAAAGACAATTCTCTCCATAATAGGAGGCATAATGAGATGTGTGCAAGGTAGCTTCAGGACATCTCACTTTTGGGGGATTTCTTAAAGATTTGTAATTAAGTCAGATCTGTTAAAAGATTGACAAGTATTTATAGTGAGATCTGACCAGACTGGGGAAGATGTAAACCTTTTGGTGACTGAAAAGAGAAGAGATGGAAGGCATTTCAACCAACCTCAGCAAAAACACACAAAGAAAATCCCAGAAAGAATCATCTTAAGAGCCTTGCACAGACATTGTGCTCTTACATCTACAAGATATGGGTCCTGGATGTTGAGTTTCAAGCCAGAATGGACCGCTCTGGTTATTATTTTCACTTCCTGATATCAGAATTTTTCAACAGTTCCCAGACTGAGTAAGTGTGCTCCATATCCCTCACTTAGCAGAACAGGCCAAGCATCACCCAGTGCTTCTGCAAATAGCAGTATTTTGCCCCCCTACCTTTTTTCTGATACCTGTACAGGAGAAGACTGGGCTCCTTATTCTTGATATAGCGCAGCCACCAAAGAGATGCCCTGCATTGTGCTAATAGGGAGGTGTGTAAAGTCACCTCACATGCTGGCATGTGCCACAGGGGAAATCCACTGGGAACGCCTTGACAGGGAGTATCAAGGCAAACCTTTTTCAGTGCCTTCAAGAGAAACCAAAAAGCAAATGAAAAAGGGGAAAAATAATCCCCTCACGTCTCCCTCTCCGAAGGCAACAGATGCTTAAAAATTCACCAGGCAAGGTCTGCCGTGTAACAGACAGTGGGGCGGAGAGGGTGGCTGCTCTGGATGGCTTCCTCTGCTCCCCAGACCTGCTCCGAGGGATTGCATCTGCATGTGCAATTTTGGCATTTCCATATATCTGGATGATTGTTATGCAGATCTTTGGTACGGGGAGCTGGGTCTGTTCCCTGGCCCTCCTCAGCCCTCCCTCGCAGAGGGAGGGAGCTTTGTGCGTGGTAAACAGCACGGCTATTAGTAATCCACCGACTGGCCAGCGACCAGGAACCGCTGCAAGCAGCATTTCCAGCTGACTCCAACGCTTTAATTGTTCACTCTGTGTTAAACAGGAATGCATTTCTCTGTCCAGAGATTATGAACGCAAGACTAGCCTCTCCACCCTCCCTCCAGCATTCTTTCCTTGACCTGGGGGAGGTTATTCCCTTCGAGAGGAGACACCCTGTTGTAGACTTTGCTGTGATAGCAGAAAGGAACACCTGATCATCAGTGATAGTAATCGAGGGCATGAACCTCAACCCTCATCTCAACTTCCCAGCTTGCACATGCTCTTGCTCACATTAAATGAGAGCTGATCCTGGCTGGGTATTTCCAGCTTTTCTTACCATGAGCTGCACCTTAATGAGCGCTTGACTCAAAGCCCACTGAAGCCAATGGAGAGACTGTCTCTGTCTTCAGGAACTTTGGATCAAGTCCGTAAGGAGTCATCTTCGTCGCAGCCAGCAGACCAGATCATTAGATGGTGTGAATCAATGCAACAGCACTGACTTCCACAAAGTGAGGCCGAAATACATGAATTTCAGCCTGGGGACCCGCTTCAGGAGCTCAGCTAATGGAGGAAAACAGCGTTTCCTGTAACAACACAACAAAGCTGCAGTGCCCAGACTGCAAGTTCTGTTGAGCCACTGTCATATCTCCCAATAGCTTCCAGGAAGTTCTTTGTGCGGTTTAGATCTCAAAAGAGATCATTTAAAATAGATGTGAACTTCACTTGCAGAGTGTTTATGGAAAAGCTTAGAGCTTTTCGAAAAGGAAAAATAAAGAGGCAAGAAAAGACAGAAATTTTTGCACTAACGCACCAACATGCGTTATGGACTGCTGACATCGGATGGACTTGCATATAGACATAATAAGCTGCACCTCTAAATGGTTCTTTTAAGGAAATATATATAATTAACTGCTTAGTGTGATTTCTTTTATAGCATTGCTTCAAGGCGCTGCAAGTGTCAGTTATGAGGTGAGCTACTCTGGGGCCTAGAACCAAGTCCCCTGTAGAGTTCCCTGTGGGATATCACAGTCCATTACATCAGGCTGTATTCAACACCTCAGCACTTCAGGTGTTGTCATAGGCTTGCTAAAAGGACCATTGGGAAGCTGCATTGCCAGCAGGTCCCTTCCTCCACATTGTCATGCAGGAACACACATTCTATTACCCTCTCGTACTGTAAAGCAAGTATGGATCACATAATGCCAAATTCTGGCAATATATATCAGATTTAGTGAGAAATTAATTTTACACTTTCCACTTCAAACTGAGCCAAAAAGCAAAAGTCACTTTCTTTCTAAATATGAGCAATGGACCCCTCTGAGATACTCTACTGTAGACCATCCTACTTTGAGATAGTCATTCCATTACAGGTAATTGATCTTGAATGAATTGTAGTTGGACCCAAGCATTTGAGACGATTATTTTAAGGACAGACAGGCCATTCACACCCCACACTGACCACCGAAGTGCTGGAGATAGTCATCTCAGATTTCAACATCTATCTTTTAGACATTTAAATAAATCCAATCCCTGAAACTTGGCTAGAGTAGGGCAACCTGTATACTGTAAGTGGAAAAGTCTTGACTTCTGCTGCAGACTTCTGTGGATGAAGCTACCAGTGGAAGATCCATGATCCTCACCGTGATGCAGATGAAGCTACTCCAGCCAGCTTGAGAGCTCGCTGTGCTCAGGCAGGGAGTCTTTGGCTGTCCCTGTACTGCGAACAGATTTACTGTTGCATCTGTGTCTGTGCCAGGAAAACTTATACTAGTTTCTGAGATGTGTAAAGGCTCCTATCACGGATGAAACTGAACTGGCATTCATAGATCTGAAGAAAAGAAGTTATCACCAGAATATTTTAATCTCTCTCTGAATACACTGGCTTGGAATCCAGGTTCAAGCCAGGTTCTCCATCATCTTCTGAGCTCAGACATACAACACAGGATGAGTTTGACAGAAAACCATATCCAATTTCATGTGAAACCAGTCAGAAGAGGGAAAAAAAAAAGCCAACAAAAAACAAACTGCAAAAACAACAAACCTAGCAAACTAATGGGGGAAAAAAAAAGCTGACTTAAAAACTAGGAAGGAAAAATATCAAACAAACTAAAACAGCTGTGCTGCAAATAACCCATAGTGTTTTTCATTATCATGCAGAAAGTTTCGTTCAGCAAAATAAAATAAACCCAAGAAAACAAGAAAAAATATTGTCTGTATCCTTATTCAAGGTGAATTACCAGATTTTCTGAGTACCTGGATATCACTCTCCATTTGGGGTTTAAACCTTAGAGCCACGGGAGTATCTTGCTGTGCACAGTGACAGTGAGAGATTGTGTAGTGCAGGACGAAGCTGGAGTCCCACCTTACAGCTTTGCTACGCAGCTCATTTCCCCAAGCACTGATGCAAACATCTGGGTGTTTGTGTGCATGTTGACATTTATTTCTTTATTTTTTAATGCCGTGGGGAATTGAGGATTAGGTTTGTTATTTCCACTAACCAGGCATTAAAATACCTTGAGACGATCATGCCCTTATTGAGTTTCAACTGAAGAACACTAGGCAGAGAGAGGATGACACAACCCTAGGAAATAGTAGGAGAGATTAATGCAAACCACAGAGGTAGCACAAACAGCACACGGATGTAATGCACTGAGTAAACTTCTATTTTTTCCCTTCCCTCCACATTGTGGTAGATTTGCCACAAGAGGGAGTCCAAGAGACCCCCAAGAACTGCAGGATAAACAGATCGTCTTTTTGGCAAAATAAAGGTAATTAAACATTTTCTACTGAGGGATGCAGAGTTCAAACCAATGTGAGCTGCTTTAGGTCAGTGCGAGATCTGCATCGCTGCAAGATTTCATAGAAAAAGCTAAATCAGACTTAATTTACAGTTTAACTTTTCCCAGAAAACAAAGGGAATAAAGAAGCAAGTTGATATTGTTAGTATTCTTGTTGATGTTGAAAAAGGTCTTGTTCCTCTGTGTTTCTAATTAAATAATATTATGTGTTTATAGGTCAATGAAATGGAAAAAAGGGTCAGGAGGGCAGAATCCAAAGGGCAAAACGTGCCTCATCTGTATCACTATACACTTGCTCATGTGTATGGAAATAAACAGATATATAAACACAAGTGTGTTATATTCTGTTCAGCCTTGCTGTTTGGTAGCAGAGGATGAGAGATGAGATTTCACACTGCCTTGCATCTCCCGGTCTTGACCTCAATGATGGAGGAAACCAGTTCTCCCAGGAGACTTGGAAGGGCTGAAAGATGTCACAGACTGCTCTTTATGGCCATATCAGGTTAGAGAGGAACCACACACAGAAATATAAGTTATCTCCCTCCTTAGAAGGGAAGGCAAGAAGTAACGCTGATTGACCACAAGCACTGACATGCCAAAAAAAATGGGTTGTGCTATGTTGGGGGAAAAAATAAACACATAAACTTCAGGAAAGACATCCTCCCCAGAAGATCCTTCTCCTCTCCTGTGGTCTATCGTGAGACCTTCCTGACCTAAGCTCAGCAGTTATCTTCATCACTGACCTACAAAATCCTTGCTATTGAAAAGCTTATCGGCTGAGTAGTCAAAAAGTTCCTTTTTCCTCTCCCTCTTTTGCCCTACACTAATGACATCCTACAAGATTGTTCTGAAAACAGATAGATTTCTGCATAATATTGACATTTTAAGAAGGAAATACATACATAAGGATGTATGAGGAGGAAGGGACTCACACTACATTAGTATGGGGTAGATCGTGTTTTCCGTATCATGCCAGCAGTTGTAGCTGAGTTGTGCTGTGCAAGAACATAGACCTGAAATAGATGACACACAGGAAAGGCAAAAGAACAGAGCTAAGAGATGTGACCATGGCCAAAGAGTGTATTGGTGGGAGAGTACACCCTTATCTGTTATGTCAAGAAGACTCTTCCTTATATAATTTGTTTATATAATATAAAATTCATATTTAAATTCATCGCTGAATTGGGTTGAATATCATCCATCTACAGGGCTCTGTACAAGACTTAAGAGCTGAGGTATGCATAAAAGATGCATGATGCTCAGGACAGTGATTTGGGAGCAGCTTGCCAAAGGGATCAAATTTGTGGTTGGAGATAAATGAACGGCTCAGGCAACACCTCCTGGACCAAAATCCATCCGAAGTCTTCGAGGTGACACTTGAAAAAGAAGCCTGACCTCTTCCTCCTACACATGAGGAGTGTGAGATAACATTCCCTGGCAAGCTGACTGTTCTCTGGATCAGCAGATTAGTTGAAATGATTACAAGAAAAGAATGGATATTTTCCACTCAGTTATTTACAAATTGTACCTAATGAATTATTGATCAGTCGAGTAACCCTCTGCAGAGCCCTCTAGGAATCTTTCCTTTCCAAGTCACGTTCACGGCCCCCTGGTCCATTGGACCAGTGGAGATGTTGCAGCCCTTACACTAATGGGTTACCTGGCTGCTCAGGCCACTGTTGTTTTTCTGTTACTTTCTCAGTGCCTGCATAAAAATTAAACCTCATTAATTTAGGTGGAAAGAAACAGAATTGGGGAAAAAAGCCAAAGTTATTGAACTGGTTTTGTCTAGGATAGAGTTAATTTTTTTCACAGTAGCTAGTACAGTGCTGTGTTTTGGATTTGTGATGAAAAGAGTGTTGGTAACACAAGGATGTTTTTATTATTGCTGAGCAGCGCTTAGAGCCAAGACCTTTTCCACTCCTCACCCCACCCCACCAGCGAGTAGGCTGGGAGTGCACAAAGAGTTGTGGGGGGGACACAGTTGGGATGGATGACTCCAACTGACCAAAGGGATGTTCCATACTATAAGATGCATATAAAGCCTAGAAAGAAGAAAGAGGGTGACATTTGGAGTGATGGTATTTTTCTTCCCAAGTCACCGTTACATATGATGGAGCCCTGCTTTCCTGGAGGTGGCCGAACACACTTGTCTGCCCATGGGGAGTGGTGAATGAATTCCTTGTCTTGCTCTGCTTGCGCGCATGGCTTTTGCTTTACCTGTTAAACTGGATTTGTGTCAACCCATGAATGTTCTCATTTTTACTGTTCTGATTCTCCCCCATTCTGATATGGCGGGGAAGGGAGAGGGTGAGGGGGTGGATTGTGTGAGTGGCTGCCAGGGCTTTGGCTGCTGTCAGGGGTTAAACCAGAACAGCTATGTTTCTGTAGAGGATAAAAGCTATAACCACCGCTCCAAACCAGAAAATAACAGTCACCATTGTTGAAGTGGGTGAAGGATAAACACGAGGCTCAAATTCAGGAGATCTCATCTCCTTTCTTGTCTCTGCCACCAAAACACTGAACAGGTCACTGACTGTATTAGCCAATGTAATTAACTGTCAGCAATGAGAGTGTACAGTCTGTGCAGGTCTCATCCATGGCTCTCTTCACAGCCATTGGGGATAGGACCAAGAGCCCCACCAGTTTAGAGTGCAATTCATCCAACTAAACATAGGCATCTGCTCAAGGCCAATGTGAGTCATGACCTAAAACTCACCATCTGTCTTTCCTACCTCTCCATTAACTATTAAAGGAGCTCAGAAGTGGAAGCTCTGTCATACCCTGTATGGACTTAAAGGTAGATTAAATTAATACCACCACTGATCAATCTGTGCCCCAGTTCTCCAGCTGCATTTGGTATGCAGCCTTTCATGGTTTTGTGTACTGTGTATGGGTGGCTCTATGTAGATCCTTACTGCAACTTCCATGGGGGATAACACAATACAGATTTATCTGCATCCTTTTGTTTTGGTAGTTCTTTGAGAAAGAAGATGAACTAAAAATACAGGCATCAGAATCTGGACCTTGGACAGAAATGTGTTTTTTGACTACAGGTATGTACAAAATACAGTGAGACCTCAACTTTTGTAGCTGTCCTTTAGCCTGTACACTCCAACAACAGCAGCTTGAGTTGATACATGCAAGACCTTTTACCAGCACAAGGCAGGGTCATAGGACCGAAGTCAATGGTACCACTTTAAATTATATGGTCAAATACCTGAATATAATCTACACAGCAAACATTTGTGCTTCATGTAACTCCAGCTTTATTTTTTTTTCAAGGGAAAAGAATAACTTTTTATTTACTATTATTGGTTTTTTGCATAGTCGGCAAGAAGGTTGCAGTCAGTCTCTCCTCCTCTCTGAGTACCAGCTGTTCTTCATGGGGGGATATATGAGCAGTTTTATACAGTTTTAATATCCACCAGAAATTACATCTCGCTGCCTTTAGGGACTGAACCTTTAAAATTCAATTTCAAATAAATATAATTATAAAATAAGGCAGGGAAAAAAAGGGCAAGAGAGTGAAAGAGAGCATCAGAATTCAGTTCCTCACTATAAGAGCTTCAGGGCACAGCCAGTGGGGCTGTGTTCTTTAGCGACAGTAAGAAAAATGGCCTGGGGCTCTGAGATTAGCATGTTTATGTTTTGGTCATCACTCTCTGTATGAAGATGGAGATGGCAGAATCCCATGTTGCAAAGGAGGAAGGGGAGCAGGGGGTTTGCAGAGGAAGTTTTTCTATCTTCCCCAAATCTGTCATCATTGGAGAAACACTGGAAGAGGAGAGAATGAAAACACAACATGAAACAGCTGAAAGGAAGAAAGAAGGACTGCTGAAGTATCATCTGGGTTCTTCCCTCAGTACGGAGACCTAGCTCCTGAAAGAGTAAGGACTCAGAGCTCACAGATGCAATTCTAGCAGGGAAAAAAAAAGCCCACAAATGCTAAAAATAAAAAGTCAACAAAAAAATCCCAAACCAACCTATCCAAGGCTAAAGATTTTCAGCTTGTTAATTTCCTTCAAAAAAGACACAGAGTGGATCATCTTCTTGTTAAAATGTAAGACGACTGGTGTAACCGTGCAGACATTTTAGTCCTCAGAGAGGCACTGAATCTTACTTGCATGTGCAGAGCTTCTAACAGACCAGCACTTTTAACTGGAGATGTCATATTAACATAAAATTAAGAAAGTACTTGCTTACAGATCTGAACAGTCCTGAGCTGAGAGGTGTTCCTTGCACTTAGTGAAGCCAAGGGAAATTAAGCCTGTTTAGCATTTTGCAGCATTGATCTGCTCCTTATTGATAGCAATACAGGAACATTGTGCTGTAAGACTTGTTGGGACATCCCCCAGTGTATGCAAATCCTTCAGCACAACAGCCAGGCACTGCGAGAAGTAGAAGCAGAAGCTCAGAAGATGCAGGTAGGGAAGGCTGAGGTTCTAGAGTTGATCACACTAAGGGTTTTGTGCCCTGTGCCTCAGATTATCCTGCGTGCTGAGAGACTTGCTTGGTTACAATTATGGTTGGTCGCTCCAGTTGGAAATAGAACTGGTACTACTGAATCTTTGAGGAAACTCACTCTTATTGGGAAAATCCTTGTATCAAATAAATACAAGGAAGTGACTGTGGTAAATGAGGAGATACCTGCAGTCTCCACGCTGCCAACAGATACTCAAAGAGCTCAGCAACTTACGAGGTGACCTTTGCATGCTGGTGTCCTATTCCATGCTCAGTGCTCCACCCACACGGTCTCTCTGTCTCACACCCTAGGAGGAATCTGCTCTGTCCAGGAGACAACATCAAGACTTCAGGTGAAAGTTTGTGGCCACAAATGGTTGGACTGTGTCTCAGCTGGGCTCCAGCAGCTTACTTCTGCTTTTCTGAGACAAATCTAAAAGAGTATGCTCTCCGGAAATCACTGTAAATAACACTTTATTGGAAGAAATTCCTTTCTTCCTTTCATTGACAACTCTGAAATTTTAGGCCAAACAAGTGGCCTAGCTGTGAAAGACTGAGAAAGCCTGAGGATTTCTGAGGATTCAAAAATCACATGAAAAGAGGAAAATAAACTGAAAAGGCTAAACACCTCATTGGGTCAGACATCTCACAAAGTGGCTCTGAAGCCCAGGTCTTGCCTGGAGCATATTTTAAGCTTTTGTTCTGGGACCCAATGGTCCCAGGAAAACTTTCTGTTTCCACCGCAATTTTGCCAGTCGCTGCTGGAACTTTGGTGGAAATCCTTGGAAGAAGATTTCCTCTACAGCCTTTCCACATCACGCTCTAGTGACCGACTTCGCTCAGTCCAATCTGCCCAACTGCAGCAGGATGCAGTCAAAAATCAGTCAGCACTCAGGGAGTCACTTCTCTTTTATCTCACCTTGCTCTCCGTCTGCTTCCTTCCCAGGCCTTGTCCTTTCTTACACAACTTGCGTATCATCAGATAACCAAGTAAATATCATTTCGGAGAGCTGCCCCCTTTTGCCATGCATCTGAATAAGCACCGGGTTTGCAGTTATTTGTTTAGCCACTGAGCTGAACAAATTAGATTAACACAACACATGCAGTGAGGGGAGGAGGACAGGAGGAGGAGGGGGCCTTCTAAGAGAGAAAGGAACGATGCTGGGGAAGTGCTGTCATGGCAATTAACCCTGCCTTGGCAACAGTGTCCTTCGTTCCCCCAGAAAATCTGCTAGGTAATTCCCCTTTCCTCTCCTTCATGTGCCTTGCAGAACTGGGGCAGAGCTGCACAGGATCAAAGCCGTGCTTCAGAGCTCAGGAGGTTGTGACAGTTGCATTTGTGTGAGGGGAGATGTGTGGGAGAAGCTTCCTTCTGCTAAATTCAGTGACACACTGTTAACAAGACAATACAACAGCCAGGGTTGGTTGCTGTTTTCTCTCTCTCTCTCTTTTTTTTCTTTTTTTTTTTTACAGCCCAATGAGACCTTTCATTATATTTCAAACATGTTTCTTTTAAAGCTGTTGTGAAGACTCCCTCCTACTGCTTCCACTGCTCTTCCTCTTCTTTCACTGCAGCTGATAAGCATCTCACTCTGTCGGGTCCTGTTTTATACACACCACAAGAAGCCTGGGGTTGTGGCAAAACAGCTTGCTCTCCTCCCTTAGAGGTGGGCATCTTACAAGAAGTCCATTCTCACCTAGCCAACTAGTCACCCTCATCTCTAATTTCAGGGAAACTTAGCATGTTCTTCACCCACAGAGTTGAAGAACATGCTAAGTCAATAACATTTCCAAGACAGACCTTCTGTTGGTGTAAATTAGTACAGCTCCTCTAAAGTCAAAGAACTTACTGTCAAGAGGGACCAGATTAAAGCATGCAAACACTGGAAAAGTTGTTATCTGTATTTTATGGATGGCACAGCAGAATCAAAAAAGGGTGATTGACATGGAATCCCTGTCCTGTCCCAGGAGCAGGCACAAATCTCTGGCTTCATACAACAGCAATTCAAACACAGAACCCCTCTCATATGAAGCAGCAGTGACCACCTTAGAATCAGTACTCTGGAAAGGCCAGAGCCTTGTTCATCTTCCAAGAGGAAATTATCAAAAAGATCACAGCGAAATTTCCCTGCAAAAATTGTTTTCAAACTACATGCTACCAGTAACTAACCCACCCAATATACAAAAGGACCAACTGTACAAAGGCAACTTAATCCCGTTTGTTGAAAGATAATTTTTTTTTACTTTGTTCTACAACTTTGACTAGAAGCTGGTATGCTTTTCAACTCTCTCACTTTCTAATTGAAGGGTCTGAAAGCAGTGACCTCTGACTGTTGGAGACAGAGTACTGAACTGTGATTTTCTATTCCTGAAATAAACTGTTCTGCAAATGGGGGTGGGGAGCGGAGAAGTTCCCCCAGCACATGAGAATGTCTCAGTGATTCCTCTTCCACCACAGAAAAGAGTGGACAAGTGTTCAGGTAATTGGAAAAGAGATGAATCTAATTGTAAGAAAAGCTTTACTAGATTAATCAATTTAATGTCACCTCTGATAATTCTTGAAGCAATTCCATGTAGATAATAAGGATGTATTGATAATCCAAACTAATCAAGAAGCGTGGAGAGATGGAAAAGCCTTTTTACTCGGTGAGTGCTATTGTTACAGAAGACACTTTTGAAGGAATCAAAGAGGATTTTTTTTTTAAATGTTTTTTTATTTTGTTGAATAAAATCTGTCTCCAGAAGATTTTAGTGTTGACAGAAAAGAATTCAAAGATCTTGGTTTACCTAATCGAACTGGAACATTGTTTCTCTTCATAGGACTTTCCCAGATTCTATGGTATTTTCCAGTGGTTTTTAAACTGAAATGAGGACCTGCAGCCAGAAGCTAATTAACCAGCCTATTGACTTCAACAGTAAATAACATTGACAGCAAGAAATACCTGGGGCAAAGTTTTCAGACTTTCATGTTTTTTCCAAATTTTTTTTCCCATTCATTTTCCACTGTCCCATCTAAACATTCAAAGAAATCAGTTTCCTTGGAAAAAATAGTGGGTTTTTTTTATTTCTTTGATGTTGGCAGATATCATAATCTTTAAAAGAGGAAAAAAGAAAAACATCCCCTTAATCATCTTTCTCAAGATATAATTCCTCTTAGTCAAATTCGGCAGAAATCCCTGCACTTTTCCATAGCCCTGAAGGCTGCCATACTCATACTCTGCTGTACTATAAGGACATAACTGATATTTAAGGAGGCATATGGAGAAGCAGGCTCTAGGTTTCATGTCTGCTTCCACAACCAACGTGGCAACACCACTTTTGTCAAATCTCTCAGGATGAAACTTTGTAAATTGAAACTGAGAGCTTAAACTAAGACACGTCTGTAGGTCTTCTGAGGTCTGAAATCATCAGACGTAAGACCTTTACATGCACTGTGAGTGTCAAACCATGAATAAAGGCATTTATGCCCTGTCTCTAGTATCACCTCTAGGAAGCTCTGTCTTTCCCAGTTCTAAAAAGAGGCTAAAAGTACATACCGCCAAAAGGCTACTGCATGGAGCTGAGGTGCTTGCAAGGGCCTTTGGAGGAAGTGCCAAGAGGTCTGAGAAGTCAACCTTCACCCTTTCCTTTGCATTCTCCAGGAGTAAAATTCACTCCTACCAAGAAAGTGTCCAAAGCAAAGGTTCTACAGGCCTTAATTTGTGCTGCCTACTCCTCAGCAAATGCTATTCCGGATGCCAAAGGCCAGGTACAAACTTCACAGCAAGAGCTGAAATCAATTTACAGCCAAAGTAAAAAAGTCCTGGATATGTGTTCTGGCTCTTTTGCTTTCCAGCAAAGCCATGAAATGAGATGCTGCCTTTGGTTACGTGGTTAATTTCAGAAATGAAAAGACCAATAGCAAAACCAGCGTTGCCGGCTACGTGGTGTTGAGCTTAAGAAAGAAGATGCTGGTAGCCTTTGCAATCCAAACCACCCTCTTGGAAACAATTTCTTGCCGGTTTTAGAGAAAAAATAGCCTAGGGCTACTTCTGGGGAATACATTCAATCTTGAAAATACATATTCAGGTGAGTGAGGAAGACCTCAGATAAACAATAGTGAATATCACCAAAGGCCAAAGAAAGCAGCCAGAGAGTTTAAAAACAATGTCAAATTCAAGGCACTTGAAGAGAAGATAAAAGCAGTTTTAAGTGTCTGGTGAAAAGGAAGGAACTTTTAAAAAATTTTTTCTGCTTGATGAAAACTATGTCCTATTATGATGCAAATAAAACTGTCCTTCAGTGTACATAGAAGACAGACACTCAGTTTTCTTCTCTTTCAGATTCAGAACCAAACCAACCCAAAACCCACTTTGTTTTCACAGTTGACTACAACAGTCCAAATCCTCTGAGCTAAATCCAGGCAGAACGAAGCCTGATCACCAGTGCCATGTCTGCCATTCAGAGGCCTCAGACACCAGGAGTCTGCTCTCCTGCTAAGTGAATGGTTACATCTCGTGTTCGCTGTTCATGTCATTCCTCTGTCATTTTAAGCTGAAGAAGGTGGGACTCATATGCTTTAACGTGAAAGTTAAATTTTGGGGTTATTTTTTTTTTTGCTGTGTCTGGTTTTTGGTGGTTTTTCCTTTTTTTTTATTTTCCCCTTCACTTCTGCTGAACCATAACTTTGTGTATGATAGGGTAAAAACAAGTAAAGAAGCGATATGCCTGACATTCAGGAAGATGGATCACTTAGGCATCTATTATTCTTCCAAGGTGAGCTCATCCCTGTGTGGGGCACTAGTAGCAGACCTGTACATTGAGGATTTTTCCCATCAGTTAGGTGGTGAGCAGGGCATGGCATATGGATTGCATGAGCAATGGGTTTTCACGTGAAGACTGTGCTTACTCACACTGCTGCTCAGGGAAGAACAGTAACACCCACCACATCCCCCTGACATGTTTTACACCCTGAAAGGTGACTGCTTTCCAATAACATTGTATTCCTTCAAAAATAAAGAAATTACTTCCCCCATGTGGTTTTCCGGAGGCTACGGTTTGTCTTAGTATTGCTTAACCACGTTTTTACTTTCATGACTGTTCCTTGATGTCCCTCCAGGCATTTACACTTTGGTTGCTACTTTGCTCCTCTACAGCCACGGAGACCTGACATCCTACCTGCCCAACATGGAGACAACAAAAAACACAAAATAGGGAAACAGTCTATGTCCAATAAAATAATGTTTTTTAGGGTATTAACATCAAAATATGTCTGTGGTAAAACAACCCCTCATTACATAAATAAGAACCAATCACAAAGGTGAAGTGAGACCAGATCTCCCACATCTCAGGTTGGTGCCTTAAACACAAAACAATCTAATTCTCATGGGAGTTTTGGCATGTCTATAAATTATAATATATAAAATATATAATATGTAATATGCAATATGTAACAATATATAGGGGAAAGGTCTTGGAACTTGATTTAGAACAGTAGAACTCTAATCTAAATTAAGTGAGCTGTAATTCAGGAATGTGGAACAACAGAGACAGGAGCTCACCCAAGCACATCTTCCATCACTAGCAGAAATACAGATTCAGGAGAAGAAAAAAAGCCCCAAACCCCCCAAAAAACAAAAAAACCATTTATCTCACCACTGCCTAAGTCGTCCATGGTAAATGTGAAGATACAGAGCTAGAGACTGCATGGATCCTCTGCTATGAATGCTTCTCAGGCTGGCAGATGAAATGCTGTAACTCTTTAAAGGCTAGCCAGGTGGGGAGACAGCCCTGGCACTCCACTATGTTTAAAATGCCTATGTTTAACTCAAACTCTGGTATGAATTATACTGCATATTTTTGGCTGAGGTTAAATTGATTTATAATGATTTGTGCCTCTCTTTTGCCTAGTAACTTTTCATTAGACACTCAGATATCTTAATAACACTTTGGTTTGGCCTTTAGTTTCTCTTCTAACCAACCTCACTCCTAGTATTTGTGCTGGTGGGTGGGGATGGCTAAGAGATTTATTTCTTTCTCTTGCATGTGGAAAGCATTAGCTAACAAAGACTTCTTTACTGCCACACCAAGCTCCTTTGTGCTCTTAGTTCCCTCTGTATAATTCATTAACTACAGCTTCTTCTTACTGGGAGACGGTAACTGTGTGGGCCATGTTATGTTGTCTCTTCTCCACTGGAATATAAACAATTGTCCCCAGTTCCAAGTAGTCTATGTTGGAAGCATTACAGCCAGAAAACTTGCATTTGACAAGAAGTGCTTAAAATCCCACATGCAAAAGGTACTTCTCAGAGTCCTACCCCATTTGCCCTTAGGATCATCGACTGACTGTTCAGAAATGTGATCAGATGGATTTCCAAAAGTCCAGGGACTCCATGGTCCCAAAGAAGCTGGGCTTCACTTTTCACTGAGATGTACAAGGATTCAGATAGTTACAGCCATGCTGTACATTGACCATCTTGGGGATGGTCAGCACGCAGCATGGATACCTGATCAGACATCTTGCCTCAACTTTCCACCTGGAAACAACAGCTTTTCCAGCCTTCTCCATCGAATTTGAAGCTCTTAAGAGCAGTTCCCAGCTAAACCTAGATGTCTGAATAGTACTTACTGTACTGGGGCTCTGATTATTGGTGCATTCTCTGCAGACCACCATGTTACAATCAAGAAATCCTCAAAAACATATACATGTATCTAAAATAAAGAAAAATAACTACTCCTTGTTGAGCTGATTTTTACCTTAATATGAAATTGTAAACAAAGAACATAAAATCTCATGCTGGTGGTTCTGAACCGTTTGGAATGAAAACCCAATGGATAGGGGAACCAAAATGCACCCAAGCTCTCTTGTGTTATTAGTTTCTAGAGCTACTTCTCCTTTCTTTTTTTTTTTTTTTTCTTTCTGCTGGTGGGGGGTGGTGGAGTGAGGAGAGAGTGAGAGAGAGGGAAAAAAAGTATTTTAAAGTGAGAGTTTAACCCCATAAGGACTTCTGTATAATGCTTGCACAGCAAACTCTGTGGCAGCAGCAATAAAAATAATGAAAGGCTTTGTCTCTCTGTTGAAATGACACACCATGTTTTATAAGCATTTCAGACATTTTCATTGAAAAATTGTATTTCGACAAAAAGAAAAGCAAAAGACACCTCAACAAGGTTCACAACATTTCCATCCCAAACACCTTCCTGCTTAAAAAAACCCTAACAAAACTGTTAAAAAGTTGTCTTGTGGCACACCAATCCCTTCTAGCAGAGATGATGATTTTTTTTTAATTTTTTTTTTTCTTCACTCTGCCACTTTCTGGGTAAGCCTCCCATTCTGTTCCCCAACAGAGAGTAAAAGCATTGCCTTTGACAGAATGACTCTGGATTGGGACCAGTATTTGAGAGGCCTCAATCAATAAATTCAACAACAACATCTCACCTTGGTTAACATTTCTGAGGTTTTTTCACTTTTCCCTCTTCCCCCACCCCTTCCCTTTAATACAGTTAATCTGTTCCTGGGTTTTGCTACAATAAACTCTCTAGATTAGTATTATTAATAAAACCCTACCATCCACCCCCTCATTCAATTAATCTATGCATCCTTTTTTTTTGTGTGAAGGTGTCTGATGTCAACTTTGATGATTTAGTGGCCATAAAAAATAAAAATAAAATAATCACCCAATAAGCTCTTAAAAAATAAGGGGGGGGATGAGGAGAAGGAAGACCTGTGGTACAAAACTATAAAAGGTTAGATTAGACTTTAGCAGAAAAGTCTCTGTGATAATTACTGTTATCTGCTGATCCATAAACTCTTCACACAAACTGCAACAGTAAACCAAAAAACTGACACTTTAATAGCAATGTGCTTTGTAGCGCGGGGACATCTCTCCTCCTCCTTCCCACGTCTCTGTGCCTCCGAATGCTTCATTTCCTCGCAGCCCTCTGACAGGTGGAGCTGACAACCCGGATTCCTAGCAAGCAGTGAGCAGCTAGAGGTCAGCACTAATTATTGCTAAACTTTTGCAGACTCACAGCGTGATCTAGTTGGGAAAGGAGGAGGAGGACAGGGTGAGACGGACCATCGCTCTGGTAGTTTGGAATTTTTTTTCTAATTTTTTTCTTTTTTTTTTTTTTTTTTTTTTGGAAGGCAGAAGGAAATAAGGGGATGCCAAGAAAATCTGGGAGAAAAGAGCCAGTCTAAAATGTCCCAGCATTCCCTGCTGACTTACCACAGCTTAGGGGCTGGCCTGCTGGGAAGCAGCTCTGTAGACCTGTGGGTCCTGGTGGACAAAAAGTCAGCCATGAGTCAGTAGTGTGTCCTCATGGCCAAGGCGACCAGTGGTATTCTGGGGTGTGTTAAGAAGAGCTTGGCCAACAGGTTGAGGGAGGTCCTCCTCCCCTTCTGCTCTGCTCTGGTGAGGCCACAGCTGAAATTCTGCATCCAGTTCTGGGCTCCCCAGTTCAAGACAGACAGTGAACTACTGGAGAGAGTCCAGTGAAGGGTTACAGAAATGATGTGGGGACAGGAGCATCTCTCTTATGAGGAAAGGCTGAGAGCTGGGGCTGTTTAGTCTGAAGACTCTCAGGGAACCTGACTAATGCTTATAAATATCTAAAGGGTGAGTGTCAAGAGAATGGAGCCAGACTCTTCTCAATGGTGTCCAGTGACAGGACATGAGGCCAAGGGCACAAACTGGAACACAGGGAATTCCAGCTAAACATGAGAAAAAAACTTCTTTACTGTGAGGGTGACAGAGCGCTGGGACAGGCTGCCCAGAGATGTAGTGGAGTCTGCATCTCTAAATATATTCAAAACCCACCCGGACACAATCCTGTGCAATCTGCTTTAGGTGATCCTGCCTTAGCAAGCATTTGGACTACATGATCTCCAGAGGTCCCTTCCAGCTTCCAGGATTCCTGGATTCTGGGACTCTGTGACCCTCAGCTATCATAAAGTGGCACAGGTCCACCAACCTGAGCTGCTTTACATCACCAGCTGTGCACAAGACCCCAGCATCTGCGTTACAGCCCTTTTGTGAGTCACAGAGGAAAGGGATCTGATCACCATACAGAGGGAAAGGGAAAGATCCAGCAGCACTGGGACATCTTTCTGGACTTGAATTTTGTGACACCAAATAAAGAGCAGATTTATCAATGCCAACTTAAGGATGCATCTCTGGACAGGGAAATTGAACGCTCTGTTTCTCATGTTTGAAAATCATTTTATGAGTGGCAATTTTGTGCTGTTCCTGTAGATTCGCACAGTCTTAGCCCCTTGCAGATACTAAGGGGAAATCAGATAATCTAAGGGGAAAATATAGCGAAGGAAAAATAAACTTTAAAAAAAACCACAACAATTTGAGTCAGAGGACTGCCCCATACATAGCCATGCAAGAGATACTCTGAAGTTAATGATTCTATAAAACAATTAAGAGGAAATTGAAAATTTGAATTATAGCTAAAGACTCTAGGCCAAAACATCAGCTAGCATAAATCACTAAGGGCAATAGACCTCCACTTCCTTCCACTGGCCCCATCTTGTCTCATTTCTCAGCCTGTTAGAATTTAACAGGAAACTATCAGCCATCTCTAAATATTTTGAAACACGTAGTAAAATTCAAAAAGAGATTCACACCCAGTTTCTCACGTCTTACAAGAACAGTGAAAACTCCCCCTGAAAAGATCTTACTTTCTATTTTATGGCATCAGGTTTATTAACTCATTTCTACAGAACACTTAAAATCTGATAACAACCTGCTCATTCAAAGGGAATTTATTCTGAAAAACATCTTCTGCAACACTTTTATTTAAAATACCCTTATACAACCCAAGCCAATCCACCAATAAATTTCTAAGCCAATAGCAATTGGGACAAAACCAACTGAGCAACTTGGAACAAGAGATAAACATAAAAATGGTCTAACAAAATTAATTAACAACAGAAACAAAAAGAAATATTTCAGCATTTCTTCTAGATTTAATGACTCTAGGAACGCAAGGAGACACTGTGGGGTTTTTTGGGTTTTTTTTTGTTTGACCTTATACCAAACATTCTCACGGAATCTCACACTGCAGTTTCTGCATTGGGTTCTTCCTTTTTGTCTAGGATACAGCACATCTTAAAAAACCAATCTAGTCTTCATGTGAAGATCCCTACTGATGGAAGATCCACTGTGTTGCCAGACACGCTGCCCAGCAGCACCCTTCTTTGCATACTCTTTTCAATCCTTTTTAGGGTCTAATCACAACATGCAACTCCATCATCACATTACATAAACTGAATGTGTACCTAAATCTATTTTTTTCATGTGGTAGCAATAGTCAGGCCCACACATATGCTCAAAATTTGTACAAACAGGTGCCCAGAAATAAAGTCCTGAGATCAGAAAAAACAGCTCTTGTTGTTCCAAGAAACCATTATCCCGATCAGCAAGCTTTCTGTGAAATTCCTGCATAAAATATATATGCATATATTAACAGTTTGAGGAAGAGTCTCAGTAAACTGAAAGGGAAAATGCATTTGAAACAGACAAAATATTTTTATTTATTTTTTAGCTACACTGCATAATTACCCTGTGCAACAAATTGCCACAAGGTTCTACAAAAGCCAAGACCTTACCGTAATTCCAAATAGGATTAGACATTTATATGCATAATGAGAACATCCACAGTTGCACTGTCTCGGATAAGAAATGCTGGGGAAATAACCCTCATGCTTCTAGGCATAAGTCAACAGCACAGGAACGAAATTGAGAAGGAACTCAGTTTGCTCTGTACTTATCCCTCATGTGGATTTTAGAATTGGTTCTCTAACACCCAAAGTTGAGCACTATGTGGAGACAGAAACAGACCACTGGCCCAGTCAAGCAGTTCTAGCAAGGTTCAAATATACGTTTCAAGTCCTCCCCTCACTTGGATTAATCTTTTTCACTTACATAGCTATTTTGTGTGCAACAGATATCCATAGTGTCTAGAGCTACATGAGAGGGAACCTGAATGTAAACAGGATATAGGACTGAACTGAATATGATCCTAGAAAAATCCACTTCTGGTTCTGTTAATGAGATAAACCCTCTGCTGCAATCAAGTAAGTTTTATGCTTTTAGACAGTTTGATCCTAGGTTACACACTGTAGATTGCAAGGCTAATGAAAAATACACGTCCTTTGTGTGGGACAACAGACCATATCTATCCCATTGTCCTCCTAAGTGTTGCTCTCTGCTACCTGGCTTTAAAAAGCTTAGGCAGAAGACTCACCATCAACATCTTTTTCTATCTATACTGAATGCCATGTTAGTCTTTGGCATACAATCCTGTCTTTTCTGCTTGGGTCTTCTAATACTGCCTTTTATTTCCTTCACGGATTTGCATCGCGGGTACGTGGCATCCCGGCGGTCAGTGTGCGCCATAAATAAGTGAACTGTAACTAAGTGAGAGAAATCAACATTTGACCAACTCAGTTTTGCACAGTCCCCAAGATCGTTTAAAAGCTCTTGTTATCAGCATGCTACTTGATTATTTCTAAATTGTGAGGGTGTAACAAAGCTGGCCTTTAATACCAGCTTCTCTTGCTCAGATGGTACCCTACAAGGCACACAAGTCCTGAACACAATGGCCCTATCCATCTCTGCCCTCACCATGCGCTTTCCACTGCAGTAAAGTCTCATTAGTCCGGACCAAGAGGCACACAACAGCACCCAGCAACCAGCAGATACCACTCAGAGATAAAGCAAAACAAAATCAGGGGAGGGAGGAGTGTGGGGTTAAAAATATCTCAGAACCTCAGCCTCTCTCCCAGGCAACTTTCAATCCCATTTATTTATTTATTAATTAAAATAATTTAAGCCACGGAAACAATCTCTGGAGATGTGGAGTCTCATTTAGACTTCCCCCCCCACACACACTCCCTCTCCCTGACTGCTTGGAGCATCCTGGAATGATCTCTGCATGCCTCCTGAGGGTAGACATGGCACTAGCAAAGCCAGAGGCAATTTTCAGGCTCTTGTTAGGGCACGAAAGATCCACAAGAGAGAGCCTGTTCTATTCAACTTCTCTCTGACCACAGCCTGAGAAATAAGCCCTGAAGTTCTGGCTCTGCTGAAGTCAATGGTGAAATAACTATAGCTTTCCTGAAAACAAAATTATAGTCAGGGATCCTCAGCTTTGAAGATGGCCTCAGAGGCAAGAGATAAACTCTGTCCACCTTCTGTTGCCCCTTGAAAAAACAATCTTGAAGCATAACAGCATTAGGGTAGTGGAACTAGGTCTTGGCTGAGAAATAAAATAGAAAATATAACACTCAGGTTCAAAATACAGCGTGACTTCTTGAGATAGAGTTGGCCTAGCAGCTACTGACAGCAGAAACGAAGGAGCCAATAAAAAGCCAAAGACCCAAGAAGTAGTGCAGTAAATGGCTTCATACATTTAGTTTGCAGCTTCCTAATTCAAAGCTATGACCCTACTCCATGCCAGCAAACAAGGCAGGAAAATGCTGAAAGAATAGGTCTTGATTTGGATGTTACAGACACCTACCCCAAAACTGCATCAAGCTCTGCCTCAAGTTGCCAGCAAGTCTCGGAGTCCCTTATCTCACTGAAAGCATGAGGTCTGCAAAGGCTGAGGGAGGAAATTGTTTCAGTGCAAAGACCTAGAGCTCTGGGGGAAAGAAGGTGCTGAATCCACTCCTGATGTATTCTCATGGGGAAACCGAGGCATGTAAATACGCACAACTATTGTCCTGAAATCACCAAGAAATAAGAAGCATCACCCGAAACCAAGTCCCTCTCTCCAAATCTTTGTTCAACACCTAGAGTCCAACATCCTCCCTTTCTTCAACTGCAACACATCTTTATCCCTTCCCGAAAGCTATTTTTTTCCAGTTTAGCTCTATTCCGCTATGCTGGGCCACAGAGATCCCAGCAAAAAGCTCTGCAACGTCGAAGCACTCTATAAAGTCCTCCCTCTGCCTCCATCTCCTTCTTGTTTTTTTCTTTCTCTCTCTCTTTTTCTTCCCCTCCACAGCCCCTCACATTATTCATCATAATCATAAAACATTCATTTGCGCTTCTGACCAATTGGAAGGCCCTCGCGGGAGGCCATAAAGGGGGGGTGTCAGGGTTATAATGAATGTAAATGCCAGGTGTTTAAGCTGGATAATGTGCAATTTGCAACTCAAGCAATCTGCACAATAAGCAAACCTAACGTTATGGTACCTGATAGGGGCACGATGGCCATTCAGAGAGAATGAAACATTTTACGACCTCTATGTTGCCCTGATCTCATGATCTAATAATAGTCCAGACAAAATTAGTTCCTGCTATAATGTCTTCGAATGCTGGGGGGGAGTGGGGGTAGGGAGAGGTGGATGGGGAGGAGGGCTATCAAGGAGTTGGAGAGGGGGGGATGAAAATTATATCAGGTGGCTGAGCTGAAGTTTCAGAGGATCAAAGGGAATTGTGAGCTGCATGTGCTATTTAAGACAACAACCTTCTGCTGAAAGTGGGGAGGTCAAAGACAGGGCTTTCCTAACTATCTTGCGCACACATATATATGCACACGCAGAGCTGTTCCCCAGGATTTGGCTGCTGATGAAATAAAAATAGGTTGATCCTCATGAAAGGGCTGATTTTCTGGCAGTGCAAGGCTGGACAGCCTGATTCCCCAATGCCTAACAGAGCGTCATCGCTCATAAATTAGCTAATCTCGGGCTGGAAATAACTGCAAAGAGGAGTTATTCCCATCTCGCTCCCCTGATCCGAAAAGCAACTTTCATTTTCTTTCTTTCTTCCCTGCAAGACCAGGTCTGGCTGGGCGAGGCAAGGGGAAAGGCAGGTCTCCATCCACTCCTCTTGCCCCACAGAAGAAACCAGTGCAGCTGCTGCTCTGCTCTGGTGGAAGGGGCACCCCGAGGAAAGTCTTTTCCTTTTTCTCCTCACCCTGTGTAGTGCTCTTTAAAATGCTGTTCAGACTGTGAGGAACATCGGAAGAAAAGAAGGGAGAAGAAAAATATAAAAAAAATATTCCAAGCAGCTTGTTGAGAGCCTCCAAAAGCACAGTTCCCTTTGGGGAATTCAGTCAGGCTTGTTGCTCTAACCCACGTGATATAAACACTTTCCTCTCTAGGTGCAACAGCTCCATAGTGTGCTCATGGTACCTCCGTGGAGCAGGAGGGGAGTGTGGAGGCTAACCTGCCAGCTAGGGAGAGCTGTTAAAACTGCAGGCCTGCCTGAACTCTACCAAAAAATTGTGCTTATCCTTCCCTGTCTCCACTTCTTGATTGCACTATATCCACTTCAGCCCTCACGTTGCTGCTCCGGAAATGCTTCATGGCACCTGCATGCCCTCCAGCACCCCAGTATGCAGTTACAAATGCTTTACTCCATCTAACACAGCAGCCTCGAAAACACTTGCTGGTCTTTGGTCAACATAGCATGTGTCCACTCTGTATTGGAAAGGCTGCCTCAAAAAGGCACCAGAACCATTTTTTTGCTCCAGAGTAATGTCACAGCCCAGCACGGTCATGTGAGGAGTGTCCAGAAAGCTGGATATGCTCCAAGAGTCCACATCTATTTGATTTCATAATGTGGCTATTTCTTTGGTTTGAATCCAGAAGAGAAACATTAGGTCCTGTTGCCTCCGTGTTTATTTCTTCCCTAAACCCTATATGATGAATTCTGCCTCTGCATCTTTTGTGTTTACTACTGAGTAGAAATGTCTGTGTGACAGTCAGACAGACACCCCACCTGTCTGACAGACCTAGAGAGCTGGATTCAATTCTGATGCTGCAAAGCTAACTTCACCACTGTAGCTACTGAAAAAAATCTGCCATTCTGCTCTCATGAGATTTTTGGTTTGTTTTTGGGAAGGACCTTGCTTTCAAAAATTTTCTGCTGGACTAATCTAATTTTAGAGTTACATGAAAACAAGTTTTTTGCACCAATCCTCATTAATATTTTTAGAGTTTTAGGAGAGAAATTATGATAATTTAGTCACAAACACTCCCTGAGAATTTCCCATCAGAAATTTCACGCATACATGAATACAATAATTGCCAAACAAAATATGATCAAATTTGGCTTGGTTTTTGTTTTTGTGGTTTGGGTTTGTTTTTTTTTTTAATTTTTTTTTTCACCCTGAAACTCTGTGAAATCAAATAAACAAGTCAAACACAAGAAAGCATCTCCTATGTATCTGATGTTCTTACCAACTTTACACTACATTTTCTACATGTTTCTCAGAGTTCCATCAAACATTTTTCTTGCTGTATTTTTCTAAATTTTGGATCAATTTTGACACATGGCAGATAAGGACATGATTGGTGTTTGCCAACATAGCTTTACAAAGGGAAACTGTGCCTGACGAATATGGTGGCTTTCTATAATGAGGTTACAGCGCTGGTGGATAAGGGAAGATCTGAAGTCATGTACTTCGTCTTGTTCAAAGTGTTTGACACTGTACTGCCCAACATCCTGGTCTCTAAATTGGAGCACATGGATCTTATGGATGAACCAACTCAGTGGATAATGAATTGGGTTGACGGTCATACAGTCAAAGAGTTGTGGTCAACGGCTCAATGTCCAAGTAGGGACTGGTGACATGTGATGTTCTACAGAGGTCAGTACTGGGACTGGTGCTGTTTAATATCTTTGTTTGGGACATGGAGGGTGGGATTGAGTGCATGTTTGCCAACAATACCAAACTGTATGGTACAGTCAGCACATGGAGGGAAGGAATGCTGTCCAGGGGTACCTTAACTTGACGTTTGAAAGGCAGGCTCATATAAACTATATGAAGCTCACCAAAGCCAAGTGCAAGGTCCTGCACATGGGTCAGGGCACTCCCAAACATAACTACAGACTGGGTGGAGAATGGATTGTGAGAAGCCCTGAGGTGAGGAGATGGACTTGGGGCTGTTGGTGGTTCAGAAACTGAAGATGAGCCTCTGAGGTCCCAAGTGGAAGAAAGACATGGAGCTGTTGGAACAACTCCAGAGGAGGGCCATGAAGATGATCAGAGGTCTGGAGCACCTCTTCTATGAAGGCAGGCTGAGGGAGCTGTGCTTGTCCAGCCTACAGAAGACAAGCCTCCGGGGACATCTAATTACAGCCTACCAGTACTTAAAGGGGTCCTACAGGAAATGTGGAAAGGGACTGTTTATGAAGGCATGGAGTGATAGGACAAGGGCATTAGGCTGAAGGAATGTAGAAGTAGATTAGATCTTAGGAAGAAGTTTTTGAGTATGACAGTAGTGAGGCACTGGCACAGGTTGCCCAGAGAAGCTGTGGCTGCCCCCTCCCTGGCAGGGTTCAAGGCCAGGTTGGATGGGGCTTTGGACAACCTGGTCTAGTGGAGGGTGTCCCTGCCCATGGCAGGGGGTTGGGGCTAGATGATCTCTATGGTCCCTTCCAAACCAAACCATTCTGTGATTCTCTGATACAAATCTCTTAAAATCTTGGTAAGACCACTGCATACCATTGCTCTCCCACATCTACTTCAGACTTAGAAGACATAAAATGAGACTTCAGACATTTCATGATCATAAACTGACCCATGGTGAGGTCTCATTTCACCTGAACCTCAGGTTGTCGTAATCCCCATCCCTTTACCATCTGAAACCTCTCTTCCAGATACTACCCAGGGCTGCAGACAGTCTCTATGAATTCATTCATTTCAGATGACCTGCAAATAACAACATATACCTGGACCCAGGCATCTCTCTACAGTTCTGAAGACAAAATCCCGAGTGAGGGTTGGAATTGCCAGAGTTTTAAAGGATGCCCATTCTGTGTAACACACGATAAAGACTGAAGAGGAGTTACTTCTTGTCCTTCTTTAAGCTCCATCACAACCCTTGATAATGGAGTCTCCTTCCTGGGTCTGTATCAGGTATCTAAGATTTGCTGCCAAATGGATTTAGGCACTGAATATCAGAACCTGGCAAAGCTCAACAACTCCTTTCTTGTCAACCTGTGTTTCAACAACATAGCCCTAGGTGGCTGACATTTTACCAGAAACAGGGATGAAAGGTAGCTTGTCTGATTTTCTGTTGTAATTTCCTGGTTTGGCTTTTTAATTGCATGCGTGTGGGGAAAAATATATCAGATCTTGGCAGGGAAAAAATGCCCCTTCAGAACCTAAATTCTGCGGATTTTATTTTCTGGAGCAGATGATGGTCTTTGTTTATAAGGAAAATTAGGCCAAATCCAACATTTTCACAGATGGAGGAGCCTGAATTATTTATCAGAGGTTCGTGATTTTTCTTTTTCTTTTTTTTTTTTTTTCTTTTTTCCCTAACTGGTAAATAATCAAGTGCAAAAAGGCTGATATTTATTTCAAGACTGGGATCAAGTCCACACCAGCAAAGCTAAAACAATTTCTCTCCATTTTACTCTCTCGTTCTTTCTCTCCCTCTCCTCTCTTGGATATATTCCATTTGTATAAATAATTAAACATTCATTGGGCCAAGAAAGAAGGAGGAGGAGAGAAAGAGAGACAGACTTTTTGGTGTTGCCATTGAAACATACACAGAAAAAAAGTTTTATACAATGAAAAACAAATGAAATAGCATAATTTAGCTAGTTCCAGCTGTTTCAATTGAGTACACAAGGAACACTGAAGTAGAGACTGATGAGATAATATGTTCCCATGGAAACTCTCCTCCTAACGCCTAATCATTAAAAGGTTGGTTTAAGTCATGCGTTTGAAAGCTTTGCATTACTCTGTCTTAAAATGTTTCCTTCTTTTATTTACTGGTTTCTCTATGCATTTTTCTCTTCTTTTCTGTGTTTAAAGTATATACAAATTATTATCATCAACTGTACTCATATGGCAATGAGTTCCACTGGATCAGAGTCTGGAGAGGCACAAATACCTGCAACAGGAATGGAGAACATTTATGCCAGGTCCCAGATAAATTACACAATTATTTTTTTTTCTTTTTAACCTATGCCTTGTCTAAAGCCACAGAAATTATGGACCATGCTTGTACATTTGAAAGAGGTGCAACAGTAGAAAGAACAAAAGGGAATAAACAACCAACCAACCTGAAGCTCTTATGAATTGAAACCATTGTGAATTAACCAGTACTTTGCACGGAAACCTTACAGTGGCATGACAATCTAGGTTACAATATATTCAGATTACTCATGAGGAATGCTGATCAAAACCCCACAGGGAAATGCAATCCTTATGAGCTTGACCTATCCATATTATACTAGTCTGGAATCTCCCGAATCTTCTTTGTGGATCCATGGATTTAACTCTGCTCTACCGAAAAAGAAACCAACCAACCAACTTCCCTACACATTATTGCAGCTCCTGCAGTAGTCAGGTCTGGATCCCATTAGCAAACAACGGTTTCAGAAAGAAGGAGGAACACATGGATCTGGTTGAAAAAAATTTAAAATGACTGCATGTGAAAAATCTTTTTTAACTCTAGAACTCACTCTGTGATGGAAATGAATATCCATAAGACCACAGTTTGAGAAAATTGTGGTATTTCAGCTCAGTGATGCTTCTTTGACACTTGAAAAGAAATGCAAGACTTTCAGCAGGTTGAAGAAAGGATAGATCCCTTATCTGTACCACAAAATGGTATGATACTACTCATGCATACACATAAGTCCAGGCTCTGACAGCACCTCCTGTGAAACACAGAGTATTTTTTTTTAGCACAAAGAACCAGTAGTAAAGGGACAGTTGTGAAAGATCATTACTTGAAGTTTAGAAAAGACTTGGCACAACAACCAGAAAAAAACCCCATCTGATCGGTTTGTTCAAAGTCCTGCAGATGCACTCCTGTCAAAGCAGCTGAAACTAAATTGGTTTTCTCTTTGACGGCCATTAAACCTGGGTTATGCTCCACTGATCTGTTGATCTAATGGAGAGGTCAATTTTCGTGAGATGTGGTGGATAGGAGAGCTAAGGAGAGGGGTCATTTTTCATTCAAGTATCTGGCTTTGGCTTTAAAAGAAATTGTCTTGCAAGAAGAGTGAGATAAATACAGAAAAGTTTAATGAATGTTCTAACCTCTTTCCCTATAAACTTCAACTCCATCACACTATTATGCTTTGCTTAATCTCAAGGAAATAACCTCAGGAGAAAAAAAATCCAAAAAACAACAGGGTGATGTCTGGACTAATCACAATCACAATACAACAAATAATACTCTCGTCAGTAATTTATCAAACATCCCACCCGCACGCCAGCAAGATTTTCCCATACTATCTCCTTGCCAAGCTCTATTCACTTCCCTGCAGGATGCAGAAGGGATGGCTTGCTTGGGGACGAGGTAAGCAGGCATCCCTGCAGCAGCAGTCTTTGCTTCCCCACTCAGAAATGTTTCAATCAAAGGCAGAGATACAGACCTGAAAAGGGTAAAAGTATCACCAAGTCAAAGCATCTGTTAAATGAGAATCATGTGCACTGGGAGTGTAAGCCAGTCTTACAAAATGCTGAACAATCACAACTGTCCTTACAGTGAAGTGGAGAGGAGTGCTTCCCAGGGATGTGTGGCAAGGGATCTTTTCCACCTAGACAATTGTGAGTTCTGTCACCCAGGGATTAGATACGGGCCTTGCACACTGCTGCAGAACAAGGAATTTGGCTATTTGAATGTATTTGAGGACACACTTAGCAAATAATTATTCTGAGTCATTTTAATCAGCTTCTTTTTTAAAGATACGAATTCAAACCTGAATATTTCATTTAACAGGAAAGGTAGATGGTTCTTCAGAGATCCAAATAAGTAACAACTCCACATCTTCAATGAATTAGAGAAGTTAAAAAAAAGTTCATATGTTTTTGAACTACCCAAATACATTAAAAGAACGCATTAGAACATGTATTTTGTCAAGGACAACATGTCTAAACCAACTAAGTAGCCCTCCTGTGCGAACATTTCTGGTCTAGCTGAGTACATCTACAAAACGAAAACTTTATGAGAATTATTTTTTGAATGAAATGTCAGTAATAAACTAGGATAAAACTCAGTATGTAGCTAAAAGGCTCTTATTACATACCATTTAACTGTCACCGCTCAGTAATTGCAATTACAAATTACTGTAGCTTTACAGTCACCAATCTGAGATTAAATACTTCGGAAAAGTACTGGATAGACACCCCAAAGTAAATGATCTCTGCCCTAGTTTGCCAATAATGTAGGCACTGAATGTTTGGCTAAAACAGACTGATGGGGGTTGTCTGGGAAGACTGGTACAATGAAAGAAAAGAAGTTGCTAGGCAATCCCAAACCACAGATTTTAATCATCTTAGGAGACATGGGGAACACCTCAAAGGCACGGACTATGCATGAGGAGGAGATCTAGTGGTGTACCTTATGGACTTTATTTGACAAGCTCTGAAAATCCAACAGACTTTTTCTCCATATGGGTAAGTTAACTGGGAGCCATAATTTTGAAGACAAACATAGTATTTTGGAACAAACATGGGAACAAAAGAGCATTCTGGACACAGAAATTTCTTGTTGGCGATTCAAGCTTCTGTTTCCAACGCTCACACGGAGCATGGATTGCAAAGGCAGAAACAAGTCCTGTCAAAACTCTACCCCACCCACTCTGCTGTGGAGATGATGATGAAGGAAACTATCTACAGGTGACATAATAGCTGAGCTGGTTAGGACACTATTGGAAAATGTTCAGATACAACAATGAGGAGATAAGAAAACCAGAATTGACAATAACAGTGTGGAGGGTAAAAGTATACTTAAGGAGGAATCTGTGAGATGAATAAGATAACAGCTTTGGAAAAGTGATACCGAAATAATCCTGCTTGTAGACCTCGTACTTGGATCTGGTCGAGCATCCACTGCGTTTAGGGGACATTCTTGGTCCTGTCTACAGCTCAGGCAGCACATGGGGAGAGCAGCCACCACTGCCAGTCGGCGCAGTCCTGCTTCCCAATCCAGTGTAAATCGGCATTTGGATTGCAAAGCCCTGTTCCAAAGCACCTGAAATTTGTATCTGCAGTTTTAATTGACTGAGACACCCTTAAAAGGAGGGAGCTAAGCACAGCCTGCAGGTACATAATGCCTGACAGCCAGTGTTAACAAGGACATACTTAGCTTGCCTGAAGAAACAAACAAGCACAGAATTGATAACTACTTCATGAATGAGCTGTAACATGTTGTTTTAAAAAGATGCTGTCAGAAGAAAGATACAAACAAAACAACACATGTTATTGAAGGGCAGCTGCTATTATCTGGGCTATTAGCAAATGGTAAAAACTATTAAAGCAGAAACAGTGTTAGAAATCTAATTCTCTTTTCAGCATTAACACTATTTACTGCTTCTCTCTTAAGTTGGAACACAGAAAACGGACTAATCAATTTTCTGTCCTAGTCCTAGCACAATTTCTTAGCAGTGCCAGAAACAGTGTGGGTTTGGACTGAATGCTCAGAGCTTACAAGCTAGACAGACACATCTCAACAGAGAGAAGGGGTTATCATGGGTGGGGTAAGTTTAGAAGAATTTTGACAAAAACATCAGGCAGGCTCACTTGATTCCGTAATTTCTGGGGAAGATTTCAAGTTTCGTTTAATTTATAGTTAGTTTTTAATTTCTAGTGCCATTTAGGGTGTAGCATATAGCTAGAGAAAAAAAAGCTAATAAATTTGTGAAACCAAATACCACCCTTCTCTCTTAAGTCCTCCTTTGCACAAAGTTCTCATGTCCCACTCTATGCTCCTAAAGCAACTCTATGGCACAGACAAAACCCAGCTTCTGGATCTTAATACTTTAGGTAAAATCTTGTTGCTTATGTTCCCAGTCCACTTTAACTGCTATGGACCCTTTGAATGCAGTGGAAGATGTAAGGGAAAGAGGTAACATGGCATTTAGGGCACAAAGAGGGCAAAAACACACATTAAGGAATTAGAATTTTACTGACTTCTTATTTTTAAAGTTTGGAAATGCTTCTGCTGAAGTTAAGTTTGTGTAAAATCATGGACGTTGGAAGCACAGGATAAGCACTTTAAATGCAAGCCAAAGGAAAGCCTATTTCCATTTAAACTGCTTAGCCACACACTTGCAGACATGAAACAATTCCGCTGAGGTCCTCCTGCACTCAGGAAATTCTTCCTGGGTCACTGACCATCATTTAAAGGGCACATCTCAGCCCAATGTCCAGCGTGAATTTTTCAAATTAGCCTTCAGTTGCTGCCTCTGCAGTACAGAACTGTACTCAAAAACCCTGAGCTTTTCAGAAAGGCTCTTATACCTATTTAACAATCAAAAAGCAATACAAGAATATACACTTGCTGTATTTCACATGCTGTGCAAACACATACACAGGCTATATAAAAGTGAGATGCCAGTTCCCTTGAAGGCTCTTTATTAGGCTCACATGCCTCTCCGAGAGCGCTGCCATGTGTGATTCAGCCTAGTGATGGGGGTCTGGTGCAGGAATCACTGTAATCCCATGGCCTCTATTATATCCAGAAGGTCAAGAGGAATGATGCCTTCTGTCCTCAAAAGCCTCTGAGTCCTTAATATTGAGGCAGGCATGGGAGAGCCTTTTGCGATGGTTGGTTCAGATAAACATCCTAACAGCATGATAGTGTTGGCTTAACCCCAAAGCTATGTCAGCTGTTTCTACCGTCCAGAGACCTTTGTGTACCAGGGATGTGAAAGTCCTGCCAACATCAGAGGCGTCTAGTACAGAGTCCACCTCGCCATCCCTCCTTGAAACTCACCTTTACAGTGACACTTTCAAACCACTCAACACCCACGAGGCAGCTGGTGTGCTATCACTGCAACTTCCCAACCAAATCATAATCCGCTCTATATTACCTCGCTCTCCCTCCATCTGTTTGCTGCATCCTCTCTCAGGCGTTTACATCTCTGAGCAGGTTGGGTCAAGGACCAACTTTTCATTTTGCATGTGGTAAGCGCTAAGTACTCCAGATCTTTTATCTTCAAATAGGACCTCCCCTTCTCGTGGCAGTGCCCACTGTAACAAATCAACAACATTCCTGAGGACTGGCCCGACTATGGAGTAGGATGGGAGTATCTCATGTCAGCCTTAAACCCCTTCAGGTTCTCCTCCCCACTCCTGTTGCTCGCAGCAGAGCAGAGATGTTGCAGTGACACCAGGGTAGTTTCACAGACAGCCCCCAAGCAGAAGCGTGACATTCGCCTTGCAGACACTGACAGAAAATCACCCCTCCTTCTGCGCCACGCCCTCATCCTTGGTCCCTCTGGATGATGCTTCCATCCCCTCAATGCAGTCAGGACTGGAATTCTTGGGTCTGTGCCAGGAGCGAGTGGAAAAATCCATCACGTTACTAATGTCTATTTAAAAATAACTGCACGTATTCCACCCCCTGCACCTCCCACCCCCCAAAAAAATAGCAGCAGCAACAAAACCCACTACCTTCGTATTTCACTGCCAAATATCTGATAACCTGCAGCACTAGCTTAAGTCCCCATTTTTCTTCTCCCTTTAATTAAAACAAAACAAAACAACTGTCTTTGGTCATTCATGATTTAAAAAAAGAAAAAAAAAGTTGGGAAATTGCATTGCGGAGGTTATTTTATCCTGTTCCAGTACACTTAAAGCTCCATTTTCTCCAGAGAAATAAATTAAATAAGATATAATTCTTCTGTTTGCTTTAGAAAGATCAAGTGATGGATTGAATTAGACCTTAAGAGGACACCATCTTCCCCCAAAGTGCTTTAACTCGTATCCCCTCCCCTGCTCTGCATCAGGTCAGCTCTGTTTGCCCAATGCAGAACAGATAATACCTTTCTCCGCTACTTCACTTGCCTACATTTATCCTCATGTCTCCAGAGCAGTCTCCCTCTCCTTCATATTTGTAGTGCATTTGTGTCAGCAGATCTACCTCTATGAAAAGGTTTAGTCTTCCCAGGTTTTTGCTGGTGTCCCATGCAAGTTTTTACACTGTTAAGGCATATACGTGGATTTTTTTTATGGGGTTGGAAGATACTGAAGCAGTGAGTTGCAAGAGGATTTGACTCTCTGGGAAGCCCTGTCCTCTTATTGCTTTATGGATTCCAAGAATCTGGCCTTGAATATTTTGTGTGCAGAGACCCAGGCTCAGGGAAATGTGGCAAGTGCATGAGGAAATCCCTCTTCAGGACAGCATTTAAGCATACCCTTAGCTAGATGTACAGCATGTGCCTGATGTTGTCCAAAACAGGGCTGATTTCTCAAACTAGCGATGCAATTTTTAGGCAGAACCTATTAATTCTCATTTTCTTCTTCCTCTGAAATCCTTTGGTTTACAGTCATTGTGGGTACAAGGAAAGGCTTGCAAAGGAACCTTAAAAATATATAGAATTTCCCTCCTGTACTCCCCAGTTTCAATCTCATCATTTTTAAACCAGCCTGGTGATTCTGAGCTCCCTGACGCTATCCTTGCTTTCCAAGCCCGGGGTTCCAAACACGCTGCCTGGCAAAGGAAGCGCCCGCCCAGGTTTTGTGGAGGAGCTGCCAGTAAGTTGTTTGGTAGCACAGTTAAATCAGCCACAAACCAGCTGTCCCAGGCTGTAAGGGAGCATGCCGAGCTGCTGAAACTCTTCTCCTGAGCCGGCATAAAATTGAGTCGTGTCCACTTGAGGGTAGGAGGACTGCAGGGTCTTTTTCACAAGCATGCCCCAGTGATCAGTAACAAATTCCTTCCTTTCAGCCTATCCCCCTGGTTTCTATGCACAGGGTTATGTCTGTATAAATATTCTAGGGACCTGGGACCTAGGGGCTGAGGTGAGGAGGAGGAAGCCAAAGAAAATACATTTTAACTAGCAAGGACAGTCGCTTCTCCTCTTTCTGTCACCTTGTGGGCTTTTGCAATAGAAGAGATATTTTATTTGTATTTAATAAAGCCCAGCGGTAGAGCTGCTTATGAATCAAGCCGCATCATGCATGGAGCTAGAAAAAATATATATTGGGATTTTCTAGCTCGCTAGAGTTATTAATCTGGCTCAAAGCCTGCAGTAGGATTTAATATATTAAGTGAAATTGCAGGCCTTTGCCCCTGTCTTTTCGCTAAGACAACAACATACATACGCCATATTAGATTCCATTTTTTGTACATTTCAGATAAGGAGTGGATTAAATAATGAATGAGATTCCCATTAGCTTGAAATTTTGCTTATTTCAGGCAACGTCCTCCCCCCCTTCTTTTTTTTTTTTTTTTAATCAAAATGACTCCACAGTGGAATATTTTTGCATTGATTTGAAGGGGTTTTTTTAAGCGCTCATTAAATTTGCATTTACACATCTGACAATACTTTTTTTTTTTGTCCCCGACACTGAACACTGCATTAAAAAAAAAAAAAAAAAGATACAGAGAAACCCACCCTGCTTTCCTCTTGAGTTGTGTGACATATTTCTCTGGCAGAGTGAGTAAAGAGTGCAAGACCTTTGGGATTACCTATTACTTGACAAAGTCAAGTGAAAGACTCCGATGTGGCTTTGGTGGACATCACATGAGGGTATATGTAGTTGATATGAGAGACAGAAGACCCCAGTGCTTCCTATCCTACTCACTTCTACAGACTTTTATAGGATTGTCCCTTGCAAAACACTTCAGGTATTCTCATCAAAGTAGAGGCATTCTCACCTAGTTGCACAGGTCCTCAACTACTGGCTTTACACCACCCTATGAATAAGGTGTTTTCCTTGGGCTGCTGTTGGAAAAACTGCATAAATGTTAATACAAAGCTATGTAGTGATTTGATTCCAAGACAGAAAGCAGAGATGCTGGCTTCAGTTTATTTACCAATTAAATGGCAAGTTTTCCAATGCTATTCTGAATATAAACCCATAAATGGTAAGACAGCTGCATTGTGTCCTTGGACGGCCTAAGAAAAGTACTACCACTCTGTTTCTCTTTAGAAATTTCAGCAAGATATGTCCAACAAGCACAGAATTATAGAATCACAGAATGGTTTGGTTGGGAAGGGACCTGTAAGATCACCTAGTTCCAACCCCTGCTATGGTGAGAGACATCCTCCACCAGACCAGGTTGCCCAAAGCCCCATCCAACCTGTCCTTGAACACTGCTGGGGATGGGGCAGCCATAGTTCCTTTGAGAAACCTGTGCCAGGGCTTCACCACTCTCATAGTAAAGAATTTCTTCCCAATATGTAATGTAAATCCATTTTCCTTCAGTTTAAACCCATGATCCCTTGTCTTCTCACTCCATGCCCTTGTAAACAGTCCCTCTTCATCTTTCCTATGGGCTCCTTTTAGGTACTGGAAAGCTGCAATAAGGTTTCTGTGGAGCCTTCTCCTCTCCAGGCTGAACAAGCCCATCTCTCTCAGTCTGTCGTCATAGCAAAGGTACTCCATCCCTCTGATCATATTTGTGGCCCTTCTTTAAACTCACTCTAACAGCTCCATGTCTTTCTTGTATTTGCGACCCCACAGCTGAACACAGTACTCCATGGGGATTCTTAGGAGAGCAGAATAGAGGGGGAAAATAACTTCTCTCAACCTGCTGGCTGTACTGCTTCTGCTGCAACCCAAGATACAGTTTGCTTTCTGGAATGCAAGTGTGCATTGCCAGTCCATGTAGAGCTTCTTGTGCACCATAGACCAAAGTCTGTCTCCTCAGGGCTGCTCTCAATCCATTCTCTTCCACACCTGTAGTTGTGCTTGGGATTACCCCAACCGATGTGCAGGGCTGTGTACTTGGCCTTGTTGAACATCATGCAGTTTGCACAGGCCCATTTTTCAAACCTCCAGTCAAGGTACCCCTGGATGGCATCCCTTCCCTTCAGTATGTTGACTGTACCAGACAACTTGATGTCAGCAAACTTGACTGAGGGTACACTCATTATCCAGCACTTGACCATGCAACACAGTCAAGATCTAGCCGAGTTGCTGGTAGAGTACCAAACCCAGTTGCTCTTAGACAGCAATTTCTATTCATCTGCCTTGGGGGGGGTGGGGTGTGAAGTTTCATTTCTCTGCATAAAGCCTTTTCTCAAATAACAAGGTAGGGTAGAAAGCAACCCTTCCCTATTGCATAGAAAAGGACTGGATGTGGGCATCAGCTTGATAACATTTACCCCTTCTCACTATTAAAACGCTATATAAATATTTATCATCGTTATCTTACCCTTAACAAAATTCTCCTGACATTCAGCTGAAAATTTCCTTTGCTTAATTTCCTACTACAACTTCTAGTAAATCTCCCTTTGTACCATCATAAGCAGTTCATCTCCTGCCTTGGAATTTACATCCTTGCAAATATATGGAGATAAATATCACCTTCCCTTCCTCCCCCTTCCCTCAGTCATCCCTTAGCCAAGCTTCACATATTTGGTTCTTTTAATCTCTCCTCATAAGTCAACTCTACACAGGCCCTTCATCATTTTTGTGGCTCTTGTCTGAACTACCTCCAATTTGCCCACATCTTATTGGTGAGAAGATGCCAAAATGCAAAAAATGGGACGAGCCACTTTCTGCTATACGTATTGCAAACTTGCTGCTGACATTGTGCAAGGATCCCTCCATAGCCCATGGGACAGATATCCTGGAGGCTGGTTCCTTCATCATGATATTCAGCTGACAGGAAATGGCACTCTGAAACTTCATGTGAAAATAAAGATATCCTAGCCTTATACCAGTCATGGATTATTTTTTTTTCCCCTCCTCAAATTACTTTTTTTTTGTTTTCAGTCACAAAAAGAGGCAGTAAAAAAAAGTATTTTCTGTTTATATTAAAAATCTGAAAACACTGATGCAACTAGCCACATTGTATCTTCATCAATATGAATATATTAAGCAAAAAAAAAAAAAAAAAGATGATGTAGTCTTAGATCCGGGAGCTAATGAGCATGCTATCTTAGGGAATAACCGGACCTAGGATCCGTTCCTCTCTTCTTCCCCTGACTTCCCTTTTGGTCCAGGACTGTGTGACTCAGCAACAAAGGAAAAGGTCCTGAGTGACTGCATTTCCCTGCATTTTAGGAGTTGGAGGGTTGGTTCACTAGAGCAGATAAAACACTGAGATCTCCAGCCAGGCATGCAAATCCTTTCTTAGCTATTGGGATATACTGGCTTCTCTCCGGCTGCTTAAAGAACAAATGCAGTCAGCACAGTAATGACCTACCACCCAACACATAATTATATCCTTTTACCACTGCAATGTCCTCAAAATATTCCATTTTAATCAGAAAATCTCTGTGCTGGGAGCTGTAGAGGCAAGGTGCAGAGCAAGCAGCCAGCTGCCACCCCCCACACACACTCAAAGTCCGTTTCAGCTCAGCGCCAATGAATGGCAGAAGCGTGCAAAAGGATGGCTTGGGTCAGTCTGAAAACTCAGTGATTCTACATGGTGGCAGCTGACTACAGTTACTGAGTTTTTTTTACAGCAGTAAGAGAGCTTTTTAATTGCGTGGGAAATAAAACAGCAAAGGACTCCTCCTCTTTATCCCCCCCCCCCCTTTTTTTTTCAGGAGAAAGATTTAGTTTACAGATCTATCCTGTAACAGATCCTTTGCACTTTTATTTTTCCACCAAAAGATATACTGTTTATTTACAAACACAATTAAATGTGGAGAGGAGGGACTGTAAATTGCAGGGACTCAGGAGGAAGGTCTACCAGCCAGGCCTGAATTTAAAAACTGGATTCCGTGAGTGTAAAGTGTAGCAGTTACCATGCACTTCAGTGCACAAGCACTTTTCAGAAATGAGGAGAACAGGTTAAAGAGCATGAAAAGTTGGTGAAAGTCAGGACACCTGGGTTCTTCTCATCTCTTAGTCACTGTGCCTCAGTATTAGACCATTTATAATCTCTGGAACTCAGATATTCTGCACCTAAAAAGCCAGATCATCCCTCAATAGAGATTTTGGGAAGTAATTAGAGATATTAGAAATATTAGAGAGGGTTGGCTAAAAGGAAAATGAAAGACCTGTGTTTCCCTGCTTTTCTCTTTTTATTCTTGGCCTGGAGGGTAGTGGTTTTATAGGGGTTTGGATGCATTCTGAAATGCATGTTGCAACACAAGGAGAGGGTTTATTTCTGCAGCTAGGTTAAATTTCCTTATAGGGAAAGCTAGATACTTTTTGAGATCTGCATGTTTCTGCCCTCTCCCAGGATGTCACCATGGGCTTAAACCTCCAGCTTGAGTTAATCTTTTGGATGAGAATTTCTCACACATTTTTACTGATACCCTCCTTAGCTGCAGTCCCAAAAACTGTCCTTTGGGAACTGCTGCTCCAGCATTTGTGCCCCCATGCCACCACAGCCAGTGGAGAAACCCTCTGTGCACTGTGCTTGAGTCCCAGGGCTTGCTCCACTAATGGGCACTGCCTGGTCCTCTTGGGGCAGGTCAGCTGTCAGAAACAAACGTGGAATGATTTGAAAATAAAACCCAGAGCAATTGGGTTAACATCTATTAGCCTGAGCCAGAGAGACTGTGGGTCTGGGCAAGGCATTCTTGAGGTGGCAGCTGTGGTAGCTGAAGCCAGCCCTTCTTAAGGATAGCTCAGCAGCAGCAGCATTTTGGAAATACAAATCTTCTGATGGATTCACTCATAGACTGCTGGATTCTAATTATCCATCAATTAGATGCGTCTGGTCCTGCCTTGCAGCTGAACAGACACTCTTTCAAGATCTCTTCCAAGTAGTGCACCATACTAGGATTTTCTCGATAATGATTATCTGTGATGTAAAGTGATATATAGAGCAAGCAGGGATGGACAGATAGAAAAAAAAAATAATTCTAATTTGAATGAAAGCTGGGATAAAAGGTCAGTGAGAGCAAGAAGGTGCAGGGAAGCTCTTCCCTTTTCCAGGTTTTGAGCAAAGAACTTCCTCTCTGTTTCTTCTTCCCTTTCTTGCAGAAAAGAGAGACCCCTCTATAAAACTCAAAGGCAGCAGAACTCTTCTGTAAGAAATCAGGAAACAAGTGATAAATATGGCTCAAAAGCAAAGGAGCTGAGCTGGCAACTACTAACAGATTGTTCAAAAAGTGCTATTCACCCAAAAGAAAAGGATGGGAGGAGGGTGGGAGTTTGTGAAGGGAGAATCCACTGAAATGAAGACAAATAGATAAAAGTAACTGTCATCCACTTTCATTTTGTGCTCATGATAAGCTCCTGTTTCAAACTGCAGTGCCCCACACTACCAGCTTGCTTTTCTCTTTAACCCCAGAAAAAATTCTGCTGTCCAAATTGCCACTGGCCCAGCTCTGCGGCCTTACTGGAACTTCCCACTCACCCTGTTTGAATCTAAGACTGGGACAAGAAAAGACGTGACTTCTTTCACATTGCTCTGGGGGATCTTTGGCCAGTCCACTCTGTTTCTGGACCCCTCACTGTCCCTCTGCACATGTCACAACAGCTACACTGAGGTGCTTCAGGTGATGTCTGGGGAAAGCAAGGAAAGGACAGGGAGCTGGAGGCACCCTCTTCCCCCACCACCTCTGTGGGCAGCTGTGGAAGACAAGATATCCTACTGACTGATATACTATTCCAGGGTAAAGCAGTTACCCACACTTCAGAACCCTAATGGGGAAAATAAACTCGTCTGCTCCTGCCTGCATGGGCAGAGTGCACTTTTTGTGCCCTGAATGTCAAACCTAGAGAGAACACTCGGTCCACCGTATCTAGGCAGAAGTTCCTGTTCAGAAGAGCAATAGAGGTGAGTCAGCCTCTCTTCTTCCTATCAGGTATCTGGGCAACAACCCCCTCATACAAGGTATATCTACCTATCCTAGAAAGAAGGAAAACCTGTTCATATTATGTCATACAATCCATGCTGTCTGGTACAGGGTTTGCCATCCTTCCTTTATCTTGTCCAGGCAGTATCTGCACTTCTCACACCAGCACTGTGATCTGTAGGGTAGGATGTGGAAGTGTGCTGTGGAACAAAAGTTGTCCTGACCCCAAAGGGTGCATGGAAAAGCTGTGGGCTGGGACCACTAGATTTCAAGGGAGGCATCAGTTAAAAGCTTACAGGGAGCTGTGACCACTGTCCTGCACAAAGGTGACACCACAGGCAGAACTTTGAGAAGAGCAGAGCCTCTCAGCATGCCACTGATCATTTGCCTGATACATCCTCATCACTCTGTGCAGCAAATGGTAAGTCACTCTCACTGAATTCTTATCAAATTAATTTCATCTTGAATTTTGAAATAAAAATATAGTTAGCCACAAAGCTGATAGAGAAAACTCTAAACACAGCAAAAGCTTTTTTTTTCCCTTTTTCTTTCTTTCTTTTTTTTTTCTTAAAGATAAGCTCAGAGGTTCATCATAGACTTTTTTCAGGAGAGCTTTCCAAACTTCCTTGCTTCAGTTTCCCCACTCACAAACTAAGGAAGTAACCAATTCCACTCTCTCACCAAAATCGTAACAGCATCAGTACACTAAAAACTACAATTGGCATCAAACACTAAGGAAATCTGCTACTGTTCTCATGATTTTTGCCTTTCTTAAGCAAAATGCTTCCTATTTTTTCCAAATATTTTGAGATTTTTCAGAAAGGTTTGCAGTTGTGAAATATTTTGTGGTGTGAGAATACCTAATTTTCACAAAGAAAAGACTGGGTGTGACCACAGAATAAATCAGTGAGACTCTGATGATGTCACTGTTGCAATAATGAGGTTATTATACACAGGGAACACTTGGCCCCTCGGATCTAATAACTGCAGTTTTCTCTTAACCTGACTTGTTTTGTTTTGGTTTGGTTTTGTTTTAAACACACCTTTGCAGGTCCTGCAGGGACCCTGCTTGCAGGCTCCCTGGTGGAAAGTTGTCCTGCTTTTATGAAGTTGTGAAAGCAACTTCTTTCCCTGCATACTTTACTATTTGAAGCTTAGCCCGTGGGAAAATGCACAGCTTTTCAGATCAGACCCAAAGGAAAGTATGTCACCAGGAGGAAAATTTTTGCATACTTCAAAATACTCGATGACATTATTTTTAATCTCTGCAAAAGGGTTAATGGCTTCTCCCTCAAATTCAAGGTTCCAATGCCCATTTATAAAGGTCATCATAAATCTGCTACAATTATCAATTTCTCATCCCACAGCAGCTTTGTCAATCTGTCCATGGCTCCTTCCCAACAAATCCTGGTTCAAGCTTCATTCCTTGACTTAACTTGCACTCAGAATACCCAACAAATGAGGACAAAATGATGAAAACAGCAGTGTGAGACCCAGCTAATGATTCCTCAAGCCCAGCACCTATCTCTGGCAGTAATCAGGAGATGTTTATGGATGAAGGATACGAAAGAGCACAAGTCAATCCCTCCTAGTCAGAGACTCTTCTCCTCCGCATATTGGCAATTAGAGAAATTTTTCAGAAATAGGTTATGTGCGTAATCATGTCTGAGAGTCACCATAGTCTTCTTCAGTGGAAATTTGCCTGGTATGAATTTTCCTAGTACTTCTATGTATATATATAGATGTATGTATGTGCTTAAACGTCCTACTCCAGGAATACGTTTCAATCTCCCAATGACCTGCAACAACTCATTCCACATTTTTACTATTGCTTGGGGAAGATTTCCCCTTTTCAAATTTCTGTCTCACATTTATATCTTTATGCCTCTACTCCAGACCATCCCAGAGATGCTGCTTCACTGGAGCCAAGTTAACTTTTCCTGTGTTTGTCTCAATGCACTCAGGACTGACTGTACATATCCTGGGTCTTCCAATGATACTGGTATTTTTCAAGGACATGGCATTTCTCTAAGCTAAGTGGCACAACCTCCGTATACTGTGATAGCTTTGGAAATAATAATTGCTTTCACAAAGTATGAAGCCAAACTAATGAAGATTGGCTTGCTATAGATTGGTATGTTAGGCTTCCCATGCTCTCCTATCTCAGTAATCCAGCCTCATCCGTAAATTCTACTATGTCCAAAAGACTGTGAGCTCTGTAGCTAACGCAAGGTACTGTGCATGCCAGTTGCATTGGCTGGTACGTGGGTGCAGATTGGACAGCTGCTGCCCTGGCTGAACTCTGCCCACCATCTCCTCAGCAGAGAAATGCATTTGTATCCCTTTTCTCTGCCAATTTTTGCACAACTAGTGGAACTCCAATTATCATAAAAAACTTTCAGGGTGCTTTAAAATGTGGTTGAAGCCAATTGATAGGTTAAAAAATATCATTGGGGAGCATAGATAGAAAAGGGGGTAGTGCAGAAGCAGGTGAACAAACAGACGTGGGTGGACTGTGTGACTCAATAAGCTGTGTTTTCTTTGGAAACAAGACCAAAAACATTTCTCAAATTCAAGGAAAATGGTTTGCCTCACTCTGTTCTTCCCACCAGACCGCCCTGATTGGAGCCAGTCTGAGTGTTTACTGCATGCACTCACGTGTGCTACTGCAGTTGGGCAGGTGAGAGCAAGAGGCAGCAGAACTCTAGCCTTTTCTGCAGCCTGGGGTGAGCCCCTCACACACAAATCCTTCCTCCCCCTTAGGCATCTGGTGTGTCAGATGTCTCCTCTCTCTACACCCACCAATGTTTCCTACCGAAGAGGAAGAGAAGAGATGATACTCCAATGATAGCATATTTCCTTATCACAAAGGTCAGTCTAGAGTGGGCAGGGAAAGGACACATCCCCTTTCCAACGTTCCCAACTACGGAGGATTCCCTATCAGTGTATTTCCATTTTTAATTCTTTGAGTGGGTCGATATTTGGGTGGGTCAGTAGGGAGAGGAAGGGGTGTGAAGAATTTAATCCTGTCTGTTTGCCAAAAAGCAACACAAAATCTGCTCCAAACAGAAACAGACATATTTGAAAGAAAAAATGAGAGAGAAGGAAATTAAAGAAGGCTTGGGGGAGTGTGGGGTGGGGGAAGAAAGGATCTGTTCTACAGCTATTACTAATGTTCAAGTTGAAAGGACTTCAAGAAAAAGAAATTGCTGTCAGGAATGAAGATTTCAAGCTAAGTTATCGAGTGGACTCAGCCCCGACAATAGCCAATGGTAGGACCACATGACTTGTACCTCTCTGAGGTTCTGCTATTTGAGACTATTTGTTCAGGGTCTAAATATGACAGAAATAAAAGAAGTGGAATATGGTGGCAATGAAGAATCAGGAGGATCCTTTTCCTCTATAGTGAACTTGACCATAGTAAGGAATGCAGTATTATCCCAACAGTGGTTCTGTCTGTATCCCAAACCTTCTTGCCTCATCTCCTGCTATAGGTTTAACTAGCATCTTTCATCCCTTACAGGTCTCTGCCTTCCTCTCCTGCTTGCAAAATTATCATGAGAATGAGCAGGTCCCATTTCAGATAATCTGTCTTTCTTCCCTCCTTCCTCGAAGTCTTTCTTATCCCCTCTATCAGAAAGTGTAAAACAATGGCCCTTTAGGTCAAAATCTTTTGTTTAAATCTCTGAAAGATGGGACTCAAAATGGATTTTAAAAAGGTCAGAGATCTAAGCTTCCAATTCTCTGTGAACATGAAATGCCTGAATCCGCTCCAAGACTCCACTGAGCAGAAAGACACGGAGATGGGAAAAAATTTACATGGAACTGCTGTTCCTGAAACTGCTTTATCATTTTCCCCCTCTTCCCCACCTACCGCCTCCAAATAGAGAGGCCACAGCAGCTTCCCTCTGCAACACACAAAAATCAATAGCAAATGGAGAAATTTGTATCCTTTGTCTCCATGCTGCACTTCTCATCCTCTTTTTCTGTGTTGGTAACACAAAGTACCCCACTGAGGTACCGGTCCTTAAAGGCGGCTAAAGATAGAGGGAAGGGGATGGTCAAAGAAAAAAAAAAAAAGAAACAACCTATCCACGACTGAAAATAAAAGGTTGTGGGAGGAGAGCTGGAATCATCCAACAGGGAACATATTTCACCGGCTTTAAAGGGCTCAAATCACAACTGTACCTGATTACCACAAAGTACATCACTCACTTTAGAACCAAATTTACCCACACAAACGTGGTGTTCTTTCCCTGTTTATTACTATAAGTTATTGCCCTCAGAAATGCTGACTCATGTAACTTAGCTTATGGAAAACTTTCTATATGTTAAGGCAGCAAATCCTCACACCCTCTCTGCTGTTGTGCTTTGTGTCTCTCCTACTACAAGTGTCAGCCAGGACATAAAGCAAGGAATTTCATACTCCTGTTTTCTTATTCTTGTTTCTAACACTGATGATTTACGTGGTCTAAATTAGATTTCCCCTTTATCTACCCAGTTGTCTACAAAGTGAGAATTGAGCACCCAGGACTCTCAAAACCAAACATTAAGACATACTGAACTGCTTCCCACAAAAACATAAGATTTTTATAAACTGCATTTTTTCCTTAAAGACTGTACAAGTTAGAAATTTGTTTCTAGAAAAGATATGAAATGGAAACTCAGCTTCTTATATAATCATGTTTCTAGCAGGTGAAGCTTTACAAAAGGTCCAAATATCATCACACAGGTGAAAAATATATACAGAATCAGAGACAAAAGTGGCAAATCCAAAGGCCTGTCCTCAACAGAGGAGTTGCCAGGTCTCAACAGTTAATGTTGTCAAAAGTGCTTTAGAAGAATCTCCAGAGAAAGGTGTAAAAAAGTGCACAATGGTTGTTATTTGCTTTCTGAAAGCTAAATATCACACTTTAAAGGCCAGTAATGCATGAGTCCAGAAGGGTTTAGGCACCAAGAGGGTATCTCTTCCAGCCAAACCCAGACAGACTAGAACTAGGAGGACTTACTATTTACATCTACTTTACAATTAAGCAACAGTACAAACATAATACTACAGCTTCCCTTTAACTCTGTGCTAAAGCTCCTGGTCCCAATCCTGCATGGCCCTCCTGCAGATACTTAACTTGGGTTTCATTGAGTTCAAAGAGATTACTCATGCATGTGATGTTATTCATACGAGTGAGTGCTCACTGGATCCAGGGAGGGGGGAAAGCAAACCTTTTCAAAGATTCAGAATATTCAGCAGTCTTTATTATTAATTATCCCTCTGATTTACTTTTCATTTAATACCATGCTGCATTTCTTCTTCATATTTTATAAACACGCACACGGAGATCAGCATCTGCTGTTGTGGATTTCAGCAGGAGCAAACCCAATAAACTATCATGAGAAAGACTCATCTCAATTTTAATTCTGGATCAACAAAACCCAGGAAGCCCTACAAATCACACCTGAGAGATACGTTATGAGTGATTTTTAGTCACCAGGGGTCTGGATTAGGTCTGGCTGGGAAATGGATTTTCTTATATACTTAGATAAAAGAAAAAGAAAGATTGAAAAAAATAGCATCTTAATTTGATTCAGGCTATGGGAAAAATAGTTTATCAATGAAAATATATACTTTTTTTTTCCCCAAACTTGATCTTTTTCTCCTTTTTCCCCTTTTAATTTATCAATGCTAAGTCACTATTTTCAGAGGGGGTTGGGGGGGGGGAAGAAGGATGTTCTTAAGAACCAAGCTAGCTCAAATACGTAGTTACTTCAAAACACAGTTGTCATAACATTTTTACTAAATCTTATTTGAATGCAGTTACAAATAATTCTCTGCTTTCTTTTTGAGGTCCTATTCTCAATCTTTCCAGTTGATACATTTTCTCATAGGAAACTGGAAAAATCAGACACCTCAAATTGCATGAGTACTTCCTGTAATCTCAAGCAGGACTTCTTGTTCTGCCACAGCTTATCTATCAGATTTTTTGGGTGGTGAGGGGTACTGCCTGTAATTGATGTTCTCAAATGAGCCTTCTTTCAGAAATATGGGGAAATGTCATTTGCAGTGACACAATTGTCTGGTGTCACAGCCAGGCTGAGGACCCTACAGTCCTTTGTCAGCACTCAGAATGCACTGGTGAGATGGGTTTTCTTATAATTGACAAGGAGTAGGTCTTCCCTGTGGACAAGCAGTTGGGGTTATTGCCTCTTCCCAGTGTGCAATCCAGACAGATACTCCCACGCATGTGTTATACAAACTTGGTTGGACAAATCATGTTCTTCACAGGAAACATCACCAGATCTGTGCACTGAAAGTTTTCCCTTAGGAGAACTTTGCAGTGACCATGCAGGGAAATGAGGGATCTCTAACATCATGCTATTCAAACACCCCTTCCTGATCCTACGTGAAAGGTGAAACAATCTGCTCAGGTCACACAATAAGTCAGTGGAAGGCAACAAAGCTATCCAAGTCCCATTCCAGTGCCTTCTCCAGAGCTTTATGCTCTTCCCTTTGTTTTAGCTGATGCCCTCTAAACTGACAAGCCCAACTTCCAGAGTCCTCCTGGCCCCGTCTGTCATCCCAGCTGAAAGAAACTCCATTCAGGCTGTCCAACTTGGGCCAGCCCGAGCAAGCAGAGCTCACAGATGGTTAAATGCATTTGACATTTCACTGCAGGGCCTGCAGCAGAAAACCTTGCCTGCTGTAGCCGGAGCCCCGGATAGTAGCGAATCAAGGCTCGTGGCTCCAACGCTATGTGTGCACACTCTGCTGTGAGTTAATATTATTGGCTCGCCCCTCAATCATGCCTTTTCCAGCTAGCTGCTCCTGTCAAAGCACATCTCATTAGGCCTGAAGGCTCAATGAAATGGAAATTCATGTTTAAATTTAAAAACAACATATTGACCCTGGGAGCCAGTGATGTCTACATTTTTAATAACTTACTGAGAATAAAAGGAGTGTATGTGTATGGAGGAAGGGGAGGGGGGTGGGTGGGCTGGGTGGCAGGAGAAAGAGGGACTGTGTAAGTGGAGGGAGGATGAGTGGATAGGGTGAATAGCCAGCCAAGGACTCTGGTTCTCTCTGCTTCCCTCCAGCTCCATTTTCACTTTATTTGTCCCTCTTGCTGCATGGAAAAGAGCTTGGGCTTCACTTAAAAGGACCTCACAGCCTCAGCAGCAGAGCATGTCTCTAACCTGATACTGAAACAAGGGAGGGAGAAGTGCATTGCCTAACATAGCCTGTATGTATAAATATGTGCATGCCCATCCACAGGCACATGCACGCACACGTGTGATCCCTGGTCCCCAGGCACCCCAGCGAGATGTGTTTTACTTGTACAGGGAAGTAGTGTGCTGCAGAGTGTGAGTAAACACAGACCCTTTTGGAGGAGGACGTGAAGACAGCCATGCTGCATGTGACTTGCCGTGTGTCACCAACCTCAGCCCCCTACGCCTCCCTCTGACGTCATTCCCAGTCAGAGGTACATACAGCTCCCTCACTCCTTCCACCACGCTGGTTAGGTAACCTGAGGGGGAAGAAGATACAGCATGTCTTCTCCTCTGTGATTACAGGAGGAGTGATGCTCGTTCTCGCTGGGCTTCAGTGTTCTCTGCTACCACCCGGGGAGACAGTGAAGGGGAGGTGAAGATGGGAGGTCCTCTTACTGTGTGATCACTGTGGACCCCGTGTCAGTGTTTTCTGAAAGCAAGTAATCTGACAACGTCATCTTGGCTGGCATCCAGTGTGCAAAATCACATGCTGTGCTGATAAACCCGTGCTGGCTGCTGCGTCTCCAGATGGAGACAGGTCGCTGTGATGCTGCACAGTAGCAAGAGTCTCCTGGGGCAAACTACATCTCAGCAAGAGGTGAAAGTCAAGACTACTCATTTTTGGGGAGAGACAAATTTGCAACAAGCTTTGAGATCTTTGTGTGGAATTGCTGTAGATGAATAAAGCATGCCTGTCTAACAAGGGAGAAGTTAAATCACTTTCAAAAGAGCCCAGTTGTTTCTCCTGTGCTTCCTTCAGTTTCTCAGCATAGTATTCCTAGTACTGATCAATCTTTTGGTGATGTCTCTAGTCTGGCTCAGTCTGTATATCAAGAACGTGAACAAAACAGGATGGAAGACCTCCTGACCTACTTCTGTGTTCAAAGGTGTCCACTGCAATTAAAACTAAGCTCAAAAAATTGTAGGCATTTGAATTTCTCAGGTTTCCTCATTTTAACAATCCCTCAGTTGTCCTGCAAACTGTCCTCCCATCTTTTCTTCTAGACTGCTTATTGCTTGTCCTCAGATCTGCCCTGCCTTTCCTATCTTTCTTCTTTGCAGTCTTTCACTACGTTGATAATTTTCCCAGCATTACTCATTCTGACACTGATGGGTTTCGTTTTGTATTGTTGTAATTTTCCAGATGTGTTCAAAGAATTTAAGGCCAGATTTCTCTGTCTCACCATCTTGACATCGTATACCACAATTTCCACTCGCTTACTGAACACCTTGCTCTTGGCTAAAGCATCTTTTCTAGGAAGGCATCCAAACGTTTATTTGAAAAGTTCAAGCAATGGAAAATTCACCTATTTGAAGCTACGACAAAGTTCAATTACACCCACTGATTAACAAAAAAGCATACCTTACCTAACATTTTTTGTCTGTCTTCCTGTCACAGGTGTTAGTTCTTGGTGCCACTTTCCCTGATAAACTAGAGAAATTTTGTTGCTCACAACATCTAAGTTACAACAATCTGAAGCACTTTCCATCTTCTGCAAGCCCCTTCCATCTTCCTCACCTTCTCAGGGAGTGATCCTCCATCCCTAACACCTTCTTCCTGAAGTTCCCGGATAGCACCACGAGCCCTGGCTTGCTCTTCCCCATCACCCAGCTGTGCTGGTGAAGTGTGGGTTACATATGTAAGAATATAAGGTGGCCTTTCAGATAGGATTGTAGGGTCTGAGAATCCTCTACCACATACCTCAGAACTCCTTCAGAAAGGAGCCTGCATGTCTTACAAACAGGCTCCAGAAGTCCATGGAGCTCCTTCCTTATCCCACCCAACTCTGAGGCCTCATGTGCAAGCCGGAAGAGAGAGAGGGGGGCAGGAAATATGCAAGGGTCACATGGGAATGCTATTAAATAGCCTTTGGGCTCATAGCTTATTTATTTATTTATTAAACGAAATGAGGAGTGCAAAAAGGGATGGAGGTACTTTGTTTCTCAATTTGTGTCTATTATCTATTGAAATTTGACATAATGTCTCCACAGTTCCCCTTAATATTCCACTGTATATAGAATGTGACTAGCTCCACCATCTAATGTGACAGCTTAGGAAGATTAAAAAGAAAAGCTAAACTAGCAGTAGTTGGAGATGAGGAAAAGTAGCACATTTATGAATAATTTCAGCTGAATTCTAACAACATTGCATTCCCTGGACAGGACACATTTATTATCTTATTCACCATGACTACTGCAACATTAGTGATTTGTTACTGAATCAATTATTAATTCATATGAGTGAATAAGGCTCTGTCACTTAACTCTTCAGCTGGCCGTGCCCGTTATATACTGATTGCGATTTTTAACTCTCTTTTCTCTCCCCTTCAATCACTCTCCTTATCTTTACCCTCCCTGCACACCCATAGTGAAACAAACTATGATTTCCATTTCAGGAAACCTTTTGGAAAAAATACACTTGTTTTCCTTTTAATTGCGAGTCTCTACCCTGCAAAGCTCCTTTTCTGACACACCAACTTTGTGCCCAAATGGCCAATGGGCCAGAGTCAGAAAATGGCTGGGCAAGACTTGGTCTGTGAAAGAAACCTCTTTAAAAGATCCATTAAATGGAGACATCTCTCCTCAAAATCTTCTTTGGTTTCCACCACTGAAGTTGCAAAGCAAGACTTTTAAATGATTTGAGGTGTTTGGTCACTAAGATATAAAGCACCCTGCAACAAATCATGCGGGTGGCAAGTTTCATTCTCCAATGGTGAGATACAGGAACAGATGAGCTCAGGGACTCAATCAAGGTCATCAACCAAAGTAGAAGCAAAGACGCAAGTAATACCCACGCCATCCGATCTCACACTTGCAGCTAATACACCACTGTCTGTCAGCTAGTTAGAGAACCAGGCAACAGATTTGAAGAGCTGGATTGTAATCAAGGCTCCATCGCTGATTTGCTGCCATGATCAGTGATGGTCACATCTGAATTTTGTCACCCCATTGCCTTTGAAAAAAAAACCCACAAGAAAAGGGAAAGTAATAAAAATCTTCACAATATCCATTACAAGCAATTGAAATGACAGTCATTACTTACTCCTTGTCGTGTTCAGAGCACAGCCTACCTATCAATGGTCATTAGGCAGAAGGTAAAAACAATCATTTTAACAGTAACTACTGTCAATGAAATATATTGTGATTAAGCTCTAAGCTGTGCTTAAACCCCATGTGTAAGGTGACAGAAGAATGAAAGCTATGTAGCTCCAGGCCAGGATTAGTTGTTATCTGAATTTCTCCTATAGTCCACTGGTGCAAGCTGTAAGCAGCTCATCTGCCTCATGCAGGTGAAGTGTACCCCTTGCTGCATTGCTAGTCTTCCGGATCAGCCTGTGTCAGCACAGGAAGGCAATCAGCCAGTCCTTAGTGTTGACCAAAGTGGTGGCTGTCTTACATGATGCAAATGTAGCCGCCTGTCTGTTGTAACAAGCAGCAAAGTCCTACCCTAAGCAAAGGAAAAGGTTACAGCATCCCAAGAGTGCTGCTTCTGGATGCCCTAGAAGGCTTGAGTCTGTGACAAGATCTCCCATAGGGACTTGGGTATGTTTACTAGAACTTGGTTTCAGAAGGTAGAAAAATGGTAGTTTTAATATCACACCTTTGAAGCACATTAAGATAAGACCATCCTCCATCAGGGATGACTGAAAATGGAGGGTCTTCCAATACCTATCATAGAAAGACTCAGTCTCTGATTAGTAAATCATGGAATCCTTTGGATTAGCAGAATTACTTGGTAACATAGACCAGTATAATGACAGAGATATTCCAGATTACTGTACTGCTACCTCCAGTGAAAATTTCAGGACACATGATTCACATCCTTACTATCAAACAGCATTTCTCTCACAGTACAGTGTATATAAGGGTCAATACAAAACCTTACCAGTCAGGTTTGCAAGGATAGTACTTAAATGACAAAAAATACCCAAATTATGCTCTGTAGTTGTTTAATCAGAGACTGGAGAAACAAGAAAACATTCTTTAGGGAGGTGATTCAACATCATGCTTACTCACAGCTGATACCTCGTGGTATCAAGTTGTTCCTTTCATTGCTATCACCTAATATAAAGGTTTCTACAGCAATGAAAGGACTAAAGGTATCTAACTTATCAACAAAATCTCGCTTACCCCATCCTCCTCCCAAGTTCACAGCCCAAGCTGGGAGCACTAAAAGAACTAAAGTAAATAGCCTAAATGATGACAGGTCAATTAAAGGATTGAAATCATGTCCGATTTCATAATCTGAAGCATTATAAGTAACGCAGAAAGGATTTGTCTACACGTGCAAGAGTAAATATTTGATTTTTATCTTGACATTGTCCTTTCAAGGAAAGTCAGAGAGGGGAACAGACAGAGATTATAATGAGTATACTAATGTATTGAAAAGTAAATGGTTTATGGTTAACAGTTAGGTAGCATAGGGAGGAGGACACCAAGTTGTTGCAGTTGCTGGCAGAAGGGACCAGTCATGACAATATGACCCATTCTGTCTAACAGGGGTGAAAAAGGGCCTTGATTAATTACTTTGTGTGGCATCAATTTTCTCACGAAGTCACAACCAATGACTTCTGCCCCACACATCTCACAAACACACGAGATGGTACACAGATTAACATTCACATGCAAACACAAATACACATTGCACTGCCTGCTTTGCTCAGAGAAAGAGCGCGTTTGCTACAGTCACACAAGGAAGTCAATGGTAAATGAAATACTCTCAACATTCTACAGTCCTATTCCAGCAAAAACTGTTCAAGACCTGGCTGCTTATTTTGTCAATGTTCTGTTGAAGTTTTGTCTCGCACTTAGTTTCCCCTGCACCTGCCTCAATGTTCTCCAATATTCCGGTTCTCTCTCATTTTGATGAGGGAAAGGAGATGTAAGCCTTAAAAGTTTTTTGCAAGAGTTTTATTCCATGTTTCAGAAACTTAAATTCACCTCCCAGCTTTCCACAATTCTCATTATAATTAAAGTGGCTGTGAAAGACAGGCAAGGTCTCTGCATCAGCTGAGCTGGTTTGACATGGACCTCAGGAAAACAAAGCTACTCATGGAAAACATTTGTTTATAAAAGCCTAAAAGGACAAAAATGGGGAAAAAAAAATCCTCTATCATTTAAGCCTGCCCATAAATCTCAGTAAGACTGCAAAGTTGCAGCTTGCTTGGTATATTTTATAGACAGAGATCTTGCTGACTTGGCTGACACTAGCTAGGAGGCGGGGAAGGCAGGAAAGTTGAAATTTGGGGTGGGTAAACATTCCCATCCATCAAGCGATTGGATTTGCAACTAAAGCTGTGAAAGCCACATCAGATTAACGTTGCCAGGGCAGGAATGATGTGAAAATCATCCATCTTTAATGCAAGTGACAGTAGGGACAGGGAATACACACATGGGGGCAGGAAAGTTCTGGCCTCTCTGTACATTTAGGCCAAGGTGCAAGGGAAAAAAAAAAAGACTCCCACACAGATCCATGCTATTTCTACTACTGGAGTATCTCCTCATCCTTTTGCACTTGGTGGGGAGCAGAGAGGAGGGGGTGGAGGACAGGGTTCAACAACCAACCCAGCAATTTCCCTCCAGCCTCACATCTCTTTTGTTCAGAGCAGGATGCCCTGATTGTGCTGAACCATGTGGAAAAAGAAAAAAAAAACCAAAAACTATGAAGGTTTTTGTCCTCCAGAATCTCTTGTTGAAGGAAAGAGCTGAGATCAAGCAATTTAATTCACTTAGAACCTTTGTGCCTTAATCCATGGAGGAAGGTTTTCCATCAGCTGCCGGGGGGGAGCAGGGGAAAGGCGGCTCTGTGCAGGCTCCCTGGGATGCTGGCGTGTGGGTGTAGGGCAGAGGGGGATGCAAGGAGCTGATCTGCGATCAGCCATGGAGCTCCCACCCAGCCAGAGAGGAGCAAATCAGGCATTACTGCACGCCAGCCTTCAGGAATGCAAAGCAGCTTTTGCGTGCAGGTCATTTCAGGACGATAATGATAATTAAAAAGAATCCTAAAACACACTCACACACCAAATGACGAGGGGAAGTGGAGGCTGTGGGTGAAAAGGGAATAGGTCCAACTCCTCCCTAGGGGGGCAGATGGAGGATGCACAGGAAACAGATTAGCTTTAAAAAAAAAAAAAAATGACACATGCAAGGAAAATCTATGGAAAGGAGGAGGCTAGGGAAAAAAAAAATCCCACCACAAAAGTCAAACAGAAGAGGTTCAGCCTGCATTTGGACTGAGAGAGCAAAGAGACAAAGAAAACTGGCTGAACAGCAGCCCAGGAGGCATGACTGTACCTAGGAACCACCTGCTTTCCATCTTCAGACCCTTCACACCTACAGAGCCCTGCCAAGTAATGGACCCTGGCATGAAGCAGACAGAAGTCCACTGTGTTGTGGGAATGTGAATGACCTCCAGCCTTATGCAGAATAGGATGTTCTTCACCCTCCCCAACCCCACTCACACCCTGACTCTCTACGTTTCCAGCTGCTGAGGTGTCATTGTTTCTCCTTGCTGCTTACACCTCAGTTCTGCAGAAAAGTGACTGGACATCAGGATTTGTACTGCACTTGGAAATCAGAAGCTGACTGAGGAAATAAAGTGAAATTTTGTTCGCATGTGAGACACCCATACGTACACATAAATTCATTCATATACATTCAAATCCATTCCCCTCCACCCCTGGCCTCACAGAAGGCTTGCTTCTACTTTAAGGACACAGTTCAAGAAGGGCGGTTGTTGAATCACATTTCTCCATAGAGCATGCAGCTCTGAAACAAAATGTTATCATGAAAATCCCTGCGGGCTGAAGCTGGGAAGGAAAAACAGACTCCTGACCTGCAGTTGTTAAAAATGGCTTTTTGCAAATGAATGGTAATGTGAAGACCTATCTTACAGAGGGTAAAAAAACACCAGGAACTCAAATTGCATGTACTTTTAGTACCTTGAAAACAAAACAAAGCAAAATAAACCATAACAAAACCAAACTAAAACCCCTGCACAGCCTGTAATCACTGCTGGAAGGCAGCACTGGCACAGTTCTGCAGTGTGCTGAGTGCCACACATTGCTCCTCAGATATCCTGATAACGGTACCATGGTTAGAAGTTGTATGTCACTACTCAGGCCCAGATCTCTTAGACAGTTTGTACATTGTGGTGGTAAAGCCCATGGCAAGGTGGTGAAAGAGAGAGGTCTGCGTAAGACAGAGAAGGAGCTAGACATGCTTCCTCCTGAGCTCCCAGTCCTGTAACGCAGCCAGCAGAGACACAATGCCCACAAGCCTTGAAAGGTCCAGGTGGGTCACTGTGATGGCTTGGAAGCAGTCAAGATCAGGGTTCAAACAAGTGACACCAAGATTTGTCAGCAGCTGGTCAGTATTTTTGAAGATCACAGGTCTAGATGCAGTCACTGAAACACTGAAGCAGTACTTAGAGAAACTAACCTCCTACCTAGATGTGAAACTCCAGTACCTTTCCACTTTCTCATCAGTCTCTCTAGCAGAAGCTAGGACCCGTGCAATATCTACAGACAGATTCTGTTTGCTCAAGATCCTGACAGGAAACTGTAAATGATTAAATATCAGCAGCACTTTCCATAAAAAGAGGACGCTGGCTCAATGTTACTGTAATCATTAGAAATAAGCTGAATTCAAATGTTAGCAACTATTACAATTGTGAGGTACAAAGTGAACCACTGCTTGTATCTGGTACACTGTGCCTCTGACAGTCCTATCAACTCTTTCTTGAGAAGTTGGGGAAGGGAAGTGACTGTTACCCACAGTTTTCAAAAGGAAATCAAGACCCCTGTGAGCCCAGACATCTACTGAGAGTCTGATCTGATTTTACTGCTGCAGACGGAGGGGGAAGTAAATGGTGCTTTATGAACTCCATCATTTATTGACTCACCAACTTTGTTTGCTTTTGGGGAGGCTGGTGATGCTTTTAAAACCTATTTTTCTTCACACTCTAAAGGGAGTTGCATTTGTTTGGCTGGCTGCACTGGCCTGATGTAGTCACCATCACTGATTCGTGTGCCTAAGCATGTTCCTTCTCCTTGTCCTGTTACCAAAAATGTTCCCCTTTCACAGCTTTTTTACTTGAAAGCCTTCTGACATCCCCTATAAAGAAGAAAACTGGTAAGCCCATGCCTCTGCTGGACCAGGAGCAGGCTGTTGTATATTGGGCAGCAGTAACTGGCAACACCTGGAGCTCCAGAGGCTAGACAGTGTCCCTTTTCAGCCTGTCCTGCTGATCATGGCTGTGGAGAGCTGCAGCAGGTACCCACCTGAGCTCTTCCTACCTTGTACACTAATAGAGTGACTCTGGATTTAAGATCCTTGTATGACCTCAGGCAGACTGACTCACATGGGAATCACCATCCCTAACTGCAGCCAGCTAGAAGTTAGGCTGTGCTCTAAGGCAGTGATCTAGCTGCTTTCAGAAGATAATAGAGACAGACAGCAACCTCAAGAGATGTTTTGCCCCACTTCTGGATAAGATGGACCACACTCCCCAAAGACAGAGCAGTCCAGATGACTAACTTAGATTAGTTAACCTTTAGGGAGTTAGGGCTCAGGGAGGTGACTCCTGCAGCTCCAGTCTCTGTGCCTCCCTTCTCTGCCCAGAAAGCTCTTATTCCCACATTCTTGCTGCAAGTCAGTGAATGTAGTGAAAATATGACCCTGAAACTGCGATCCTTAGAGGGCCAGAAACAATGGTGGGTAGGTGTCTATGGCAGACACAAGAAATTACTGCTAGAGCTGAAGAAAAGAATAAGATGAAAACACCCCCAAACACCTTGTAAAGCTGCCTGTGAACAAATGTGAAGGAGGACTTAATAGAAAGCCTCTGACCACCAAACCCAGTTCTCTCTTCCAACACTTCAATGTCTGCCTGAGGCCGAAGGACTGTGAAGCAAAGATCCTGGACTTGTCTTCACTGCTGTCATAACCTCACTTGAACAAAAGTCACTGACTATCCATAGTCAAAAGCATAGGCCCAAAGCCTGGCCTTGTCTCCACTGGGCCACTAACCGTGCTCACCTCAGTGCATCTTGCACAGTTCTCACCAAGAAGCACAGCTTGGACTCTCCAGGGACCAAATGCACGGCCAAAAGATTTGGTCTTTACATGGTGGCCTCAAAGTACAAAGAAAGATGTTAATAGGCATTGAACTAATAAATCCTGATTTCTGGTACCTGAGCAAATTAATCATTGGATTGGATTTCTCAATGTATTGATGTCTATCAAAGAAAAAACTCCATCTCCAGGAGACGGACAGGGTTTTAACAGTTGCTTTCCTACATGTCTGAAACAATGAGGTCAGGTTGGACATTGGGTTTTCTGTATGAATCTAACTGATGGCCCTTTTCTCATATTGAGATGAAACACATAGGAACAAAACATCTTTTAAACCAACTGTGAAAGGGTTGCCAAATTCTTTTCAAAGCTAGCAACAAGTTAAAATGCATGGGAAGGGGAAGTAGGAAGAGAGAGAAGGAGATTAAACAAAGACAGAGATAAGGAGTGCTAGAAAATGAGATGTTTATTAAGAAGCATTTCTGCACATGTGCTACATAACCCCAGAAAGAGTCAGGGCTGGAGATAACACCAGAAGATGAAAACCTCAGTAAGAAGAGGATGAATGCAGTCTCAAAAGTTCCCAGGTGAGACCTCTCCCCACCATGTACACCGTGACTCCGAGGAAGGTGTGGGAGCAATCTTGCTGGCTCAGTGCTGAGGGACTTGTCTCCTGCCCAGCTCTTCACGTCCACTCCCACTTAAGCTGCCACAGAATAACCTTGTGCTCCCCGCTGTGCCACTGCGCAAGGGCTGGCAGGGGAAGGGGCTCAGGGATAATGAATGAAGCTCTATATTAGCCACAGAAGCACAGGACAGTCAAATGAAAGGGTAAAAGTATGGTCATGAAAGACAAGCAGTCACTCCGACTGTGTGCTGGAGGTAATTACTGCTATATAAATAAACCAGAGGAAAAAAAAATCTTTTAAAAATCTAATTACCATGCAGCACTGTGGGTTTCAACCTTGGTCAAGTACAGGCAGACCTGATTTACGCTCCATCATAAAATCCTAAGCACGAGGCTGGTCTCTCTCTCTTTACAATATGAGTCAGGGAATCAGCACAGGACGCTTCTCAGATAGGAGCTGCCTGATAGATAGATGTGCCCACATCTGGGTGGGTCAGCATCTCCAGCAAGCCTAGGACTATGCAAGTACACCACCTGCACGTATATTTATCACACTTTTCCCTCTGCAAGAAATGGCAACATCAGTTCTGGGAGAAGAGAAAAAAATAAAATAAAAAATTGCTCCCACACCTCTGTTTCACTGAACTTTTATATTTCTCATGAACCTCAGTAAGGACATTTCCCTTTTGTACAGAGCAGTCTTCTTTCTTTCAAGCATGCCATGAAGGTTTTTGCATGCAACTCATATAACTGTATAAGAAAGGGAAACTGAGGTAGGTAAAGGCTTGATTTATCACTGAGACTTCTGGTTTATCCTACTCAAGCATGAGTTTTGTGTTCTGCTTTTATGAAAACCTCAGTGTGAATACTTTAACTATCATCCCAAGACATGTAATGACCCAAACTTAGATCTCTATTTTCCATGCTTTTCCTTGTAGCAAGACAATATTCATCCAAGAAGAACAGCAGGTAAAATGCTGCAGCCAACTTTGAACGTATCATTTTGAGCCTGCAGAATTGAGGTGCATTGAACAGCAGAGCAAAGTAAATCCTAAAGCACATATGATTCTCCTCATGTGGAACTGAGTGCTACACTGCAGCTTCTTAACTGCAGAAACACTTCTGACAGCAATCAAGTTCAGGCTGGATTTGCAGCTCTGTGTTCAGAGCTGTTGATATAAGTGGACAAGAGGCAGATTTCCCATCATGAGCAAATGGAAGACATTTTTTTCCCCATCCCAAATTGAGAGAGACAAATCATAATCTATTAAGTCAATAGTTTGTGTGTCAGTCGCCATGCACACACGCACATACCTATGATAACAAAAACGTAAGGGCAGTGAAATCTCCTGTGTATCAAAATGTACAGTTGTCTTAAAACCCCCACAACTTCGCTCACTTCTCAGACTTTAAATCTCTGTGTTGTTTAGAACCTGAAAGTCAAGCATTGTGCTTAAGCCGTATCAAAACATAATGATCAAATAATTTCTAAACATAAGCACAGATCTTAAAGTGGTGGGACACCCTAGGGGGGAAAAAGAGCTCATTGTGTCATCTAATTGTTTCCCGCGCTTTTAGAAAACAAATAGTGAAACCAGAATAACTACTAAACAGTAACAAAAGTTGGGGGGGGGAGGAATAATCAGAGTTCAAAAATAAGATAATTTCCCTATCATCATTAATGAGATTTATTACCTGGCATCTGTTATCCTACCTTTAAAAAGTCAAAGCCCACTTTTAATAATTGCCTCTTGCTTTTATACAGTATCTGGCACTCACACAGCTTCCTTGATTAAACCTCAAAGCAGGTAAGCACTATGATTCAGAGGAAGGAGTATTCAGAGGTAAAACAAATTGCTTATAGTTTCAGAGATATCAGTGCTAGAGTAAAGAATCAGAGGTCCAAGCTTGCATCCTGTATAATAAAGCACCTTGCAGCTGAAGTCTTGGCTACTCTTCCCCACCATTAGAGCATTATTTCCCACCATTAGCGTGCATTTGCAACCTTGATGGCAGAGAAACCTCTTTGGCTGGAGTAGTTACACACAAGCGTAAACAGCCCCATCAGAAGAGACCCCAGCTGTTTAAACCAGTGCAGTACAGTGGGTGTGTGCTGCTCTTTGTGGGCCTGATGGGTGCTAACAGGTTGCAAACATTTTTAGACCTGAAGGTTTGCAGACTGCAGAGGAGCAAGATTCTTTAACGGCCAAATGAATTAGTGCACAGATTTACCCAGGGCTGTGATGTGGCAGCAGCATCAGGAAGGGAAAGGGGTGGGTAACATTTCCCAGTCTGGTCTCATGCTTCAGCCATCACAGGAGAATGTGTGGGGCAGGAAGTAACTCACCCCATCTTGTACCAGTTTCTGACAATCAACTTATTTTCTTGGTTTTTTTAAGTCATGGTGTCACCCCATTTTGTTGAATTTTGTATTGGGCAAAGCAAGCGAAAATATTTGAGCTGAAATTTTACTAGCTGTGAAAACCTCAGCTAACAGGTAACATTCCTGTAGCAGCAATTCTTGAAGTGTGTTTATCAAAACCATGACCCATGTCTCTAAATTTTATCCTATCTTCCCGCAACACTTTCAATTAGGGAATATCTAAGAAGAGAGTTCAAACTGCCTACATTATATTTAAAAGTAAAAAGAAGGGGACAAATATTAAAATGTTTCCACACAAATAAAAATATACAGCTCTAAAAGCAACTAGAATAGCTCTTGGGAACAGCTCTTGTCTCTTGAATAAATACTTTGCAGTTTACAGCTTTCTATAAAAAAGATATTTTCTTTTCTCCACCTTTCTTCAAGCTACACGCAAGCTTTGTGTTGTAAAACAACAAGGAGTTCGATAAGCCAGAGACTGTGGTGCCTGTATGTGTGTCTGAATATGTGCATTTTGGAGTGTATTTAAGAAAAATACAGGTACCTGGACTGTAGCTGCTCTAAGCACTTTGGTACACACCTGCAACTCAAGGGGTGCGTGAAAGATGCAATTCAGAACCTCACAGGTGAAAGACAACAGTGGAAGGCAGAACTGCAGGGACATCAAGAGATCTTTCTCATCAAACTGAAGTACCTACATTTTCTGCTTCCGTTCTCCACTCTCACCTTCCCCTTCCTTCCCCATCTGGCTCTGGCCTCCACACTCATTGGTATGGAGTTTTTTCACCACTCACAGCTTACTGGACTTTTCCCAGACAATCCATCTTGCTTGTCAATCGGGATTTCATTAAAAAAAAACCAAAACAAAACTCATGTTAGCACTGCAGGAAGGATTATGATTGCTTAAAAAAAGCGCCCCAAACATCTATAAAAGCTGGTTTTGAGAAAGATGGGCAGTTGTCAACTCAGAACAGAATAGCCCAGTGGTCACACACAACTCACACTCTTACTGGGGTGATTTCTTTCCACAGACTACCCAATGAACGCCTCTGCTTACTCCTGTCTGATTCAGTTGACCTCAGACAACCTTCCCCTGACTTGTTAAAGCATAAGAATCATTAAGATGAGAAAGTGCCATGAGAGATTAGGAAAAGTTCAAGAGCACAAGAGATTTTTGTTTCTTCTTTGAAAGAAATGGGATGTGCCACAATTATACATGGTCCTTTAGGTTCCATAGGTGTCCGACCTGTACAGCAAAAGAACAAAAGTTTTAAGTGTTTAGCTCCTACTTTACTATACATAAGTGACAAAATGTTGAACACTTGAAGGCAGAAGAACCATGTGAACAACAGGAGATGCTCTGTAAGAGGCAATCCCTAAAATGAGATGTACAAGGATCATATCCAGGGTAAACAAGGCAATGTATGATATCCAGGCTAAAACTGTCGTGTAACTTATCCTTTGATGCAGTTTTCCCATCCTGGAAAAAGGGCAAATATATTTATTTTTCCTTTAATCTCACAGTAAAGTTATGTGGATACAATCCACCAGAATTTTCTGAGAATTCTGGCTAAATTTCTGAAAAAAAAAACCCCTCAACAACCCAAAACCCAAACAACCAAGCAGCAGCCTTTATTCTGATTCTAAAATATCTTTAAGTATGTTGAACTCCAACAAACAAAAAAAAGATAAAAAAAACCCCACGCTTTCTCTTGCTTCTTTTATCACTGCAATAATGTATATTTTAAAGGGAAAATTGGATTTTTATATAGTACCCCCTGCATATGTCTCCAGTGTTGCACAGAATTAAAAATAGAAGTTCGGGATTGTAAAACAGAAAAAAATCCTAAATAAGGGCATAATTAAAAATGTAAAAACATGAAAATAGGAAATAATAATTCTACTACGAAAGCAGAAGAAAACAGGAGTCCAAATCTCAGGTGGAAACCTGACCACTGAGTCAACAAAACAAACCTGGTTTATCAAACCATAAGATGAATACATGTATTCCAACCTCTACAGCCTGCAACAAGGATCAGGATGAAATGTGCATTTCTACATCCCATCTTTCCCTAGCAAAAGATATGAGGAATGGTTAGGAACTGGTACAGTTGTACAGTAGCAGAGGAAGGCACCCAGGTGCCTAGCAAACTCCATGAGAGAACTACACTTGTCTAGGTACTAGGAACAGCAGACTCAGGCAATTTAACAGCAGTGCCTTTGGGGGCTAAAGCTTTCATGACTCCACAGCAGAGCTTAAAAGACCCCTTGCTCTGAAAACCAGTAGAGATTATCTAGGTAACATGGGCTTTAAATCTGCCCCAAGTTTCTGTCCCCTCTTTCTGGCAAGATGGCATCACAGCGTTGCATCAACAACACACCCAGCTCATCACCAGAGATTTACAGCTGTGTCAGACTAAAGGAGGTTGGGTGAGGGCAGCCGCACAGCAGAATATTTATCGTGCATCACTTAGGAGATGCAGAATATTGCTTGGACACTTTAATAGATGCATCAGTGTTAACTGATTTGCTCTGAGGCACCATATGCTAATCAAATGGGGTGCGATGCATAATGTCACATTAATGTCGTAATAAAGGAAATCTCGATGTGTTCCGTAATGTCTTTATGATTACCTTTAATTTTAGATAGCTAGTGAAGGAATGTGCGTTCGATACCTGGATCTGCTGTCTAATTACCAAGGATATAACAAGAACCAAACGTACGATAAAAGGCCAGGGTTTTTATTGGAGATCACTGGTGACAACATAAACCATAAATAAGTCTTACAATCTGTGCAAGCCTGAAACACCACAGTCTGATCGGCATGTGAAATTGTTTTAGGCATATTTTGATTTCTTTTCATCTTTAGTCACCAACCTGGAAAAAAGAAATATGTAGACACGGAGGGATATAGCTTCAAAGCCGCTCCCAGGAGGATTAAATACACTGGTCCAACAGATGTTTTACATTTACTTCTACAAATAAACATACTTACAGTTCTGTCATTCAATTCAAGCCACCCCTTATGCTTTCCACAACCTTTCAGGTAAAGTCACCTTAAGCCTGCTCATCTTCTTTATAAATGTCCTTACTACTTCCTTAATGCACACACACACACACACAATACATCTACTACTTCAGCATCTGAGAGTTTGAAGCAATACACAGAATAAGTTCTTATTAACAGCATTTGGGTTTCAGGTTTTTTGTTTTATGAAATTTACCTAATCCTCAATGGGGTTTTTTTCATAGGAAAATGAGAAATATTCTCCTTTTATAACATGGGAAACTGAGGCACAGAGTTCAACTAATCTGATTCAGGTGACAGCCCTTCAAAGGTGAGATTAGGTGCTAGGCGTCACAACTTCTAAATCAGGATCTGAGCAACTAAGTCTTGGGATGGAGTTCCTCACATCAAACAGCATGTGCTAGAAGGAAAAGTTTGGCTGTATTGTTTCAGGTAAGAGAGGGATTAGGAGTCTTGTACAAAAGAGGAATTGGTTTAAAGTGATGCTCCTGTTATCAAAATTCGCACCCAAAATCTGGTGTACATATGCACGAATCACCCTTTTACTGTTCTTTGTAGTAGAAGCTTTTAAACCAGGACCCTGGAGAAAAGGTTTTGAAGTTGAGGTGGTGAAATTGAAAACAGAACACAACAAAAATAATGTAGGAGCCTTTCTAACCAGACCTGCTGGTCACATTTCAGACCCTTCACACAGGTAGACTCCAAGTTGGCTTCTCCTCAAGTATATTCAACAGGTGTACATGAAGAGAGTTATTTCAGACTGCTGTTGGTGAAAGGAAGGTTGGGATCTGGACTGAAAGAGAGGAAGGATGGGAAAGAGTGAACTCTGGACCTCTGATTTACTTACAATCTGGTACATCAGTGTGAATCAGAGAAAAGACTCTGCAGGTCAGTGGAGCCACACCAGGGTAGAAGTAGTATAAACCAGATGAAAACCAGGCCCAGGAATTAGAGAAGCAATGCTGCCTGGGCCCTAAGAGACAGACAGAAACCCTTTGATAGAGTAAAATCCTGATGTGCTGCAAGAAACAACCTGCAAGTGAGTTCCCTATCGGCATCATTAATGCATTCCCCAAAGCAGAAATAGGAAGGCTCTTTCCAGAGAAGCAAAGCTGTAGAAAGAGGCTCCCTGTTTAATGACACCAGTGAATGTTTTGCCTGATGTGGAGACAAAGAAATTGGCTCCTGCTGGCTTGGTACCAGCCCAGTCTGGGGCTGGCTCAGAGCTCACACTCGGAACAGGTGCATGGAGAAAGGTAAAGGGGCAGCCACTAAAGTAGTGGGACAGCTAGAGAAGGGTTTTACAGTTTATGGTCCCTTCTACCCATTTGGCTTTCTGTAACATGGAATTCATTGTTATTACAATCTTTTCTTCGGCCTTCCAGATTTGTGGAAAACATAGAAGAGGTGCTCAGGGTGAAGCAGAACAAAATCAGACCTGGTGATGGTCTGAGCCTCACAGAAGAAACAGATTTGAGCTCTGCACCTAGGCTGAGAGGTGTAAATTTTCAGCTGTTGCAGGATTTTAAGTCTGGACTTTGGTTTGAGCTCAGACCCCTCCCCCCAAAAATAGTGCTGTTACTAGCTACATGAGATTTCTTCCTCCCTTTTTTTTTCTTCAAAGTTTTGGATCTCAAATAAATGTTGCTGTTCCTAAAGCTAGTAAATGGAGCTGAGAGGAACCCCAAAAGCTTAGCTGATCCAAAAAGAAAGATCACAATCCAACCATTGCTTACAGATGCTTCACAGCCCCTATGGATTGAAACAGCACAACAACCCTAAATAATACACTTTGCTGCCCAGTGTCACATCATGATAGATTTCTGCAGCACTTTTTCTATGTATTGGAACTATTCCCAGTGTTAGTTTTAACTTGTCCGAACTCAGAAGTTGACCAACTCCTTAGAAGGTCCTCTGCCTAACAGACGTCTATACTACAGAAGACCATGGTTCATTTCTCTGTCGTTCTTGGGGTTTTTTCCTGTTTTCAACTCTAACCTTATATCCATGATTCCATTTTCTCTCATCTGATTATGGTAGCTTGTGCAATTTCTACTGTCAGTTTCAGTGTTTATACAAAGTCTGATTTGTACAGGGAGGACCTGACTTTCAACTTCCCTGTACTGTCTTGGTGCTGGTACCGGTTTAGGTGGATGTTGAAGAAAGAATTTGTCAGTCTGGTACACCTGGACTTCTCAACTGGTGGTCATGAAATAACCCAGAGATGACGAACATCTCTGAGATAGAGGAGACAGTAGAAAGGAGAGATCCTGGAACAAACTAGAAACAGAAACAGACAAGGAAGAGGGTACATAGAAATATTTGAAGGTTAAATTTCTTACCCAGTACAGCATTGAAAAACACTGTCTGATACAGGTAATGCAGTTCCTGTTTATCCTACAAATATTGCTGCACGAGTTAAAAAATTAAACTTAGCTCTTCAGCTCTTTAGCTCCAACTAAAACTGAAGTTGAACCTGGGTATTTCTGGGTTTGCCTAACCTCTATTTCTAGTGCTATTTCTTCTAAGTCAGCAAGCCTTAGTTTCCACAGGGAATGTTTGAACTTAAGTCCTAATCCATATGAACAATGGTAAGAACACATAAGAGTGGGAATTGTAAATCTAAAACCTTTTATTTTATTTTATTTTTCATTGCCTGATTGTTCCATAGCTCTAAGTATTGTGGTGTCCACAGAGGGTAGCAGCATATTGCCAACAGCATACCTAATTAATTCCTCCTCGCCTGATCCATGTGGCTTCCTCACCCCGCTTATCCAATGGACTTAGTGTTTCTCTTCAAGACAGGATAAATTAATGATGATGAAGTTAATGAAAAAACAAATTATTTATATTTATATTTGTATTTAATTCTAGAAAGTATCAAAGTTAAGATGAGCCTAACATTGCCTAGGCCAGAAGGATCAGTCCATGCCCTTCGGATTGTTTTTCTGGGCTCTTTCCATCAAAATCAAAGACAATTTAGTCTGGTCCTCAGTAGGGAACCTTTTGATTCTCAAGAGGTGTGTAACACTTGTCATTTACTTTGTGTAGCATCTTTCATGAGAAGGGCTCAAAATATCTCTCTCCGTCAAGTTTTGCAATATCCTCCAGGGGAAAGTAAGCATTATTCTAATTTAATTAATGCATTGCCAATGGCTAAAATACAAACTAAAGGAGACTGATCCTTCAAGGTACACGGCTTGCTCATATTCTGGTGAAGTTGGTGGGTAGCAAAACAAGCTCCAAACAAGACTGGCCTCCAAGACGAAGGTCAATTTTCAGATCAGAAATTCTGGTCAAGCACTCTTCATCCAATATTTTAATCAATGCCTTCACCCACTGCTGGGTCATGACCCAAGTGATAAAAATAACAGGATATATTTTAAATTAATTTGTTTGTGAGGATGAGTGTATAAAGTAACCAATCCTGAAATTAGTTTCCAAAACATGTTAATTGATATGGCCACTTTCTCCTGCTAATCTGCAAGCAGAAAATCTCAGTAGGAAAACACTAACTTTCATTGGTTGGATTGCATTCCTTCCCTGGCCAGGGCTTGGCATATGGCCCTGAGGTAAATCACCACCCTCAGATCCTCTACACAACCCCTCTCTATTGCCATCACCATGACATTAATGGTAAGTATCTCACTATCAGTAATGTGCAAGTAAGAAGGAAGGGGAACCAAGGCATAGAGACACTAAGTTACTTCTAAAGTCACACAGGATGTCTACTGTAGCCAGGGAATTCAAGAGAGTTGATGCAAACCTTTGCGGAATAAAGTTCTGTCCGTTGGACAGTAAGGTGAGTGCAAAGATGTAAACTTCCTTCTGCTTATTCTTGTCTGCCACCCACCCCTTTCCTCCTCCTTTGTGGTCACAAAGCCACTTATTATATCCTAAACAGTTCTAGGCTTTCTCTACATATGGAGCAACTTGATTGAGAGCCATAACAAACATGGAAGCAAACAGATACCTGAATTAACTAAAGACTCCTGTTAGCTACATCATTGTAAGAAAAGAAGGCAGAAAATGGGGGAGGAGAATAAAAGCCAAATGCACAGAGTTCCTCTAAAACCCATCATCATTTCTTTCTACATAGCAGCTGTAACAGAATTAAGTTAGCATGTCGCTGAAAATAGGATCTCACCTATGGAGGAAAATGCCTACCATCATCTCAGAGCCATTTGCTGCTCTATATTCAAAATGCTCCCGAGTTTCTACAATAAGCAGTCTAATTGAAAACATTTGGTGTTAATGTTTGATGACTACAAGCTCAGAAAAGCTAAGGTGTATTTTAGAACAGTATATGCACTTACTTTGTTTCAGGGGCAGAATAAGGCATCCATTAGAAGGTGATGAGCTAACTGCAACCTTCTTAGAAGGTTTTATGACTGTACCAGGATTTTAAGAGGACTTACTCAATGTACCTCACATAGGTCCATGTGTGTGACTAAGTCACATATAAGTACTCCAACAGTCACTTTGATCTGGGGAACAAGGATTTCAGGAACTCAAGTCAAATAAACAAGGCAATGAAGATGAGAGACGACCCAGTAACTCTACCACCAGCCATAAAACTACTATACATGGTGCAGCACATGCAATTGACCAGTTTTACTGAACTAGCCTGTGTGTCCAGCACAGGCTTGAGAATGTTAGAAGGGAAGCAGGTGTATGAAAAATTCCTAAAGGCATCACCTTGACGAATGCTCAAGTTTCTTCAAAACCTGATTCTCCGGTTGTGTGTTTGTGTTCTCTTTAGCTATGACTACTGTCTCCAGTACAACACATATTCTGTTACAACAAAGTTAAGCTGTGAGAACTTGCATGTTCCATAGAACGTTAATTAAAATTTAAAATTAAAAAATTCTGCAATATTTATTGTTTTTATTTTAAATGAAGCAATTCTATCAAATCTTTAATGTGGTAATGAAAGCTATTAAAACAAACACAAATAAAATACATTTATATTTTGACAATTTTATTTTTATTTTACCTCAAATTCCATGAGCAGGCTACCATATAAGTACATTCCTAATACTTAGAGTTTATAAAATAAAAGGACTCATGCAAATATTCTGACAGAGTACATTCCTTGATTGTTAGTTAGGTATTCCTTAGTGCATGCTCCAACCAAGTGGCACTGTTATAAACCTATAAACAACCTGACCCATAAAAATTCAACACTAGCTTCTAGTTATATATTGTTACTTACTATTTACTTTATTATATTAGACATCTCCCATGCTCCAGGTATTTTACAGCTCTTAGGATAGTTAATGCAATTTAAATATATATAGTGACTATACTGAGTTCTCATTCGGAGAAGAAACTGTAATCTATCAGAAAAAAAAGCTAATTACAGTTTATCCCATTGATTTATTTCTCCCCAAGCCTCTCCTCCCAATTTTTTGTAAGCATTACAAACCTTAGGTTGTAATTTTGATATATGCTTCTAGATAGATTAAATACCAACTAATTCTCATATAAAACTGGTAGTTTGATCAATACAGCTAAAAGCTTCATTCCTCACATATGTTTTTCAGCTTTAGAACTATCAATTTTAATCTCACGTGTTGGGATTAGATAATAATCAGGCTAGGAATTCAGCTCCAAAGAATTCAACAAGCCCTCCTATTCAAATTCTTTAGTCAGAAACTAACAGTTGATCCTTTTTTGGCATAGGAAGGATGGACTGGATAACCTCACCAGTTTCTGCCCACCATCCTGTTATCCCCTTCCTTGTCTTCCTCCCTTTGTCTCTGTTCCCTCTCTAGGAAGTAACCTCTTAGAAGCAGACATTAGAGAAAACACCCAAACAGAGTTAGAAAAGGCAATTTCTGAGATTGTTTCCCAGGCTAGAAACACAGAGGAAGACAGTGGAAAACCACCAAGAAGGTTTGCCCTCACGTTCTGCAAAGAACTTAGCAAAACTGTTTTGCCCTTCCTGTGCAATACAAATGGATTTCTCGCTGAGTGAGTCATTTCATTTCCCAGATAGCCCCTATGTCCTTATAAAGGAGGGCACAAGAGAGACGGGAAAAAACAATAAATAAGAATCACTTGGATTCAGCAGCAATGGGTGTGATGTGGGAACCTGATTAGAATGTCATAATGTAGCCCTGATATAGAAAACTAAGTAGAATAGAGCATGCAGCATACAAGGCTTTTGGTTTCAAATAACATTTATTGTCACCTTAAAAAAAAAAGGAAAAAAAAAGAGAAAAAAGCAGCCAAGCAACAGAACTGGTGCTGGATCTCCAAAAGCTTTTCTACAATAACTTTGAAGAAGGTCATGTGAAGAAGAGATTAAACTGGAGCCTTTTCCCTCCACAGAGGAAAATAAATGGGTGACACTATGCTAATGAAGAAAATTCACTCCCAGGATGAGTCATTCAGCAGCAGCAAGGTCTTTGTCCTGCCTGTTGATTCATATTCTTTTCCTCCTAGCATCCAGAAGTTGTCTTAAAAGGGTTGGCTAGGTGACCCACCCGCTAACAAGTTTGGGTTTGATTTTGTTATTTATTTGGTATTAGCATAGTGTCACCCCCTGGAGATTTTCACTCCAGTGATGGAATATCCTTTGGGTTATCTTCTGTGGGGTGAGATGGAGCAAAGCTTGAAGCAAGACATGATGCCAGAACAACTACACGAGAAACAAGACACAAGCAGGCAGCGTGTCTGTTGGTGGGAAGGTCAGCTTGGCCTCCACCTTGCAGTGCAAAAATTAAGATAGGATTTTTTTTTTCCGCCTTGAAATCTCATTGTTGCTGTATGAATAATTCCTAACGGTTCTATTTCTCTCCTCTGCTTTGACACACAGGAGCTTTTAAACAGATCAGTCCCTTGCATGTGAGAGCCCAGATTTGAACTAGCACAGTGATGGGATAAAGGTCCAATTATGCAAACCTTCCTTGAGCAAAATTTTTTTGTAAAAATCAAAATGAAATGATGTCCATGATGCTTGTTGTAACAAGAGTATCAGCTGCACAAATACTCTACATCTGACCCAATCTACTGCAGTGGAAAAAATTATAAACATTGTCCTTCAGAACCAGAGCACTTTATTTTCATTTAATGACAACTATGATGGTCTTTTTAAGCAGTGAGCAAAAATTAAAGTACTATTTTTAAGTGTGTATTTTTAAATGTATCACTTTACGGAGATATTACTAACCAGATAGCTGGTATAAACTGTCATATTTCTAGTGACTGAAGGCAGCTGAATCAATATTTCAAACTAGGTTCAATATTTGAATGCAGCAGTAAGGAAGGTGGTGTAATCCACTGTTATAGATTAGATGGCATGTCAATCCTAAATTGCACATTACAGAAAAACCTTTAGTTAGAGAGACTTTTCCTCTAAAGATAGCTGTTTTTTTCTGAATGGTAAATATTCTTTGTACTATGTCATTTAGTTCAAGTTTTCCCTAGTGTCATACAATGCAGAATTTGTCTCCTGCATCTATCACGTTGCCAATAACACTCAATAAAACATCAAATTAATTATCAAAAAGTATTTAAGATCAAAATCTTTGATTGCCTGTAATGAGATGTCCAATGATGCTAATCGCAGAAAAAGTGTCTGTTTAGAACAATAATCAGAAGCACATTTCAGTGTGAAACAAGCAATGATCAGTATGACAAGAATAATAAAAAAATAATCAATTGCATATATATTAAGCAAGGGCTCTTATTCATTAAATATTCATTTTATACTTCACATTAACACCTATAACTTAGTAAATAAATTTTAATGTTTATTGGGGACTCCTTAACTTTCAGAAATCATCTTTTGAAAGGAAAACACAAAAGTATTTGTAGAACTCTTTGAAAAGGTGACTTTGAGTTCCAAAATTCAGAGGAATACTTTTCCTCAAAGTTGTAAGCACATTGATCCATCTTCACTTTTCACTCCTTTTTTGTTTAAAAATTTGATTTTCTATCAGCCAGGGCCCTGATTTTGCTCTCTGTGAAATGAAGGGCAAAACTCCTATCCACTTCAGCAGAAGCACAAGAGGGAGTCCAATTCCCAGTGTATCCTCTCCCTCAGCTTGTCACAAAATCCCTGTCCAGACAGGCTGATGCTACATTGCTTGGACAGAGATCTGAGGGACAAAGAGGGATCCAGACGAATTCCTACACCTGTAAGAGTCACAAATAACGCTACACCAGGTTTCCTAAGTCTCAGCGTCAGCAGTACCTGGCTCTGATATTACATATGAAGCTGCTGGAGGAGACAGATCACTTCTGATGGGGAGACTAGATGAGCTTTGGAAGCCTTCCTCCTCCCTCTTGTTTGAATAACCAAGGCTGTGCTTGCCTGGAGCTGCTGCAGTGGCAACCCATGGATCGTACTCCCTTATATCATCATTAGCTTGAAAAAACATGCGTTCCATGCTCCAATTTACCAGTAAGGATTGGATAGATGGCTTTGTTGAAGGCAGCTATATCCTGGCAGCCTGCTGAAGCAGCAGCAAAGGATATCTTCTACTCAGGATGGATCAACAAATATGCTCCATATGAAGGTCTGGGATGCAAGAGGGCCAAGCAGCCTCTGCAGAATGGCTAACTTTTCGTTTAGATGGGGACTGCTGGAGAAGTGCACACTAGATGCATGGGACCTCACTGTGTACGTTACATATACAAGTTTGTCCCCTTTATGGTTAGGTGCATCATGTCTCCACGAGTTCCCTCCTTGTTCTGGGTTTCCATGGAAATGTGGGGGATGGGGGATGGGGAGGGGGAGAGACCGCAGAACTTCTGCAACAAGCTGCTAGAAGCTTCACCCAAGTCTGACAGAGCCAATACCAGCTGTCTCAAGGATGGACCCACTGTTGCCCAACGTCGAGCCAATCAGTGATGGTGGTAGCACCTCTATGAATCATATAAGAGGAAGGGAAAAATTACTGCAAGCAGAAGATTTTTGCTCCCAGAGAAAGGAGTGAGAAGACGAAAGAAATTTTGTAGACGCGAAGGTCAGTGAAGAAAGTGGGAAGGAGGCACTCCAGGCACTGGAGCAAAGATTCCCTTTCATCCCCTGCAGAAGATCTGGGTGGAGCAGGTGGAGACACCTGAAGGGTTCTGTGATCCAGTGGGAATCTTGCCTTGGAGCAAGCTCCTGGCAGAACCAGCAGGTTTGCTGGAGCGGACTTGTGACCCCAGAGGGAATCAGGATGGAGCAGTCTGTTCCTGAAGGTCTGTACCCCTGGAAGCCATACTGGGGCAGCTGATGAAGAGCTGAAGCACCTGTGGGAAAGGACTGACACTGGAGGAGTTTGTGGAGAACTGTCAGCCATGAGTGGGACCCCAGGCTGGAGCAGGGGAAGGGTGTGAGGAGTCCTCCTCCTGAGAAAGAAGGAGCAGCAGAAATAACTCACAATAAACTGACTGCAACCCCCCACTCCCCATCTTCCCCTGTGTCGCTCGGGGGCAGAGAAATCAGGAATAAAGTTGAGCCTGGGAAGAAACGAGGGGTGTGGAAGAGGTGTTTTAAGATTTGGTTTTATTTCTCATTATCCTGCTCTGTTTTCAATGTGTGATAAATTGGATGCACTTTATTCTGTGTTGAGTCTGTTTTGCCCATGATGTTAACTGCTGAATGATCTCTCCCTGCCCTTATCTTGATCCATAAGCCTCTCATTCTTGTATTTTCTCCCCTGTCCATCTGGGAAGGGGGTTGAGATAGAACAGCTTTGGTGGGCATCTGGCCTCCAGCCATGGTCAGCCCACCACATTCACACCGCTCAGGGTGGTCTCCTGGGACCCTGTCCTAAACCTCTGTGCAGAATTACTGAGTGCTGTCTCATAGCTGCCGTGCTCCACTGCAGAGCAGCTCCTGTGGGAAACACTCTTGCAGCCACTCTCAAGTCAGAAACAGAGTCCCAATTGTTTAAAAACAGGAAAACTTTTCATATGAAGCTCTGGTAGTATTTTTCTGTATTGGTAAAATTGCTTGTTCCTGTTCTCTATCTCATGGAGCCCCAGAGAGTTTTGGGGAAAGGTGCAGTGATCTGCCCTGGTAGAAACGCTTACATAAGTAGTGGTTTAAAACCACTTAATGATGTTTGCTAAGCCAAACTGGACATCCAGGTGAAAAGTATGATATTCTGTCTAAAATCAGCATACAGTTCTTTTACACATCTCTCTCCTTGGCATACTTTTTAAAATTTGTTGGTGTTTTAAAATAATATTACCTCACTGAAGGAGCGGATAGCTAGGAATTGTGCAAGTAGGTGCATGAATAGTGGAAATAATGAACATTAATTTTCCCAGTCTTCCAGTTTGGATTTTTTGCTATCAAAATAGTGTACTTAAGCTTAACTAAGGCTATTCACTCAGTGGGAATTAGGCTTTCCTTCTTCTATTCATAGTCCTACTTTCATTAAATTTGTAGGAACTGAATACCTTTGAGAGGGCTTATTCCAGACACACACACACACACAAAAAGAGAGAGTGAAAAAAAGAGAGCACACAACTTGGCCACTCAGTTCAAAAGTTTGAATAAAGGATGGAAACTAGAGCTGCAGTACAAAAGTTTAGAAGTTGTGTTCTCAGAAATACAGGCTTGAGAAAGAATGAAAAATAATTCTGTTGATTTCCAAGTAGGTGAAAAAGCTACTAATAATATTGGGTCTCATTTTATTCACTTGATTAAAAGAAAATAGTAGAGAAAAATGGGCAAATAAAGTTGAATGTAACAAAAAAAATAGTTATACTGGTTGAATGGTTCAACTGCACACTGCCAGCTCCTGAATCCTTACACTGAAGTCTTCTGTCTACTCTCTCTTGTGTATTTCTCCACCTCTTTTGTTATGGTACACACCAATCTTCTAGGTCTGGCAGAATTTCTAAACACTTTTGGAACTCTTGAGACTTGGTTGCAACCACTTACAGTACTATAGGTAACCATGGCTATTCCTGCCCTTGATTGTGAAACCCTGGGAAAAAACATCGGGAGTGCAGACACAGAGCAGTGGGAAAAGTCACAGCACCACAAAAGCAAGGAGGTCTGAGTCCTGCCTAGGATGAAAGAGCCTCTCTGTACCTAAGATGGAAATCCAGCTCCTTTCAAGACGGAAGAGCCTCTGGCCATACACAGTGAGTTCAAAGTGCTCTGTACAGACCTGCCATGCCAAACGCGGTTTAACTTGCAGAGGGCAGCTTAATTTCCAGTTTTAGTGGAGCCACACTGGGGAAGGATTGAGCTAATAGGTATTTCATACAAAATTGGAAGCAAAACCCACCATTTCTCATACAGCACATGGGAAAATATAAATTTTCTACACCTGTCTTCTCTTAGTAAAACTCTTCAAGTAAAACTCTTCAAGTAAAACACTGCTTTCCTGCACAGTGTAACAAAAATGACAGCTGCCTCAAAAGTTGTGTTTTGTCACTTTTTGTGGCATCTCTTGTTTGCTCAATTATTCACTGGCGTAAGGGACCAAGTATCTATCTTCTGGGCTTGTTCAAAAGCTCATGGTCTGAGCTGCTGAGCTAGAGAAAACTCTTTTTATTCACAGGTAGTTGAACAGCAAAGTTTCAGTTGAGACAGAGGCCACCTAGTGCCAAAAAAGTATGATATTCTGCAGGATGGACACCCTAGTACCAGGCTGACGTCTCCCAGGTACTGTGGGAGGAAGAACAGCTGACAATTAATAAATAAATAACTATGAAAAGATAATTTTAGATTCACTTGTAGAATCAAAATAAATCATTTTGATTCGGGCAGAAATCTAAAGTATTGAGTTATTTTCAGGTTATCATTCAATTTTAACACTTGTTAAAAAAAAAGAGATATTTTCTGAAATGAAAATTATAAATGTAACTTATAGAAAGGGAGAAAGAATTAATTCTGTCACCTTTCAAGTGAAGCCTTTTATCATATTTCATATCTTTTCATTATCCAAAATCGCTATCAAATTTGACCCAAATTTTTTAAGGCCACACACTTGTTGAGATTAAGCTTTAACAAAAGTGTTAAACACAGTCATTAAATCACCAGGACACAGGAAAACAGAGTTCAAAATCTTGGTTCTATCACAAGTTTTCTGTAAATAACGTGAGGAAATTTTTTGTTCGTCCTGTGTTAACTTGTTCTAGCCCTTTGGCTCATTCTGGAACCCCACCACACAAACACACTCCCAGTCCCTGAACAGGTTACAATTTGAGTCCTAGGCACAAAACCAGGAGAGGAAAAACAGGATGGAAAAACGATGAGACAATTCCAGAAGAACACATTATGTATAAAAACTTTCCCTTCCCATGCTGCTGTAGATTTTCTGTGTGTGTATATATATTTTTATATACATAAAAGCAAAAGAAATGACTTCAGAGCAGACATTATCTCTTGCTGAACACATAGTGAGCCACAAGCACACCACCTAAGCAATATGAATAGTTTCAGTTCTTACCAAGAGACCTTTGTAAATACATATCTGTTTCTAGATTTTGCAAATTCTGGGAAACATACAAGGCATTGTACATCATAAGGGGAAAGGTACAAGCTTGAAACACACCGGCTGGTCTTCTTGCTCCACTACCTCTTACATGCTGCAACGAAAGTAACCCTTCTGGGCATCTAATTCTCATGTTCTGCAGATGCTGCAGGAGCCTGTAGTTCTTCCATTCAGTTCTCAGTCATACCTAGGATATGTTCCTGCACTAGACAGTATGAAACCCTAATGATTCACTTTAGTGTAAAAAAAGATGTTCCTCTTTGAGGGAAAACTAAGCTACTTTACACTTTCCCAGAATGACCATATTGCTAGGTGGGGCAGAACAGGTGAAGGTCAAATATTTGCTCAGGGCTAGGAGGGCTGATGTACCTAAGCATCTGTAGCCTGCAGCACAGTAGTCAGCAGCTACCACAATAGCCAGGCACAGGACAGATACAGAAAATGTAAATTCATATGCTGTTTCTTAGATGTTAAATAACTTCTCTAGACAACTTATTAACTCGTTGCTTTACTTGTTAGCTGTGGTATATTCTTGTAAGCAATTGACAGAAATTGTCAATTTACAGTTCTACTTAAAAGCTAGATTTTTTCACCTATGCCTTTTTTTGTGGGTTTTTTTTTTTTAGTCCATGCAACTGCTATCAGAGGTGAGCAGCAAATTTCTAATCAACACATTTAATCACACTGTCTCTTCAGAGGGCCACTGTAGTGCTCACGTAATCTCATTTGTCTGGGTTTCTGGAAATTACTTGGAAAAACAACAGTGTGCAGCTGCAGAAGTGCTGCAGGGTGAATAGGTAAAAGAGGTGCTCCAGCCACTTCCTCAGCTCCAGCATTTCTCCCTCAATTTAGAAAATACAGAGGATCCAATTAGCAACATTGAATAGGGTTTCCAGAGCTATTGATGGGGCTCTGCATGGAGCACTTCACCCAGCTAGAGAAATAGCACATCTAACCCAAAATACAACCCATACTACTAACACATTTATATTACACTGGCTAATTGGCATTGGAGAAACTAAAGTCATCGTGACCGTTGCTTAGGATTTGTCATGTAGGCACATCAAATACATGTTGGAGATTTCAATGGGCAAAACTGACAGCAAGTTAGAGGGGCACCAACTGTTCAATTTATCTCATTAACTCCAGGCTCTTAAGTAACCTGTCCTTCAGAAACGCTTCAAGAGATTTCATTGACTGTAGAGTGAACTGAAGGAGATTAGCTCCTAACTTGACACCTCAGCTGGAGTGAATCAGCAACCAGCAGACAAAGACACAAGTCTGAATCACAGCTGTACTTGCTACTTGTGAACAAACCTTCCTTTACCCCACTCCTCTGCCATCCCTCCCTGCTCTCTCCCAAGACTGGAAAGATCCCAAAGGTAAAGGACACCTCTGCACGTTTGTGCGGCACTGAACCCTGTAGGGTCCAGATTTTCACTGGGGTCTGCAGCAATTATTGATGCGTAACTTTACAGTTTGAATTATTTCATCACAAGTAGAACTTATTTTGACAAGGCAACAGTACATGTTAAAAAAAAACACCCTCTGAATTAGATGATTCTAATGGAAGTACAATCTTCTACATCTGAGTAGAATATTAATGTAGAATTGGAAACAGCACCTTAGTAATAGAAGCCTAGTCCCTAAGTTCTCTATATATTGAATGAACAGAGATTGGCATAGCCAGATGGCAATTCAGATCCTAGGTAGGCTGAATTGACCCCTGGAAGTGTCTGTGAATATTAACAGTTCCCCTTAATGATTTGGAAAGCACGTCTTAATTTACACTGAAGCCTCTAGTGTATTCCTTTCCTTTCCCACCCGCCTCACAAAAGACTGACATAGAAGACACCAAAGCAGAAAATCCCTCAGAAAAAGAAAAAAAAAAAAGTCTTAAAGATTTGATTTCATCTTCTTCTTTTTGGAGCTGTCTATGCAACAGATTGTTTTAACCTATTCAGTTGCACTTTCTGGACTAAAACACCATTGCAAACTGAAAATATATAATTCTGGATTTTAAGTAATAGATCAAAAAGCACTTAAGTGCTATATAGCACAGCAAAAGGGCAAATTCTGCGTCCATTGACAGAAACATCCAAGGTCCCATTCTTTTGCAGATTCTGGCTTTAAATGGTAGGACCACTACAGAAATGCCATCGGAACTGTGACTACTGTAAATGATGGGGAAGAGAAAAAAGAACATGAAATTAAGTTGCCCTTGCACTGATATATTGTTTTTCCCTGTTTCCATGAGCATAGCAGTTGAAGGGGGGAAACCTGGACATAGGCCTATTCATATGAACAGCTGCTCCTGCTAATTGCCTGTTGGTTTCTAAACTCCTTATTGGAAGGCAAGGGAACAGCATCCCCACCACTGGAACTATTAAAAGGTCATCTGTTTCTATCATCAGACCAGAAATGGAGACTCATCTCACCAGGATGCTTAGTCAGGAAGTTTAGGAGGGAACTGTAGCAGAAAAAGAATCATTTGTCTTAAATTCTGCTACTGTATTTCTTCTATTTCTCTTCTATTTCCACCTGCCACAATGGGAGATTCTGCTTGGAGAGTGCCATGACTGAGGTTCCATTAGAACCTGCTTGTTCACAGGTAGCATAAGAAGGCATTAAGGTGGGAGTATACATGGGTTACCAGAGATATAAAAAATGAGATGGCAGTAACATTCCCTACAAGAGGAACTCCAACTCTTTGTGAGGGTTTCAGGCTGGGAAATAAAATCCCAGGCTACTTACTTTCATGAGTCATTCATAGCTGTTTGAAGCCTCTTATGTAACTGTTTGTATGTACCAGGTATTCAGGGAAAGAAGAGTGGAAGCAGAAGGCAAAACACAACTCACCAGTAACATATCAAAAAACTTTAAGAATAAAAATCTATTGGGGCCAAATAGATTTTTCCCTCGGAGACTGTCATTGGACCATGAAGGGAACTGTTCAGATCTTCCAAAAACATCTCAAGGATGAAAAAAGCAGGGTCTGGATCCTAACTCACTGAAGGTGATAGAAAGATTCCTGCTAACCTCAGCAAGGTTTGGATCAGGCTGGCAGCTGCTTACCAGGTATTTGCACCAACAACTTATTAAGACCCTATGTTAGGAAACAATTTAATGCATCCACAGAAGTCAGAGGGTTTTAAAGAGATACTTCAGTCATCTTCTGGCTCAGGCTTTAGAATACATCCAGTCTCATCGAGTTTATGTAAAGAGCAGACATCAGGAAAAATGTAATCAGCTCAGTAAAAGCTGAGTATTAGCCACTGTTAAAAGCCCACAACACATTTGTTCATTATCTATATGTGATATGAAATCCAATAGAGGAAAGGGTTGGTGGATACTATATACAGTATGGATTTTTCATATTGCCAACAATTAATTTCTCCCACAAATGAAACACCTTTCATATTATTTTGTCAGGGAAATACCAACTTGCCATCAGTAGGATCTTTTGGCAGTATAATTTATATTTACTTTTTACCCATCTGTTAGCATTAAGGCTTTCTGTTGTTTTGGTAGTGGTGTTTTGTTGGGGATTTTTTGGGGGTGGGTTTTTTTGTTGGTTGGGGTTTTTTTTAATATCCTCTTCGAATTCTCCTTGAAAATTGAAAAGGATTAGGTTAGGATTATGTTAGTGTTTTAAGCAAAGAGCAGCAAACATGGATGAAGATACTTTCAAAGGGATAATATGCTGGAGATTCCTGGCTACCAATTGTCCCTAGGTGGGAGGATTTTCCATATTATTTTTTTAAAACCCCTGTGCAGTTTATAATAATTTTTTGCTTCTTCAGTCAAAGTAAACTGGCCGAGGTATCGCTTAGCTTCATTCCCTGAGACCTGACCAGGGGTCAGCAATTACCTTGAACTGATGTCTGACATTAGCAAATAGACAATCTCCTCTTGTTTCCCACTTGGTGAATCAGCAGTCCCCATGCTAATTGCGTCGACAGATTTTGCTAAAGTGGAGGAAAGGGAATTCCGGGTTGACAAATAGGTCCCTGGAGAAATGCACCTGTCAGTTACAGGAGAGCCTACATGGCACTACAGAGGCAAAAGCAACAGGACAGGTCTGTGCCACTGAAAGTGATATTCACAGGGTCATGATGAAAGCGAGCTACACTGGTGCACACATGTTACCAGGGCAGCATGCAACCAATAGTTATTATCCACCACAGACCCCAGAAAGAAAACTCAAAGCCATACAACATCGAAAAGCACAGCAGTGCAGAAGTAGATGTACTGGTCAACTGACTTTGTTCTTCTCTTGTTGTTTCTTGCTGTATTGTTATACAACACCTATACACCATCAGCAGCTTAATAAGTCTCTAGTTCCCTGTTATCCAAAAACCATGCCCCCAAACAGTTATTCCAGAGAAAGTTATTAAACCTAGTAAAACTTACTACCCTCCTGAAAATTTTCTTTTAGAAACTTCAGAAAAAGTCCCTAATATACTTTTATTTTCCCCACTTTCTTTCCAAACAGGGGTTTTACTTCTTCCATAGTGGACACAAATCAATTCTTGGGTCAGATTCTGAGCCAGAACCAACTACAGCATTGGAGGTTTTAGACTTGCAAGGAGAAAATCTGGAACTTCTACACTACTCAAAGTGGGAACTAAAATGTAGACGCAAAGATCACCTTCATGACCTTTTGTGAGAAATGTGATTTTAAAAGGAGTCAGGAGACTGGGGATGGGAAAGAAGTGGCTGAGCCATGGATTGGGGTCTCTGTCTCTTATCTTCCTCGCTGCCCTCTGTAACTTCCATTCTCTGTCACACAAAGGCAAGCCAGGGACTCGGCTGCACTCTGAGATGATTTCATCCCACATTGGGAGCTGCAGCACTGAATGTCCCCAGTGCCTCTCTCGACTCAGAAATCCCCATTACCTCCCCACTTCTGTTGCAGCTCTGCTCACTGCAGCACTTTGCTTGGGAAAAACAGCACCACCATGAGCTGGGAAGAGCATCTCACTGACATCTCCCAGAGCAGGAGCCAACCCTGCACAAACGTACAGTCAGAGCATGGCAAGACAAGGCAGAGTGAAACACAAAATTAATAGCACCAATATTGCTATTATCACATTAGCACAGACTCCAAATCCTTTTGAATTGCAAGACCATCCTGCGATCAGCCTTCTCAAACAAGTAATGGAAACGCAGGGAATATACTTCTCCCCTGCTGTCAAGTTGTGCTCTTCTTTCAAGCAAAATGTAATTTTTGCTTTCAAAGAAGTAAAAAAGAAATTTCTTGGGAAGCTGGCATTTCTGTTTTAATAATGAAATGTACATCAATTCAGTTTTGCTCATCAAGAACAGAGAAGCTTTAAGAGTGCCCTGAATTTCCAGTATTCAGGTGGCCACTGATGCCCAAATTAGCTCTGTTTCACAGCTGTTATTAGTAGTGCTTTGTGCCTGCTTCACAACTAACAAAACAGTTTTATATTAACAGAGGGACCTAAATAGATTTGTCCATTAAACGCTAGTACATTAGACCCAAGGTGTCCCTTACAAGTATCCCAGTGGAGTTTTCTAAACAATCTTGGCTAGAGCAACCTTGGGAGGCAAGTTTACTGAGAAACCTCACTATTAATAATAATGCTTCCAGGGCTGAATCCAGGGTCTAACACTGAGCTGCTCTGGAAGTGTGACTAGAGCTATGCCATCCTAGTGGGAAGAGGGAAAAATAAACTGTTAGTAGTAACATAAAGAAAAAAAAAATCCCAGCAGAGAATGATGTGATCAAAGATTTATATTCAAAATCCATTACATTAAGTAGAATCTTACCCCCCTCCCCCCACACTGAAAATGATATTCCAAGAGCAAGAAAAGTATATTCCTGAAAGATCAAAATAAGATTTTTATCTCTAGAGGGGAAAAGACTTGTTAATTTCTTGGTGGGCTGGGCAAAGCAATGGAATTCATATTGTTGTAATTATTAATTTCTTCAGTAAGTCTTAAATCTCCAGGTACTATACCTATTGGCTACTTTTTTCTTTTTTTTTTTTTTTTCCATTTCCAGAAAAGCTATTTAATGTCTCATCTTCTCAGAGGAAAGAAATTTGAATGGAATTAAGGATGCATGATCACAGCTAGCAAAATGAGCAGAGACAGGGAGAGGGACAGAGAGAAAAAATTAAAGCCCTGATAGTTGAGACTGCCCAGGAACACCAGTGGAAAAATTACCTCTGCAATGTTAATTTGTCCTTATTTAGGTAAGTTTTCTATCCTGATCAAAACCATTTTTCACTCCTTCGGTTGTGCCAATGAATAGATATTCATTGCATCAGACCAAAAATATTTTCTACAGAGGGATACACTTTCAAGACGGTTTTGATCTAGGATTAGCACACTCACAGAAAAATGCCCAGTCTGAACACAAAACTCCTGCATACAATTCTGCCCACAATCCTTTTCTGAAAACCACCCGTAGCTTTGATTCCTGCTAACTTGCACAAGGAACAAAGATTTTGCGGCTGTGCTTCTGCCCCCAGCTCTCCTTCTTCCTGAGAAAGCTGCACCATTACAGCAGTAATGTAGCGTAGGCTGGGCAGGAAAAGAAAGCTGGGCAGAAGATCACTTGCTGGAAGTAACAGTCTGTTTTTCTGTACTGTTCACCTTGGGGAACAAGCCTGATTCAGGCCTCTTCCCCAGATTGTGGCATGCTGCGGCCCATTATGGAAGGATAGGACAATCGTTAGTGGAAGGTCCGGGACCAGTAGAACCAGTTTTTTGGGAAGCCTGCTGGGCAAGGGGACCACGCTGCAACATCTACTGGAAATGTAAAAGAGAGGGGCCACCAGGGATGTGAATTGAGGCTCCCTTCATTCAAAGCCAATGCCAGACAAGAGACAATTAAGGTATCACTTTAGATGACACATTAGCCAGCAGCCTGACGCTTTTAGAAAACATATGAAAAAATCTTAAAGTCCCAATTAAGGAATTTGTTCACCCCAAATTATTTTTTTCTAGTTGATTGAAAATGCTGAGATGGTTGTGCTGGGGGACAAGCCAAAAGGTTTTGCTTTTAATCTTTTATTTTCTTGGTTGTGGGTTGTGGGGTTTTTTTTTTCCCTTTTCCTTTCTTCTTTTTGCTTGCTCAGTGCTATTCATAAAGCATTTCCACCTAGGGACAGGTTGCGAGGGGTCCAAATGTGATGATAGTTTCCATATCACTACCTGAGACTTGGAGAGGCCAAGGGGGAACGTACTTCCTACCAAGCTTAATATTTTCAAGGAACAATGCCCGTTACAAACCCACAGTGCCGCTGGGCCCCAAATTCTCCTTTTATTAAGAATCAGTCAATGCAGCTCCACCTTGGGAAAAATCAGTCTCCAAGCCTCAGCCACGAGTCTTGCTCAGAAAAGGGGGTTCTTACCATGCCTTTCTGGTTCCCTCCTTTGGCCTCTCTGCAGAAGACCAGGATGCTAATTGGAAAAGCAAGGCTAATTAAAACCAGAGAGGCAAAAGAAACTCGGGGGGGGGAGTGGAGAGAGAGGGAAAAAAAAAAAAGTTAAATTCAAGCACATAATAAAGAACATTTCTGCCCTGCTGTTCCTAGGAGGGATCTCGTAACAGTGGTGCAACAGCCCAGAGGCTACAAGGAAAAAAAATTAAGCTACTGTGTATAACAATGAAAACATCAAACCCTTTGTGTACCATCCAAATGGAAACCAAGAAATAAAGTTAAGATGCTAAACATGTGTTTGAGAAGCACTGAAGCATGCTGCATGTATTTGATTTCCACCTTCTGGGGAGTGCAGGGAGGCATGACTGAGATCTATTAAATCCAGTGATGGCCGAATGCTCCACAGGTGCATACTGCTCCAGTTGGGGCACAAACCCCAAAGTTCACACACACTGATTTTGAAGGGTTGTCCCACCAGGCAAACATGCTGCCTCTCTTCCCTCTAGACAGAAGTATCCGTCATCTCTTGGGAGAAAGTGTCACAACTTTTCCCAGCAAGGATGCTAAGAGAAGCTACATGTGCTCATCCTTCAACTGGGTACTTCTGTTTCTCTCACTATGGGACCAGCTTAGGTCCCATCCACCACAGGAGAGAACTGTCTTTGCGTGCAGGAAAGTGGTGTCTGACCTGGAGATTGTAAGAAACCTCTCCTCACAAACGTGACATCCCAGTTCCTCATGGCCTTTAATGCACTGGTGCCTACAACAGCCTGCTGATGGAGAAGTGCAATCAGCAAGACCTAGAAAAAATGAGTATCAGGATTTTAAAGGTGAGGAGATGCTTTTTTCCCCCTCTAATTAAAAATCTTTTTTGTGCTTAACTTCTCACAGAATGTGTTGTGGTTTTGCCCCAGCTAGCTGCTAAACCCCGAGCAGCCACTCCCTCACTCCACACTCCATACACACACCCCCACACACCCCCTCTGGCATGATTGGGGAGAGAATCAGAAAAGTAAAAGTGAGAAAACGCCAGGCCTGAAAGAAAGGCAGTTTAACAGGTAAAGCAGCAGTCACACACATAAGCAAAGCAAGACATCGAATTCATTCCCCACTTCCCATGGGCAGGCCGTCCATCTCCAGGAATGCAGGGCTCCATCACACCTAACAATGATTAGGAAGATGAATGTCATCACCTTAAACGTCTCACTCCTCCTAATTGTTCCCCCAGTTTTATATGCTGATCATGACGTCATATGGTACGGAATATCCCTTGGGTCAGTTGGAGTCAGCTGTCCCAGCTCTGTCCCCTCCCAACTCTCCCAGCCTGCTTGCTGGTGGGACAGGGTGAAGAGCAGAAAAGGCCTTGGCTCTGTGTAAGGCCTGCTCAGCAGTAACAAAAACACCCCTGTATTATCAGCTCTGCCTTCAGCACAAAGCCAAAATATAGCACTGTAGCAGCTGCTATGAAGAAAATTAACTCTATCCCAGCCAAAGCAGCACAGAATGATAACACCCCATCAACATTCAGGTGATATAGAAACTTTTCTTTTTTGTCCAGAGTCAAAAGGGCAAAAAGACACAATGAAAGAACCCAGACTGTCTGTCTTTTTTCCCTCCTCTTTCCTCTTATCTCTTTCCTGCTGGGGAGTTTCACATCTTTAGCAGAGTTCCCCAGTGCCATTAACCCCTTTGCTGGCTCCACACAGAGCTCACTGTGTTTCCTGCAAGTGACTGGATTCTCCATGTCCCAACCACATACGACAAGGTAGGACTTACGGCAACAAACACGGACAAGGTCTTATTCCTGACCACTACTATTTTAGCAACCCAGAGGTGTCTCCTTCAGCAGTCACAACATACATCTCAAGACTCATTTTAAGGCCACTGAAGCACAAGGAAATCAAATATTCCCAAATAAATCCAAAGCCTATAGGAATGTATTCAAGTCTCAACAAACAGCTAGGAAAGATTGGTTTTCCCCACTTTCATTTCAGGTGAGAAAGAGACTTGAATACTTGAAACACATGAAATATAAAAAGGAAAACTCAACGTACAATCGACTTTGTCTTTTTTTCTTCTCTCAAGCTACCTTTTGTTATTAGCTTAAAAAATTATCTCGTTAATAGGCTGCAAGGAGGAAAACCACTCATGAGATATTTAGCTACTGGGTGTAGGGTTAAAAAAAAACCCAACCAAAGTCAAAGCAATATATATTGAGAGCTTGAACCCTGTTTTGCATTACAACAGGGTTGAGGGTGGGAGAGCACGTTACCTTTCAGCATTTCTGTCCCCCCTCCAGTCAAACCATCCTTCCCCAACCTGCTCCAAAAGAGCTTAGAAAGAGTTCCTAGTTCTAAAGGATTTTGATCTCACTTCCTTTGCTTCCTCACAAGGATCACAGTAAGTATGATAAGACCTTAAGGACAAAGAGAGGAAAATAAATAAATAAAAGCAGGCAAGGACAATCACAGAGCGGCCAGTGTTAATGTCACCATATAAAGGGTCTGTCAGCATTTCCATTAGAAACTCCTATTTTTAAAGGTTTATAACTTGGCCATAAAAATTCACTCTGAACAGCAGCTGGAAACTTGGCAAACAAAATCTCACTCAGCCTCAATTGATTTTTCTTCTTCTTTCTTTCCCACCGTCCCTCATCCACCTTCATCCGCCATCATCCCCCTCCCCTTTCTTCTCCTCCTAGACAGTAAGTTAGGGTTGATCTAACCAAAGGAGTGCAAGAACAGGCATCCATCCCCACGCTGTCAGATGCACTAATAGTGCTCAAGTTTTGCTTTTTCGGCTTCATAGCGTGTTGCTTATAACGCCCGTAATATTGTGGGGATTTTGCTGTACTTCCAGCCATTTCGATTAATACATTCCCCAAAAAATCTTCAGGCCAGAGCTCTACTTGGGGCTGACTGCAAACTCTAAACCTTACAACTTCTTTTTAAGAGAAATACTTCATTATGAAGAGACACACATCACGAAAGCGCATGTTGCAGCCAGTCCTTTGCAGCACGTGAAGCCCGGTCAGAGATGTCAGGATAGCTCAGCTAGAAATAGGAAATGCTGCGTCTCCTGGTCTGTGCTGGTTTTGACCCACCAAATCCCTTCTGTCATAGGAAGGGCTCATCTACATGGGATGTTTAAGTGAATATGACAGCAGCCATCTTGGCTGACACTTGAGACTAAACTGGAGACTCTAAGCATGAAGCTGTGCAACTTGAATTAAATTGCCAAGGCGGACGGACTAGGCACGGAGAGGGGATGCATAACATATGCTGAACAGCAGGAAGGCAGCTCTGTAGGTGTTAGGAGTGACTTGAATTAAATGCAGTTTGCCCTGGTACAAGTCACTCCCCCAACAGCAGCTCTGAGTATTCACAAATAAGGACAGGGAGAGGAAGAAGGAAAGGAAAATAGGTGTATCAGTTTCATTAGAAAGGGAGCTTTAAAAAGGAATCCCACTGATGGCAGGTTTTAAGGTGATGCCAAGAAAACAAATATTGTGGATGTGGAGCAAGGAGACTGAGAAAGGGAGGCACGAAAGGCTCAGAGTTCAGGTTCAGCATCATCCCAGTGTTTGAGATGCTTCTCTGAACTGCCTAAGTCAGCAAAAAGGGTATGACTATGGGGAGAAATCGCCTCTATAGTAAGATTTTCAATCCCAGTTTGCATTTGGGGGTGGGGGCGGAGAAGACAAAATATTGATGGTCTGAACTTTGGGTCATCATCTATCAGGAGCATGTGTGGAATTATATTCATGCCTGCACACTGGGTGTTGAATCCTACTGAGATGGGTTTTTTTCCTCCACTGCATGTCACAATATAATTCAAGCTGGACAGAATGAGGTGGCAAGACCAAAATACCCATGTGTATCATGGACAATAATACCCACGTGTATTATGGATCATCTGAAATATTCAGTAGACTTTTTATTTTTGCATTGATCTAAGCTAAATAAACAATTGTATTAGAAGGGCATAAGGAAATTACATCAGTATGGAAGTAGCTTCTTTATATCATGATCTCATTTTTCAGACTCTGCACACAGAATTATCTATACAATGACTTGTCTCCCTCTGCTTTCTGTTTTGCACATACTAAACTGCCTCAGAAGAAATTTAGGGCAGCGTCTCTGTCTTCCTCCAAGTATTTTATATTTCTGCATCAGTTAAACATGAGAAGTTAGTTTAGATGCAAACAGTTCAGAACTGAATCCAAGCTCTGACAAAATTCAAATTCAGGGGGTTTTATCCAAATTCCATACAACCATGTTTTGTCAATGACCTAAGATGTAAGCTTACTTATTCAGTGGTTTAAGGTTTATCCAATAAAACACACGAGCTCATCTAACTCAAACTGATGTGTCTCAATTACCTCACATGCAACCAAGGTAAAAACACTTATCTATCTTTTTTGAAGAAATGCTACCAAAAAAAATTGGCACTTTTGAAGAAAATGATTTTTAAAACTAGCATAAAATTAAACAAGAAGATAAATTTACTTAAAAATCATATGCTTACATTTCTGTCATAGTACGTAAGCCCAGCAAATGCTTGTTTTCCCCTATTAGAGTAGCAGTGTTCCCTAGCAGTGAAGGAAAGGGCAAGCAAATAAAATGTCAGGAGAGAATTGGGGCTGCAAGGAAGCTCACAGAGAAAAGAAGGAACACAGTAATTAGGAGAAGGACTTAGGGAAACAGTTACTCCATCCCATGGAGTAAGAGATCAAGTGGAAAGGAGAGGAACCAGGAGAGACTTTGTTTTTGATGTTTTTAATTGATGCAATGCATGGCTGATGCCTGAAGATTTGCTACCAGTTTTGTTATTCTAATTAGCAAAGTGTACAGACAGGCAAGCCAACATCAAAACCCTGATCCATCACGGCAGACCTCAGGCAGCTTCAGCAGCAACTGAGGAGATGCGTAAAGCACCGTGACACCAAACACCTACACTCAGGAAGAAGAGATTTATGAGCTCGTGTGCAAGACTGGCAGGGAGACTGTCCCCTATTGTGGGACAGAGACACCCTTGGTGAACTATAGCTGCAGTGGCAGAAATAAGGCTGGGAATAAAAACAACAGGCACAGGGCTACTAGCTTAAACCTGTGCTTCATGGGGGTGGGGTTGTTTCCTTTTTTTTTTACCTTTTTTAATTTTTTTTTTTGACAGACAGTCATGAATATGTTTGAGATGCATATGTAGATTTATATCAGTTATAATAAGCTAAGTAAAGTTAAAGGGTAAGAAAGGCTAAAGAGGTGTATGGTTAGGGATTAAAGCGCCATGATAAATGATAATATGTTTTCGTAATTAAAGCAAATCTTATGTTAAAAGGGACTGGAGTCTGTTTGAATGGTTTTGGGGTCTATTTACAGTCCAAAGGCACATTTAAGCTGCTGAATCTCCCAGTCCCAAGTAGATACTTTGACTGTGTGATGAGCATGTTTTTCATTTTCTTATGAACTCCTCCTTATTCAGGGCACATCCCAGTTTCTGAAAGAATGAGGGTTTGTTTTTTTTTTTTTTTTGCTTTGTGATTGCTATCCAGAAGTTGAGCTTAGGAAGTGTGACCTAGTTCTGTAAATATTTGACCTCCCTATCCCTTGCGCATCCTATCCTCATCTTCCTCCATTTCCCCACACAAACTCACAAACTGCCAGAGAAATCCCTTCCCGATGGCGTCATCTCTCACAGGGTGGGAAAAGGGCAGCACAAAACCAAAAAATGCACACAAAAAGTAGCAGTGCTGATGTGTTCCTCCGAGGGTATTCACTTTACAGTTCACAAAATGGCTACCCAGCTATAAAAACATCAGTGAGGGATTTAAGTGCATCATATATATATATCAAGACAAAATAAACTTAGATATAACTGGGTATATCAGTCCCAAGTAAACGACTCAAGGCATTGCAGCTATATAGAAAGCTAATCTTGGTATCATTTCATCCCAATTACCAGTTTATTATTTCTTTCACTTGCATTCAAAGATGTATTTTCCAGTCCGATAAAGCATATGCCAATTTGAAATTAGGGATCAAGGCTATTCACATGGAAAAAGATGGTCTTAAAAATTATTCTTTGATATCTTGAGTTTGGAATTACTTCAACAAAACTGAATGGAGTTTTCATTATCAGTTGTGATATTTATTTATTTATTTATTTATTTATAGAGGGAAGGAGGTATGTTTTGATCATTCATGGGGCTCTTTAAAACACAAACCAAATAAATTCCCCTAAGGGCAAGCTCTACTGTCCACAGATATTTCCTATTCCTGGTCACCCCAATTTTCCCACCATTCTGCTCCTTTTTTTTTTTTTTTTTTCCCTCCTTAAATGGCTCCTTCTCCTTGAGCAGTACTTCCCTCACATAAATACCACCAAGTGCTGAACCTATTTTTCTCTGAGGAAGGCTTCAGACTATTACAAAAGGTACAGCGTGGCATTTGGGTTTTTTCAGTTCCTCTGGATTCAGGCTAACTTGAGGCACACTCTTCCCAAATTTACCTTGTAGTTTTAGGTAGAGTCCTATCAGTGCTTGGTGTAGGATACCTGCACCTGAGGTCACACAGCATCATATACCATCCTGAACATGTACCAATGTGTGCACATGCATACACGCACATGAAAACACGTGCTCAGTAGACTATTAAGGGTCTTTTAATCAGAGTCCCTAACTTGTTCTATGCAGTCTTATGATCACCTCAAAATACCTTGCTGTAGAAAGAATGAGGTCGTGTGACATGATGGCTTAGAGTGGAAATAAGAACACTATGGCCAAGGAGACCAATGGAGAGCTCAGGACTGAAACAATGAATTTCAGGCAAAGTGATGCCTTTCAGCAGCCAGGCGGTCAGGGCTGCAGAGAGTTATCTGACCTCTGAGAATCAGGCCTTAGACATGGGACCTTACAGGAATAATCATATACTGCTGGTTTCTCTGCCTGCATCCCCCCATCTACCCCGTCCCTCAGGACAAAGCATTCAGTGACATAACCCCATTCACTTACTCAGGGGAAATTTTGCATTCCCAAAAATGCAGATCACAATGAGATTCCTTCCCAAAACAGAAAGTTCACAGGGTCCCCCGGCACCTACAATTTTACACACACAAAGGGAAAGAGCAGGAGAACCCAGCTGTATTCACCAGCACAGGTTATTATAATTTCAAATAAAGAAACCCAAAGGCCAGCCAAACACTCTCTGGACATCCACATTTGTGTGGTTTATGGCAGGTGCAAACCTAGAGGCCATTAAAAAAAAAAAAGTCTAGCTTTTAGAAGGCATGTCCACAGTTTAGTGTCTTTTGAATAACATTGTCACCTTCATTACATTGCATTTACTTTGTGAATCATCTTTCCCAAGAGCTGTTCTTTTTTTCCTCCTCAACTTTCTTCTTTTTCCAAGAATTGGAGTCTTGAGCCCTTGAGCATCAGTTCCTCCCCCTCCAAAACTAATGTCATCTGTGGCACTTTATGCAGATATCAGATAAGAAACATATTAACGATGATGTTTGCCATGCTTCATCGCCTTACTACAGGCTCCTTTGCTAGAAATGATGTGTAGCTAAACCTGTGTGGGAGTCTAGTATATTCATAGCTTCAGACAAGTCACTTGTCATATCTCAAAAAAACCCACTTTCTTTATCAGTTAAACTTGCAGCAAACATTTCATTTCAGCACAACCAACCAAACCAAAGCATTATTTATGAAGTGATAATTCTGTAAACCACATGGACCCAATGAAAGATCTTCACACCACCCAAGTAGACCTGATGCAACTTCTTGCACAGGCAAAGAAAACCAGTTAGCTCTACAGTGATTTCAAACTGGCAGTGGACAGTTTGTGCTCTGAATAACTGTCGAGAGGGACCTGTCCCTGTTGACTACCAACAGACATCAAACACAGGCTGGCGTCCCTATTTAAGTGGTGTGAGTATCCAGCCATCCAGCTCCCTCTCCCTTTCCAGTGAGTGATCTGCAGCAATTCATAGCTCTCCTCTCCAATGCACCAAGGACCCTGGTTCTTTATCGGGTACAACAGTGATTTTACCCCGAGATGCAGAATGCCAACATCCAGCCTGAGGAGGTGACATGCCAAGAAGCACCGTGTTAAGACCCACCACACTACACACTTACTATTCGGAATCCACGATCAATGTGTGTGCAAGGATGGATTTGTGCAGGATGACAGGAAGAGTTACCTAAAGGTTAAGTGACTTATTTCAGAACTTGACGCATTTGCAAGAGACATTTAACACTAGGAAACAGCTCCTATTTCCTCCTTAATAGGAAGGAAAATTACAGTCTCTAACAGTAACTCGAAAAGATGCTGGAAACCTTTTCTGACTATGGATTTTTTTTTCCACACTTCATTAGAATGGGTGGTTGTGAAAGGAAAGGCAGTAGAGAAGCTCCGGTGCTTCAGCATCCTTCAGAACAGCAAGGGCTTTGCAAAATGCCATATCAAACTCAATTAATATGGATGTATATAAGGGCAGCAATTTAGGTGTGGGTTTATGTGTGGCTAGATAGACACAGATATCCTCACAGTATGCTTGCATATAGATATATATTTATCTATGTATGTATATATAAAATCTTCAAGACAGATAAAATGCACACAGCTGTTAGCAGCTGAAGCGGGCCTTAATTACACTCAGGTTGTCATGGTAACGTCTGACAAGCTTTGCCTTCCTGGATGGGAACGTTTGCCCTCTTGGAGTTTCAGCACACCAAGAGAGAGGTTCTAAGGAAAATTAGAATAAATCACACAACTTTCCCTGGCCTTTGTGTCTTCCTGCCAAGGCAAAAGGGCTGGGAAACAGCATTGCTCCACAGGCTTGACACATCAGAACAAGGCATAAGTAAAGTGGTACAGGAATTTAAAGGATGTTGGCACTTAAAATACTTTGTTTTGCTGAGAACCAGCCTCTCGCCTAAGATCTCAAAGCATTATCATTACTGTTATTATTTAACATATATGAGGCATCATTAATGTTCACAAGACTGGCACATGAAGTCATTAGTGGTTACATATGAGCTTTCTCTGCTGTTGTTCAAGTAAGAAGACTGATGGGAGAAGGATGTTCCCTATTTCACTCATTGTCTTGTATCAAACCAGTGACACAGTCAGGAAAGGAGCTTCGGTTTGTTGTAACTACAAGTCCATACTCTCTGCTTAAGGGCAGCTGGTTTAATATGTGTTCATTGATGTCTCATGGGACTTTTGAATAAATTCTGACTTTCAATGGAACAGTGTTAGAAGACATTCACACTAGGGGAAAAAAATTAAAAAAAAAAAAGAAGCAATTGATCTGATTCAGGAAAAAAAAAAAAAAAAGCACAAAAGAACCCCAAACCCAAAAAACCAAGAAGTCACTTCAACTGTTTATTTCAGGAGTAATTTTCTGAGAAAATACTACATACTAAGGATAAAAAAACTTTGGAACAGAGAGTTGGGAAAGAAGTCGTAAAGCAAAACTCTTTCCTTCTGTGGAATAATTCTTTGTTTTCCCTTCAAATGCTTTGCAAAAGAATCAGATGTTCAACTAGTTCCTCCCTTCCCTTCATTCCAGTCTCCTAAAAATTTTTAAAAATAAGCCAAACAGTAGCAAATATATATCTAAAGCACCAAACATCAAGACTGCTTTAATTCATCCTGCTCACACGCCCATTTTCCTGAATAGCTGGCAAAAAACCAGCACCATGGTGTGCTACGTCAGTGGTAAGCTCCCAGCTGGTAATGGTAGTTTCAACACATTCTGGAAGCACAAAGTGGGAATCAATGATCTGAAATACAACTTTTAAAGATAAGGTGACTTCAGGCTTGATCTAGTCAATCTAGACTTCTATATGCAATGCAAACCAAGAAGCACAGGGGAATGTGTCTCTGAAGGTGCCTGTCCCTTTCCTGGTTATAAAATGGGCCCGGGACAATCCACTCAGGCATGGGCAGTTGACTTTGAGTCATTAGAGATCAGGCAAGATACATCTCCTCCAAAAGCTCTGCAAAAGCCAAAAAACATACAGCAAGTGAGCATGTCAGTGGCAGCTCTGTTTAAATCAAGCAGATGCAGCTCAACAGCCTTACTTCACTCTTGCACAAAAGGATGTAAGCAATGCAGAATTCATGTGTTTGTACAGCAAGCCTCCAAACACTACTGTAATACATCTAAGAAAGAAGAACTGAAAATCCTAATGAAAGCAAATTTGCATACAAATGAAAGTTATTTTTGTATGCACTATTCCCCCACCTCCAGTTTCATTCTCTTCTCAGAACCTCAAGGATGCTTAAGACACGAGGAATTACTGCTGGACAGAAACCTTGTTACCATTTTCCACAAAGAGAAGAAACAGCGAAATTTCTCACAAAAGATAGTTGGCTGTTTCTCTGCATTGATGTGTTTAAGTGAAAAGGGGACAAAAAGAATTATCTATTTTTTCACAACTTAAGAAAGGCAAAGAATAGTGTTTTAAGGTGGAAAGTTGAAATTTTCATTTCAGAAAACTGAAGCAGAAATGAGATAATCCCCCTGAGCCTCCCCCAAAATTTCTGAGGGCGCAATGGTCTAAAAGGTCTTTTTACAAGATGACAGTTTTACATTAAAACCTCTCTTTAAAACAAAAATAAAATTGAAAAAATGTTATTATTCTTTTTTACTGAGCACTGAATGTATGTTATTTTGTCTCTGAAAGCTTCTCACACATTAACTAAGAGCTTTTTGCATCGTCTATTCCTAGGAACCTATGCTTCTAACTTCCACTCCCCTCTCGCCTCCTCCTCCCCCCCTTTAATTTTATTATTATTTTTTTCTTTCATTTCATAAGCTCTCAGCTTTTTAATATGAGAGCCTTTTATTTCTATAAAACTGCAGCTGCTTTCATTTAGTTTTATGGATTTAATGTATTTAGAGGTTCCAAGAGAAGCTCGGAGCTGGCGGTATTATCCAGACGTTTGCTGCTTAGTGCCTTTTCTAATGACAAGACTTATCTGATTCAGAACATTTCATATCTGTAGAAAAATTAATTCTCTTTCCCTTTGTCTTTAGGCCTCAAGATTTAATTTGTTCAGGGGATTCTTTCAAGCACTTCTTTTTTTTTCCCTTTGCAGATACCCTGATGACTTACTTCCAATGCTGAAGTTGTTCTTCCTGTTGGCATTTGTGTCTGAACCATTTGCAACTTGGTACTTATGTGCCTTCCCATCACCATGGCATCTGAGCTCCTTTCAGTATTTAATGTATTTTGTTCTCCTGCTCTGTGATGTAGAGGTTGCTATTCTCACCATTTGACATACACGGAAATGAAGCAGAGGGAACTAGAGCTCATATCTACAATTGATCCATATTGATTTCAATATGAACTATGCATCTAAAATAGTCTCCTGAACATAACCTTAAGTGATTTACTCAAGGTCGAACAGGAAGTTTTCTGAAGGAATGGAAGTGAACTTGGGCACGGTATTTAAGTCACCATCCTTCCTACCAAAATACATTCCAACCTATGGTATGGTGTCCCTGGAGGCATTGCTTATGGCAAGCCAAGGAAACATGTTCATCAGAGAAAATTGGTCAATGGATAGTTGAAACTTGTTTGGATATTGACCTCAATGCTGAGAAGCACAGTAAGACATGTTGTGTATTTTAAGACAGTGCTGGTGATGAAATTAGATGAGGCAACACTGTCTTGTGCTGGCTGCAGGTGGACAGCACACGAGGCAGCCTGTCAACATTCACAAAAAACAGGTCCTTTTCATGGGTCTGATGATTAGACAAGTATACTCATTTAAGACTACTTCGTCCTCTTATCAGATAACCCAAGGACAGCAGCAGGATGCTAACACATGGACCAAGACTTTGCAATTACTGAAACACTGATTTAGTTATCACTTGCTATTACTCTGTCACCTCTGTAGCACCGAGAAAACTGCACCTGTTCTGAAGCACAGTTATTATCCATATCTATTTTCTCTATTTCATCTCTCTACTTTTTGTCCTCTGCAATAACTCCTGAGGACCTTTAGAAGGCCTCATACTAGCCTTCCTCTTCACCCCATCTATTAACCTGATCAGCAATGAAAAAGTTCATTGCAATATTCATTCATCATTTTTAGGCTTTATGGTTAATATCCTTTAATACATTTATGGGGAATTCACACCTTGCAGAAGCACCATTTCTAATCACTTAAGACAGTTCACTGTCTTTCTTGGTTAAACTCTTCCTGCATTTTTCTTGCAATATTAAGAACTAGGCTGGAGATAGTGGAGATTCCTTACAAACAGTTTTCAGATATTTATTTCACCCACCCTGTTAAAAAATAAAAAATTAAATAACCATACATATATTTAAATGTTATTGGTTTTGCAGTCTAAGCTTGAAAACATGTATATTAAAAATTCACAATAAAAGCAGTTGTAATTAGATCTGAATTTAAATTCCTGAAGTTTTGAAGTGTTTGCAAAAACAATATTGAGAAAAATGGAAACCAGACCTAGGATGAGACAATAAACTTTCTCCAAAATCATCAAGTTTTCTGTCTGTCTTCGGAGTAAGCTACCTGTGTCTCTTCCTTTTCAGAAAAAAACCCACCCTGAAACTGTACCAAGACTTGAATTTGGGGTTGGCTGCGACAGAGACTGGCTCTAGAGGTCAGGAGACAGGAAACAGCAGAAACAGCCTTTGTACCTACCTCCTCTCTCCTTTCCCCTCCATTAATTCTTCTGGAAATCTAAACTTTAAAATATTAGGAACAGAAGTCTGAATGAGAAGGAAACACATTCTTATGTTTTCGTTTCCACTTGTTTAAAGATCCAGGGGAAAAAAACACCATCACCACCCCTCAAAACCCTGCAATCTCTATCCATTAAAAAGCTCATGTTTATGAGGCATTTCAGTTAAACCTGGAGGAAAAGATTTGATACTTTGCTGAAGAACAAAATCACAAAAAATACCTCTAGGTATACATACGTAAGGAAGCTAAAGGTCATGCCTCAAACCCAATTATATGCATTCCCATGCACCTACTCTCAAGATTTTTGATGGAAAAACTCATAAAAAGGTTGCACAGTATCAGCTGATAAGAGGCAGGTCAGTTACTCACTGCAAGTGCCACCATCCCTGAAACAGGAGAAAGGACAGGGTATACATATGGGGCTGGTTCTGTATTTCTTATTGGAGTCCCACAAGACTATTAAATACACATGTTAAATGCCTCACTGACCACTGAAGAAAGATTGTGCTAGGTGCTGCACAGAGGCAGACAGCAGCTTTAAGAGCTTACAACCCAAAGAGATAAGGCAATGAATGGAGGTGACAGCAAGTGGCTTTCCACGGATTGCAGACGAAACACCAAGCAAATGGTGAAATGGAAGCAAAAGCCAACTTTTCAGCCCAAGGGAGTACTTGAGATGGTGCTTCTCTAGCTGCTAACTCTACACATCAGCACCTTCTCTGCACAGACAGGTTTGGGAAGAACCTGCAGAAGGAAGTGCTGCCCTGGGAGACATGAACAGAAGAGGACTGTTCTCCAGCTTCAAGTTGAGACACATGGGTGTCCTCCCTGGAAACCCACTTGACTAACACAGCTGTCACTCTTCGGGCCAGTGCTTTGCAGTTCTCTTTGTCCATCATCTGGAGGGTGAGGACCTTTATTCTCACAAGAAGAAGGCATTACAGCTGGGATGGGGGTCACAGCAGCGGGTGTTCCTGCACATCACAGCTCTGCAGGCTCCTCTGCAAACACATTCTCCCTTCTTTAACTCCCCTACAGAGCTGCACATGGAGCTGAACTCCGTATGCTCCATTTCATATCCCTTCCCTTATAAACCTTTATTAAGGCTTTATGTTACACAACTATCACCGATACAAAACTATTGCGTTTAGGCTTCCAGGCGACTGAGTGCATTAAAACTCCTTGCGTGGAGTGGCAGGAACCAATTCCTCATTTTTACTGGCTGGGAACTGAACCTTAATAGGCCACAGAGCACAAAACTCATAAACCACTGGAGTAAGGGGAGGAGGAGAGATGTGGAATAAGGAGGGAGGAGGGGGAGAAGTTTGCTGCTGAGGTTATGAAATTATAACTGAAGAAAACAAAAGATGTGAAGCAGGGCACGGTGAGGAATTCTCTCCACGCATGGTGGAGTTAACCTTGCCACTGATGCACAGCAGCTGGAGGGGAAACAAATAAAGCGGGACCATGCTCTTAACAAAAGAAAGTGTCGCTCCTTGACACTGGAATAGCAGCAACCTTCATCTCCAACCCTCGTGCTCCTCGGGAGAGGCTGGGGATTGCTGGCTCAGGCACAAGTTGCCTTTGCCTAGCAACCGGCGCAAAGTCCGTCTGCCAGCTTGGCCCACAGTCGCTACATGCTGCCTTCCCTCCTTCTCCACACACAGTGCAGGGTCTCTGAGCTCCTTTGTTAGACTGGAGCTCCATACACCTCTAAGCCCATCCAATGAACGCGCCACTCCCGTAACAGCTGCAGGTAGCATTATGGTTTGCACCTTTGGGTAGTTCATCCCACCCTGCTTCATCTTACTCTGCTTTTGCAGCCCCTCATTGGGAAGCTCTCAGAGGAGGGACCACCAGCTTTGAGAATATACTTAACCTAATGGATTTGCCTACAAGGTGGCATCAGACACTCCTGCAAGCACATGCATCTCTTACTGCCTGGCTGTGATGTTAAAATGTCCATTTCTGCTGATGGAAACACATTTCTGGGTGCAAGGATGTTTTTAAAACCGTATATGGGACAAAAGAAAAAAAAGAAAAAAAATTTTAAAAAAGAGACAGTTGGAAGTTAATTTCTAAGGACTGCTCTCCCCAGTACATATCAAGTGCTGTAAATGCAGAAACAATTCTGCAGATTGTAGAGGAAAAGTCAAATCTACAACTCGGAACACTTCCCAGTTAAATTAAATTCTGCAGTCATTTATTTTGATGCTGAAAGTTACTGCCGGGATCCTGCCACGCTGTGTCACTCTGACCTGAACCACAGCGGGCTGGGGATGATACTGCTTCCTGGAATAGCAAGAAGTCATTTCTCTCCCTTGCCCAAGAAAGGAACTTATTATGAAATTAAAAAAGCTGAAATGCACAAGACAAGCCCAGTAAACGCAATTGTGCTCCAGTCAGCATCAGAAGGGCTGGCCAGTTTCCAAAAGTTGAAACAAGTTAGTCCCTGCATCAGGGTTCCTTCAAATCAGAATGAAAGATAATCACACATTTCAGGCACCAGAAAATGGAAAATTTGAGACACATGGCAGCAGTTACCTTCCACAGTTTGAAGTTATCATAATGCCATTCTTCTAATTACAAATTGGACTTGTAAGAGCAAGGACCAAAAGAAGCCGGATTCCAGGGGTAAGAGAGGATCTACCAGGTAAGCTTACCTTGGAAGTTGCCACATCCCAGACCACCATCAGGAATCCCCACACCTCTTTCAAAGTATACAGTATTTTTTCACATTTTAATACTTACAGGAAATAATAAAAAAATTGTGTAGACAGAGGAATATCATCGAAAAACCAAGGAGAGATTTTGTGTGGTGGTATTTTTTCCCTCTCCTCTAGAAATATTTTTCCTTCGAAAACAAAATGCTATTTTCTTTTTTTTTGAGGGGGGAGGGTCGGGGGTGGAGAAATTTGAACAATACAGGGAAGTTGCTGCTCAGGTCAGTGCTTGGAAAGTACCAGGCCCTGGGAAATTACACCCACAATTCAGCCTGGTGTCCAGCCTAACCACAGGACTATGAGATGCTGAATTCAGCCATGCTAACCCTAGACCAGCACTGGCAAGAGCGAGACAGACAGTTGTTTTCACCCTGCTGGGTTGCTAGGGCAGCACCAAATTTTCTCATCAAAAAGCTTTTCTCTATAAAAAGGTAGAAGAGACAATGGTTTTTTTAACATTTTTAATGATATCAAATTCAATTGAAACGAGCTACTTTGTCATCACGGCTCGTTATCGATTGCAGCTGAACATTCTCGGCAAAACTGGGACGAGCAAGAGTAAATCTTACATAAGAAGCACGGTTCTATTGATCACAGCAGCCGCCACTGGCCCTCCACTGAAGCAACAACCAGCTACTTTAATAAAAATGTAATCCTCCAGTAGAGAGGAACCCATCTGCCTTCCAATCCACTCTGCATCATACTCTTCCAAACGCTCTTGAGAGAGAAAGCAGACCAGTACATCCCCCTGATAAAACACTATTACTATGCAGTGACACCATCACACTTGATTTAAGTACATCTGGCATTTTCAGGTGTAATGCCTGAAGCAATAATACTAAAAAACCAGAACAACCCTAGTTACGCCCTCTGGGAGTTGCATGTGTGTGAACTAAGTAACTTATAGAGTTCCCATTTCCATAGTATCAAGCTCTTTACATTCTGTAATGTATTTATCGTACTACTACCCAGGGGAAGGAGAGGTCAGCACTGCTCCTCTTGCTTTCCCACTGCTTGCTTAGATCTTCATTTTCTATTGCATGGGAGTTGGAGAACTGAATCTTGGTGTGAGCTTGAGGCTAAGAGGATTGGTTGTGGTCATGAGGGAAGACACTGCTGCGGTTGAGAGCTGGCTTTGACACCAGTCTCAGGTCAGACTCCAGGCTCTGCTGGAAGCCATTTGGTCAAACTGAGTGTGATAATTACAGCAGGTGTCCCTGAGGATATTCGGGACTTCTGTCTACATTTCTACTGCAGGAAATGACATCCAGTTCTCTGCAGACACTGTTGCACACATCTCCCTTTACCACCATCCATGCTGCCACATCAGCATGCACTTTTGGGCTAAACATGGGGAAAAGAAGGCCTGGAGCCCTGTGTTCTTGTGCTGAACCCGTGACCAAGTCCCTTACCCTGTCATTCTTCTACTCTCCTGCTGTTTAGGCTTAGACCTAAGAGTGTCTGCCTCCAAAAAGTGCCTGGGGAGGGTCATCAGTGACTTCCTCCTAGTCCCCATCCTCCTCACACTCTCCACAGCCCAGTCCTTGTACTCATTGAGACAATTTCAGGGCAAGGACCAAGACAGCAGGCACACACATGGATTCAAGCTTGCTTTTTTGGATAGTACTGAGTAGTTTGGATTCAGTAAGCAGAAGAGAGACGACTGGGAGCACATGGAAACAAAGAACTGGATTTTGATCTCACACAGAGCAAACAGGCAGGGAGACACATGAACTGAAGGGACATGTGCTTCATGTGGAACAAGGGAACCATCTGCCCTGCATTCATAACTTAAGAACAAGCCTGCTTCCCTTCTTGTGGTGTAACCCAGGAACAATTTCTGCCAAACATGTGGACCCACCAATCCATGGGAAAAGGGACGAGCAGACAGAGCAGAAGTCAGCAGGGGGACCTCAATTCCAATTCCCCTCTGTCACAAGCTGGACCCTCTCACAATAAAGGACACACGTAGCTCCTGTGTGGCCACATGATGCTGGGGACTACAGAGCCTCTGCTCAGCAAGACGAGGAGTTAATAGAAGCAAAACAAATCCCCTTTATTTGCCTCAGGGTCAAGGGTCAGTGTAAGTAAATCATTAATTAACACGCTGACGCCTCAGTGCTATTGACAGGGTTTTGTGTACACAGTGGGACTGTGGCACCCCCTGCAATTAAGCAGGCAGTGAACTTTCCTCCTCCTGCTGTCTCCTGCTCAGCTCAAGTAGGTTCACTTACTCCCCTGTCCTCATTGGAAGCTCCTCTCCATTCTTCCTCTCAGTATGGGGTACCAGCCGCCCCCACACTCACACGTCTTTCCTGCCCAGCAGAGCTATCTTCAGAAACCAAGTCTCTTCATTTCATTGCTTTCCAACTTCATGCAGCAATTTGTCCTCTTAAAAAACTCACTGTCTGTGCATCCACCAACCACACCCTGCTCAGGTAAAGCTGCACCTACAGCCTCTGAAGAGCTTGAAGGTGCTGGGTGAGAACTTGTCAGGCTAGACACAGCAGTGTCTCAGAGAGGAAAAAAAAACGAATCACCACCTCTCAGTCCCTAGATTTTAATAAAAGTCTAGGATCCTCATACCTTACTAAAGGCACCTGGATTTCTCTTTTTTTTTTTTTCCCTTAACCTTTTTCTAATCAAAACGGCTCTGTTGACAGCCTGATTTCTATGCCAGCTGGGAATCTGCCATATAAAGAGCAGTCATTTCAGAAACTCCAGTGTCACAGATCGTCTCAATGATCAGGCCCATGGTGTCAGGGGAGATCCTAAGAAATTTGTTTTACAATTTTCTTTGCAGAGGAGTCTGCTTTCTTTTGGTTGCTTTGGGTTCCAGAAAGGTCTTGGCCTGATGTTTGAAGGTCTCAGGTTGACAACAAAGACACTCTACCTCAGAACCACATCACGCTGAGATCAATGCTGGTTTTGAAGCTGAACTTTGAGTCCTTGGGAACTTCATCTGGAAACCCAAGATCAGGGTTTGCCATTCCCAAACCTGGAATTAAACATCCTGTCGGTATTATGAGATGGACAGTCCACAGTCTGCCAGTTTCCACTCTACAAATCAGAGGCTCTCCTGGAGGATATTTGTGTGGCTACTAATCAAAAACAATTACAGATGCTCTGATCTACTTACATGTTTTTGAAATAAAAGCACCTGGACGGCCACACTCCTCTACTTATAAAGCACTGTATTAGTTCCATGTCATCTAAAATCTTAGGTATACACTTCATGTAAGATAGGAATGCCACATTAATCATGGTCTGAACATGGTAGGACGTCTAACAATGCCCATCCCTGAACATCTACAAGTTGCAGTCATATTAGCCCAATTCTGACTACAGTTAACCCCCTCCCCTTTCTTTTTTAATATAGGAAATTGAGCTAAGGGTCCAGTCACATCTTCATTGTACCATTGAGAAATTGCTACTTTGGGGAAACTGTGCGATAAAGGTCCTTCGGTACAAAGATGATCAGCTTTCCACAGCACCTTTGAGAGGGAGAACAAAAGCACAGTCTGAGCAAAGCCCCTTTTCTCTCTGCCAGTTGCACTGGAAGGTCTGATGAAAAGTGGGAGGGGGAAGAATGCAGCTGGGCATCTCCAGAAACTGTGCAAGGGCTTTGCTTAGATTTTGAAGTAGCTCTGACAGACTAGTACGGCCCTGAGAATTTAGATAACTCGCAACTCTGCCTCATTTCAAAGCTTCAATGCCAGTAATTTTAAAGGTGTCCCTAATGCATTAGAGACAGCTGAAATTTCAAGCATGCTGATGGGACTAGGCTGTCCCAGCCTATGTCTCCCTGCTCTCCCTCACACCCAGATGCTCTCTTCTTTCACCTGCACATTGTTACCTGAAAAAGTAATCTTCACTTGTGTTCCCTATCAACATGAAGAGAACACCTACACACTGGAAAAATTTCCTTATGCAGAGCACCTCTGGATCATGCATCCTGGTATTTCTGGTCACCAGGACAAAGGTTAACGGAATCAACACTTTCCTCATCTTTCAGAGTTTTCCACTGGTATTTGCTGTCTTTGTCTCTTAGCATCCAGTTCACAGCCCTTGCACTAGTTACATGAAAATGCCACCCTGCATCCTGAATCCAATGGATGTTAAAAGCAGAAAGCTGCTAGCAACCAAATTAACAGCACATAATTAGTCTCATGCATAAACCTCTTAAAAAAGTACAGGGCACTTGGTGTCAAGATTAGACAATTAACTTTGTCAGAGCACAGGAGAATGCGCTGAAACGCTTACATTTGCAACGTAGTATTAAGTCTGCAATTCTCACCGGGACTTGTGTGAGTAAATACTCTAGGTCAAAACCTTGACAGCCTTATTTAGATTTTGCTCACTTAGTGCAGGCTCTGCTCAAGTAAAGACCACATATAATCCAAGGAAAGACCTCGGAGTTTGGCTCTGTGTTTTGACAGCCTATAAAAGATCAGCTGGAGCGTAAGCAGGATCAGCAAAAGTAAGCTCTTCCATATACACAACTCTGTCTGAAACTGGTGCTGTTTTACAGACCAGCCAAAACATGACTGTTCACTGCAGCATAGTCTGCGGTGCCCTAGCCAAGCTTTAAAAACATCCCAAACTGGGGAAGTGCTTCTGCCAATTCCCTTTATGGTGAGATGTGGCATCAATAGAGTGATCCATCAGCAATTCATATCTATGATCAAATCGGCTCTTTCCCTGGGGAGTGGCAGACCCGGGGAGATTAGCACCTGTCTCTCTTCTGTTTATCACTGGCAGGTGCTTAAGTGAAGCAAGATATCGGCTCTGCTAAAGTGAAAAAAGCTCTGAAAAGATAAGATGGATGTGCTGGGCCACTGAGCTAACTGCTCACTCAGGAAACAGAGCAAATGAGTCTCCATCTGTTTAGCAAAGGTGGTTTTGTGAGCCGATTGGAGGAACATGGTAATTCATTAATTTGGCGAGTATTAAGAGTCGGTGTACATTTACTAGTAGAAAGCCTTCTGCAGCACAAAAAAAAAGAAGTTTACTGGCCCTTCAAGATCTGGGCACCTGGTGATTCTACAATTTCAGAAGCAGACAGGCACAAGCTAGCTCTGCTCAGGCTAATCCCAGAGCTGAAAGATCAAGGGATCCTGGGACAGAGGCATGGATGTGAGCCCGCTCTGATCTGGAGGCAGACTGGCCCAATTCATGCAGCACCTGAGCTAACAAGTCCTCCTTCCTCACAGATAGTAACCCATGAAGCTTAACTCTGACAGCTGAAGAGCGGCATCTTTGTATCCTATACTATTTTGCAACCATCCGGTGTAAACACCAGATAGTAAAACAGCTTTTCTAAGTAGAACGTCTATGTAAACTGTTGTAGGAGTCTCTCCAGCATGACTGTGGTTTCATTAGACCATGGTAAAAGCTAGAAGATGATATTGTCATCACTATGCGAGTAAGGAACAGAGGAGAAAAAATATCACCCATCTTTTGATTTTGTTCAAATAGTACCTAGATATCTGTAGGAGGCCATTTTTCTTTTCAAGTTGCTAGGCATATAGCAACAGAGCAGCACAAAGGTTGCACTCACTCAACTGGAAGTAGAAGTTTAGTACTGTGATGCTGCTTCTTGCACCACTGAAGCCTCCAAGTTTTCACAATTCATAGGCTTTGCAAAAATATTGACTCACAAACACTAAAACGCTTGCCTGACACAAGAATGAAAATGTCTGTCAAAAGCTGTGACCCAACATGCTGGTGTTTAGTGTCTGTGTAGAATATGGATAATCCTTTAACATAGTAAAAGTAGATGTCATTTGGCCTTCTCAGTTTAAGGAAAAAATAGTTCCTTGTGAATTTGTTTAATGTAAATAAACCCTCTATTTATCTTTGTCTTTAATAAATTCATACATTATTAGAAAATCCTTTATACAAGAAGACCCACTGAGCTATATCATCTCATTTTAAGAGATTTCCTGTTGGTGGAATACAAAGCAGCCACCTGCAATCGCCTAGTGCTCAAAAGGATTTAAATAAACACACACAGATAATTAGATCAGTTAACCTTGCAAATTAAAACAAGCACATTGCATTATCTCCAGTTTATCCTAAAAGAAAATATGAAGTTGCCTCAGATAAATAGTTTAATAAAGACAGTGAAGAGCTTATACAAGCGGCATAATGCTAAATCTTCTAAGCATGTAGGCTAATAGGATGAAAACCCGCTTTCTGACTAGCTTCATTTTGGAGAACTGGCTACTGGTTTGCATAGGACCAGAGGATCATAATTAGTTAACAAGCCACATTATCAGAACAGTTTCACCTAACATCACTCAGGCAGCCTAAGCCATTGGTCTTGGGTCACATTCCATTGTGCTTGAGGACATGGTCTAGAGGTGGACTATGCAGCATTAGGCTGTGGTTGGACTCAATGATCTTAAAGTTCTCTTCCAACCTAAGTGCTTCTGTGATTCTATGATTCTATGAAAAGAATAGGTGGGATATCTGGCTACATTTAACTACAGCTCTCCAATAGCTATAGAAGAAAGTCAAACATTTAACCTTCATTAAGCTGAAGTTAGGGAGGGTGAATCATACGGAGTTCACAGAATGCCATTTTATGACTCAGGCATCCCCTTTCTTTTCAAAATGTACTAACTGCAGTTGGAGTAAACTTACTTACACAACAAAAGAGATAGGCACACCTCATTAGTCTGGCTACAGAGAAAAAAGTCCTGATTGAGAGTTGCTCCAGCAGCTGTGTGACACCAGTTGTCCATTAGCACCAGTGTGTCATCTTGGGTCATGGTAGGTCACTTACATGCAGAGAAGTTTTCCTTGTGATCAGCAGCTTAGATGTGCAACATACAAGCCGCACCAACTACCGATTACCCATGAGTGCCAGTCTGCTAGAGAGATCTGTGAGACCACCGATGACGGACTGGCCAGAAAACATCACCCCATTTAATAAACTTTTCAAGGCTTTGAAGTGTATTTCTCTCCTGTGAAGAGAACAATGTTTTAAGAGAAGAAATATCACTGCATATTATCCAGTACTTAGATGTGGTTTTAGAGAAGAGAGTTTTCTGTCAGTTTCAGAGTAGGTTTACTTATTGGTTTTTAATCCCAGATGTCATCAAAACAGGATAAACAGAACATCTTGGTCAAAATACTGTCCTGGATCTGAGACAGCATCACAATAAGAAATATGCTGAAAGCAATATTGTTCAGAAAACGTTTCAGTGCTTTCAAGGAGAAGAAAAAGTTTTGGTTTTTTTACTTTTCCATTATCTCTGCTTGTAAGTTTTGGCAGCACCTTATGTTTTAAACAGGAAAAGAAACAGAGACAGTTTTAGCAGCAAATGGGACCACACTACCAATCCTGAACACAGGTAGCTCCTGCAGCCACAGGTTACTTGCTGCTCACTTTCTGGAAGGTGGTCAATAGTTGGTCCTGCAGCCAGGATTTGTCAGTTTTGTCACTGCTGATGATGACACCTGTTTTCATGACCAAACTGCTACCTTCTCAAAAATGTTTTGTGAAAAGCTGCTCTAAATAACTTATTTAAGGCTCTTGTGGTTTTGTTTTGGGTTTTTTTTTTGTTGCTGTTTACTTGGGTGTGTATGTAAATATGCATATATGAATGAATCCAAGTACAGTTGAAGCAATTGCCCTTTAAGCACCCAGGACAAAACAGATCTGGTGGCTACAACAGTGGTAACTTTTTTTCCCCAATATCGAACCTAAAATTTGTGGAAGTTTTGGAAACAAGATGATCCTATAATGAGTCTAGCTAGGAGATCTACAGATAAATAAACTGCTGTCCCAAATAAAATAATAATTACAAAAGACCCCAACAAGAACAACAAAACCCAACAAAGAAGTTTAGACTGAGTATTTGCTGCTATATCACCTAATCTAATTTGCCATGTCACATGGGCCACTGAGGTTTGTGAAGATGTTACAAATCCTAGCAGAAATTGGTACCTACATAAGTAGTATCCACAGAAATAAGACTAAAACTTGAATGGATCACAGGGGTTGAACTGGCTTTTCAGTTTAGGGTGCATTTAGGTTGCACACCAAGCATATGCCGGAATCTCAGTTTGATTTTCATGCCCCTTTCTGTACACATAATAAAATTCCTAAGTCAAGGCTTGATTACCCACTGCCCTTGGTTACCAAATTGTTCTGGTTAGTCTAGCACACAAGCCCAAATTTGCATCTGCCGCTTTGCAGATAAATCCCCTGGGCTGGCACAAAAGAAGGTCATGGCATTGGGAGTGCATCCCTTAATGCCACAGGCTGTACTATGCAGCCCTGTAAATAAACACAGGGGGCTTAGTTACCAAGGCTATCCCTTCTGCATGTCTTATTGGAACTTGAGCACTAACGGGCAGGAGGAAACAACAGAAAAAAACAAAAATCAAAGAAGGTAAAAACCAACAAAACATAACACCAAGATTAAAAAAAAAAAAAAAAAAGCAACCCAGAAAATAATCTGGCTGCTGCAATGTTAAGGAACAGATCTTTCCTCGTGTATTTTACACCTCCTGCTTTCTGCTGGATATCCAACACACTCGAGTTTCATTTCAGAAAGTAAAGCTTCTAAGCAGCTACCAAATGACCTTTGCCTCTCAGATGAGTATTTATGGCAGGCAACACATACATCAACAACAACAAAAAGTTTCCCCAGTAACGAAAATGTTTCTGCCAGCAATGTATCTTTTACAAGCTTGCAAGATGTACCGAGAGTCTAATAATCAGATTAAAATCACATCAAACTATGTTGGGAAGTCAAGGTGAAGGCCTTTGGATTGTTCTCATGAATAGCCCTATCCAGACCTACCAGGTGATGATAAATTCAGGTTTTTGCTTGGTTGGTGTTTTTCAAATTTATTTTAAGCACTTACAGTTTTTAAAAGCCAAGAGGTGGGAAAATGGTGTTTTAGCAATTCTTGCAGCACTTGATAATAGTGAAACGCTTCAGAAAAAAACAGGATTTCTCCTGTGCAGGGTGAAATCAGTGGATCTGGTAATAAATATTTGGTCTTTCTATGCCACCTTACAAAGGAGTTCAAGAGCTTCGTCTTCTTTTGACAGGTGGAAGCTCAAGCCTCATAGGCACAAAGTGATATGCCTGATATTATTCCTATTTCTAATAGTTAACCTAGGAATAAACTTGAAACCTCAAATCCCAGGATTGGGGTTGTATTTCCTCGCAGGATTACTGTGAATCAAATTAGTGGATGAGTTTACTGCTTCTATTTGGTGCAGAACAGGTCAGAGGTTTAAGTTTCCAGGCACAAGGAAAAAAGCTGAAGTCCCAGTGTTTTATTTCCATCTCCCATACAGTGCTTGCCTAAAAGTCTGTCCTGAATCTTTAATTTCCAGATAGCATACAGCAGCCTGAGTATAGGTGCTCAAAATGGATACTACAACCACATTGCTCCCCGCTTTTCCCTCCCAGCAAAAGACCACCTGGGAAATATGGACAAGCATTGACAAAAGAAGCACTGTCATGTCAAGCGGATAATTAGGTGTGAGGAGTTCACAGTGTTAATATCTGGTCTGCAGATGTAAGGGATAACAGAAGCCTACCCAGACATCTGCGTTACCTGGGGTGAGCAGCATCTAGCCAACCTAACTAAAGCTGAGCATCTAAACTACAAAGTCTCACCCATCTCATGGCAGCAATGCCATAGTCACCTGTGCATCTCTACAGTACAGGGAAGAACTGTTTTTGCATTCAGGCCCAGATTAATCACATTTGTACATATCAGTAATTCATATAGCAGCCCCCCAGCTGATTCTGCACAAAGCCTGTTTGGTGAGACTGCAATAGTCTCATTTGCCCTTTCCACTCAAGTCCAACAGAAGACAACTGTCCATAGACTGTAGGATCACGCATCAGGGCTTTCTACTTTGTAAAAAAGTCAGCAAACCATGGGAAAAAGCTGATGTTGAATACACCCAGGAAAGTGTAGGATGGCATTGGATGCTTATAATTTACTTCGCACTCTCTCTGGCCTTTGACAGCCAAACCAGTTAGTCTAGAGTTAAAGGACTAAATCCCAGGGAGAGAGGTTTTGAGAGAGGGGAGGGTAAAATCTGGATAAACACTCTGGGATCAGTGTGCTCACACAAAAACACTGCGGTGCAAGAATATCACATCCACTTTAGCTTAATCTAAAAGTCAAATCACATGACTGCATTTTCCAGTTTAACTTGCATGTCTGCCACCACCAAACCAGCTTCTGAGAATTGTGTTCACCTACTCACTGCAAAACTCCCACCAGCTTCCCAGTATAAGAAAAACAGCTTCTGTGGAAATAAAAGAGGTCTATCGTTAGCAATACTTGGAAAACCCCACTAAACCCTGTTCTTCTTCCTCCCACACGTACTGAGAATGGACACTACAGATAGCTCACACATTAAAAAAGGGGTTTATCTTAGGTCTACTTCCAGGGAATCCAGGTGAAGTTTTTTTTTTCACTTATTCCAATGGGAGCAGAACAAAACAGATACTGAACACGAATTTAAGAAAAATCTACCCACCTATTGCCAGAAAATCCAATCTACTTCATCCCTCCCCCAGTACTAAGCAGTGTTCTTTGCACAGAAGTGAGTCATTTGTAATTGACTAATCCATAGAGAGATATCAAAACCAGCCACAGACAAAGCCCGAAGAGTCTCCTCATTGTCTTCCCTCTGGAAAAGTAAAACTGTGCTTTAATTCCAACTTCCGAAAGCTTCTAGTTTTTCTACAAAACTGCTTAATCCTGTGGACTCCCTAGATGACATCAAACAGACACCAGTGGGACTTCACCACATGGAGAGGCAACCTCTCCTAGACACGTGAACGTTCATTGCGGAGGCATAAGTGAGTCAGCAGTGAGCAGATATACTACGTGTACACACAGGCCATATGCTACTGGATGTATCGTCTTTCTGTAGTAGATCTCACAGGCTCCAACATGTTAATGGAGTTCCCCGCCTACCCAAGAGAGAAGTGGCCCCTCACATCACTACAGTTGTACCCAAGGCTGGTTTCACTACCAGACCAAGCAGACTGATCTCAGCCCTGAATCATCCAAAGCCTGCAGCGAATGCCCAGGGACCAATGCCAAGTGTTACGAAACAGTTCACCCCGCCTAGCATCCTGAGCTTCAGCAAAAAATTGGCAGCTAGTGAGACAGATGCCTCAGCAACCTCACTTGTGCAGAACGGTTTTAGGTCTGACCAGTGGAAATATTTGCCTGTGGTGATGAATAAGCACGTGGTGGTAAGTTGTCAGTGCTTCCTGTGCCAGCCCTTTGAGGACTATGCTGATCTGGTCCACACAGTCCAGGTCATCATCTAGAGAGCTTAATAGAACAGGATTTTACTAATCTCTTCCTGTTAGAGTCTTCCCCTTCCTCACTGAAAGACATCTCAGCACCGCTTGATTTATTCCAGTTTAGCAACAGTCCTCTTTTTCTTTTAAAACAGTTTTAAAACATTCTTTTACTTATTTTTCATAAATTTAAATCTTAATCAGAATTACAAGTAGTATTTTAATTTAGATGAAGCTGTTGTCATTACATGAAATTGCTTCAGTGTACTTTTGAAGGAGATTTCTATAATGTTCATTTTTCATAGAGAATCTGAAAAACTATTAAAGTTTTTTTTTTTTTTTTTTTTAAATTAATTCCATTTAACCAGACCGGCTTTCAGATCTCCCATAAAACTGTTTTCCTAGATTTTCTGTTGAATGTATTTATTTGTGTGTTGGCAAGGAGGTGAGATTATGATCCAGAGAAGGACAGTCATCCATAATACGGACTTGAAAGTTTGTTAAAATTTAGATAAACTTATTGGAGTTGACATCAAATCCCTCTATGCCTCCCCAGTGTTACTCATACTTCCTTATATTAAAGTGCATGTGTACACACTACCATATATTTGGTGTAACCATTCCATGCCTTGTGAAAGTTTGGAATTTCAGCTAAGACTGTGAATTCATAATTATTTTAACAAGTTTTATCCTGGGCTGCTGTGCACCTGAGTAAACCACATCAGTCATCTGTAATGACCAGTGGGATTTTTCTTGTGAAAGAAACTGAGACCTTAGCATAGTTTACTTTGCAAGGCACATGAGAAAAGAATTTGAAGGAATTAACTGAGGGAGAAAAAGGCACACTGCCCTCTCACTTTGAGTATGTGCTGATGAGAGAAATTTGTCTCCTGAATGTCTCAATCAAACCAATAAACAAAACAACTCTTCAGAGGGGGGCTAGCACATCCTCACTTCAGACAAGATAGAAAATACTCTTTATGCAGTGGGGAAATTAACAGTTATTTACCCTGCATGCACTCTAGAAGAGAGGCCATCGAGGCTAGCTGAGAAGTGTGTGATCCCATAACGAGTAATAACAGACTGAAATGGGTTCGTGTCTTTTACCTCCTGGCAAACAGTTTTTCAGAGTATATCATCTGCATTTTTCCTTACCTTTTGAGGACCTGTGTGCCAACTACTTGTACCCTAAGAAGAGTGGATGCTCAAAATTAGAGGAGAAATATCATCTAGGAATGAAACTAAGACTCTTCTGGCAAATAAACAGACCCTGATAAAGTGGGCATCAAGGGAGGACTTCTAATTTTCTTCTCAAAAGCAATATGTTTCATCTGTATGCCACTTATAAGTGAGTACTTCTTTCCATCTCTATGTATCAGGATGAACCAGAACAGTACCAAACCTAGTAACACTATTAGTAACACCCCTGAACTTAATTATTAAAAAGAGCTTTGTATTGATTGATTTTAATAATAGACTGCAAATGATGGGATATGAGGATTATTTGTTCAGAAAAATTAATCAGCAATTATTTTCGCTAGCAAAAATATGGATTTTTCTTGCATTAATGTGGAGAAGGTTATTGCTTACTGTTTATACTCCTTACTTTTGCATTTTCATGACTGAATACGAAGTGGTAAAGAAAAATACATTAGTTTTTTTGATTCCAAGGTCCAAGCAGACTTACCTTTGGAAATTAATTTCAAAAGGATTTTTACCAAATGTTCTGAAAAATAAACCACCACAAAACCTTAACTTGTGCAGAAAATAGGTTTTTTTTAGAATACTGCAAACTAATGTGAACCTTTACTAATGGGATTTGCAAAATTGTTATTTGCATTCAATTTTCAGTGTCTATGTCACTTAAATTTTCAGAAAGCTTTTCAGAAGCCCCAAGAGATAGAATACAAAAGATTCAAGCAAGTCAGAAAACTGTATATTAATACTTATATTTTCAATACAGCTCCTCTGAGGGTTTGCTTGAAGCTGTAGGAAGAAGAGACTCATAGGAAATAGTTGCCCACAGTAATTAGTATCCCATATCCAACTTTCTAAACGTATTCTGGGCCCACCTATTGTTTCAAACAACAAAGGTTATATTGATGGGCTATTTGAACATCAGGATTCCTACCACAAGATATTAAAAAAAATGCCATCAGAATGATGTAGCAAACACTCAGGTAAGTTTCTCATTCTTCTCTTTCTTGCTTTTTATATCAGATACAACTCTTCTCCATTACAGTTGTCTGTCTTCTACTTCATATTATAAACAAAACATACAGCATGGGCATATTAAATCTCTCTCCAGAGTTTCAAGAAAGCTATTCTCCCTTTTCTCTCAGCCAAATTGAGCCTTTTCTTTTCCTTCCCCTCCTTCTGAAGAATCAAGGGGGAAGGGCAGGAGAAAGTTTCCTTGTGAAATCAAAAGCTACCCTTGAATCAAGCAGGTCTGATAGGCTGCTGAAAATGCAGCACAGAAACGTGTTTCTGTCAGTGAAAGACCTTGTTTGTAACCGTAAGGATTGCATGCAGCACATCGTTTGATCCTGGGAGGACTTTGATCTACACTAGCACCTCAAATATAGCAAAGGATGTCACTAGGCTTTGGAAAAAAGAAGGGAGAGGAGAGAAGGAAGAGGAAGGAAAATACAGCTGTGCAGCACCAAGCAGATGACACTGAATTCTGGATGCATTGCTCGAATGAAACTGGGCTTCAGACAGAGGAGAATAGGTATCACGTGTCTGGAGGGAAGGAGTTTTCACCATCTACCCCAGAAAATATCATTCAGAAAAAGAGAAGATTCAGTGAAAGCATCTCAGAACAGCTCTGGGCATGAAATTTGAAGCAAATAATTCCTTTACCTACATGACCTGAGTTCATGTGAGGCATGAAATGAAATTCAGTGGTGTCTCTTCCTTGTTTCCAGTTGTCTCACCAGAAGTGAATAAGGCTTGGCTGAGGTTCAGTGCTGAAAGTGTTAACAGCTAGAAACAGATGGTGATATGCAAAAGGGTAGGCTGTTCAGGACTCCTGGGCCACCACACTTCTGTGGGCACTGAACCAGAACTGGTAGGGCAAGATGTATGAGACAGTCAAGGCCAAGAGCCATCTCTAGATGTGAGCAAGTCAGAGGTGGGTACAGGTCTGTCACAGCACATGAACTTTTCTGGGGTGAGTGGAATATGTACAACTATGGCAGGGAATCTCAGTGCTAAGAAAATATGGGACCACCCATTCTGCATACAAGTGGGTGCCTAAAGTTTGTGCACATGTGAGCAGCGTGGGAGTCCCTGAGCAGATAATATTGAAAGAAAATTATCTAGGACCACCTCTTTCATATACCAATATGTCATTCTCTCACCTCTCCCTAGGACACTGCTCATTCAGAAAATATGCAGCATGCAAGCTGCAAGAAATATCAAGAAAAAACCCCAAAATTCCCTTTCACAAAACCCGTCCTTCCATCCTGCAACCCAGACTGGGAGTGATTATGCATATGATCAAACAAGACAATGCAAATGCTCCAGGTTTCCCTGTGTGTTCATTGGTGCTAGAGTAACTTCGAGGAGGCTTGCTCGCTGCTAGCCAGCTTCCCTTTCTGTGTCCTTCAGTGAGATGTGGTGGAACATGATAGGCATCTTGTATTACTTCTTGGAAAGAAGCAGAGAAGAGAGAAGTGAGGAATACTTAATACAATGCAGAGGTTCAGTGAAGTGACAATAGTCTCTATTATGCTTGACATGACCCTAATACAAGCATGGGCTGTTTGTAGGATGCTTCTTTTTATTGAAAAGTATATCTGACCCAAATTTTATTACAGATGTCAAATACAGTATGGACAAGTACAGTATGAGTCTAAGAGAAATTCTTCTTTCTTAAAAAAAAAAAATCATAAAAGCAATAGTAAGAATGTCACTCTTCCCTTATTTACTTTCAGGTCAATCATGGGAAAGAGGAAAGAGACAACCCTTTTCTGAAAGGCAAGAATCATCCTGAGCCATCACCTGATATTGGAAGAAAGCTTTTCCCTCCCAACAGTTATCATCCTTTGTCAGCATCACATGAATGTCTAGGACATTGTAGTCAGAACCAGGAGCTGTCATTGCTAAGCACTGTACACAAACACAGATTGCATATGAGAGGAAAAATCCTACTCCAGAAAACTGAGTGTTTGTAAATCAAAGATGTAACAGTAAGGGAAGGTTAATTAGCTCCATTTTGCAGGTAGAATATCAAGGCAAAATTGGGTTCATTGACTTCTGTCACACAGGTAAGTATTGAATCCAGATTTCTTAAATCCTGGTTCTGTTTTGGTCCTCAAGACAACAGTTTATCACAGGTATTTTTTCTTTACGCTTTCTCACAGACTTAGTTTCCCACCTAATGGAAGAAAGAGCTGACCTCAGATTAATCTGTATGCTTAGACCTGTTGTATTACAGCATGTCAAGACCCTACAAATCCTTCCTAAAATCAAACAGGTTTGGTATTGTGCCTCAATGATCCATGCAAAAATCTTTATCCATTCAAAAAATATGTGGTATTTAAGGTAAATTAATTAGTAATCTCTAAAAATTACAGGGGATGAGAAAGTGAAAGAAGTGCATGTGTGAAATTAGTCTTCAGACAGCCAGAATCAGGTGAAGCAATTGGTGTGGGCAGAGAAGATCCAGTGTCTGTGTGCTTACTTTGAGTTAGGTAACAAAGGATGTGTATCAGGAAAACTACATATGTCAAACAAATATCATGCCTGTCCGTTTGGGTTTATTTCTGCTTTTCTGGCCCTTCCACTTGAAGAATTTTCTAACAGATACAAAATCTCAGTCTCAAATAACACCATGACCAAAACCACCATGATCCTTCAAATGGAAAGATATTGAATTGAGATTTTCTAGTGAAAATACTTTAATTAAAAAGAAGAAAAAAAAATCAAACAAAAGTCCATAGCAAGAACCTTATGCATTATCAAGCACATTGTCTAGACTAGGACAAAAAAAACCCCAAACCCAATAACAACCACACCAAAAAAAACAGCAAAAAATCCGACCAACAGACTTCTGTCAAGACAACAATGCTTATTTCCTCCTGACGTATAGAACCACTATATTACTGCAGCACTGGGAAACATAAACATTGCATATTAGTGTTATTGTTGCAAGTGTGAGGGAAAGAGATCCACTTCAAGGAGAAGTCAGGGTTAGGAGTTTTATTTGACTCAGTCCAGGGAGAAATGGCATGAACTGTTAATTCTGGAAATGTGTCTTTCCTCATGGGTTGTAAAGTAATTTTAGAATGGACAAACTGACATATATGGTAACTCACACTCCAGGTTGAAAAGAGCGAATCCAGGTTTTAGCAACTGCAAGAACTGGAAATTTTAAGTTCGTGTGATAGATGCTATGGACTTACAGGTTTAGGATTTCTGTATATCACTGACCTGGCACCTGCTTCAGAAGCTAAACCCACTTACAGGAAAGCAGTTTTCTCTGAGCAGAAAAAGAAGAAAATTGGAGTGCAGTTTCTGTAAAGCTGAAAGTAGACACAAAGAAAAGGAATGTGTGTGCAAGCAGATGAAAGTAGTTGTACATTGATGTGACCTGCAACTGGATGGTTGTGCAGTCACTGCATGATGAATGGACTTTGTTGCTAACTGCTGCTTTAACCATAATTTTATTGAATTAAATAATGCTCCATGACTAAAATCTTTTTGGGAGGAAAAGATTCCAACTGCCTTCTGTACGTACTTGAGTTTTGATGAAAGTTTTCTGGGGAGTCATTTTGTGTGTGTATGTGTGTGCACATGCTACCAGAAAGAGAAAACAGACATATTTCTAGGGTAAATATTTTTAAATTTTAGTATTCTCTGAAATAAATGCTTCCATTTTATTGTTTTATTGGGTTTTTTTTTAAACACTGTTGAGTATGCTTGGTACAGATCTGATTTTTTTCTGGTTGATTTAAGCACTTGAAAAATGAAGTAAGGAAGAAAAGGGTCATTTACTTTGATTAAAAGGGCATTAGGCTAGATTACAAAAAGCCACAGGGTAACATATCATCTTAGTCTAACTTCAAGGTTAGAGCTGGTATTAAAAGGCAAAACAAGTGAAATCAAGAGGGTTGCTGTTAAACTTGGCTCTTATAATAGAGTCGGCGTCTGTTAAGAACTCTCTTGGCCTCTGGACAAGATACTGGAATTCAATAACAGCTAGCAGAGACTTTCTAGGACTCTCAAGGATGTTTTCCAAGATATAAATGGAGAGACCTCCAGTGGCTCTGATCTGTATCATCAAGCCACCACAGATAGGTGCAAGGCTTCAAGCAACATCTGAGGAGCAGTCCTGGCTGACTGGATGGGCTATGAATAACCATAATAACAACAATTATAAAGAGCATTTGCACATCAGTGCGAAAGAATGTGGAGCAAAGAGGATAAATGTGACTCTTAATCTTCAGCTATCTGCATGGGAAAGTATGATTAATAACTACAGAGGCTTAACATAACCTCCTCAGATAACGAGTGAGGTGGCCTTCTCCGAGCCCTGATTATCCTCTTCTAATGGGCTTCATTTATTGTGTAAACTAATAACCAAGGCCTAAGCACTGCACACTCCAGGGTCTGCAGGAAAAACACTGGGCCCAAATGTGATTAAGTTGGTGAAGATTTCCCAGCAACACAGTGTATTGCTTGAGCAGGGGGGGACCAGGAGGACGGAAGGAGAAGCAATGTATCCTGCAAAGAAATGAAGCAGAAAGTAGCAGTGATCTGCTTTTAGTGTCAATCTCCTGGTATAAATCCCCTGCCTTTCAACTGGGATTGCTGTGAGTTTTTAGCTGGAATTGGTGGAAAGCCAGAGTACAGCCCCAAGATGCTAATACCAAGAAAGAGAGGCATTGGTAATGAGGGGATCTGATTGCAATGCTATCCAGAAAGTCAGCAGCAATGCCAGATCTGGAGAGTAACTCAAGTTGTCAGTCAGAGTTTCAGTGTTGGAGAGCGAAGAGGCGCTCAAAGAAAGCTGGATTCCCCAAAGTGAATGAGTTCAACAACACAACCCTGGCCCAGGAAAAAAAAAAAAAAAAAAAAAAAAAAAAAAAAAAAAAAAAAGAAATGACCTTCCAGCTCCCCTGGCTGTGTCTCTAAAGTGCAAGCACAGCTGAAGGGAGGCAGCTTTACAGGGCATCTAAAGAAAGAGGATAAGATTCTCATTTGAGCTGCACTGATGTAAAGAAGCTTAAACACTGCAAGAGCCCATGGAGTTACTCTGAATTTACATCCAGCAGAGAAGAGTACAGAATGAGACCTCCCCCTCACCAGGAAGCATATTTCTTAGCTGCACAATGAACATCACATTAGATTATCCAAACTGAAATAATTGTAAATACCCAATTTATCTGGACCCATTTGTGCTGTCTGCTTAATTGTTGCACTTCACTCAACAAGGACAATGAAATTAGTTTGGACAGGCTCACTTTAGAGGCATTACCACTGTGCTATGGCAGCTTGGGTTCAGAGTGCTGATGGAAAAGGTTTAGGACTTAATAGAATAAAAATAAAAGAGAAACACATAGCAATATAGATAAAGTTGGGACCTCCACTGGGCCATGTTTTGAAGGGTGTCACATCTGTACCTTACTCTTCGTAATGCATCCACATTTGTAGAGTCTGTACCACAGTTTCCCAAAACCCTACTGAGTCCACAAATATCCATATTTTCTCAGGGTCCCCTCAGCAGCAGTCTGCTTGTTGGCTGCTAAAAACCTGTTGTGCCCAGATTCTCCAGGAGTGTTTTAGCCTATCCCCTCCCAGGTAGAAATATATGTAATACCAAGCAATGTGAAGGTGCAGTGGCAGAAAAAAATAACAAGCTGGTAGCAGCAGGCAGCTTCCACCAAAACAGCTAGCCTGCAAGGCTTGCTCTCACATACACACACCACCTCCCTTCCCCTGCACAAGGTAAGCATGGGCGCAAAAATCAATCCCTAGTCACTCCCCAGTTGCTCTGAGGAAAAACAGGTAAGAGAACACCGGATGAACAACCTACTCTGTCTGCCTTGTTTCTCCTGGGCAGCATGAATGTACACTGAAAAGCTCACAACACTAAGCCTCATAATTTCAGGAAACATCAGATATACTCTGCTATCTACATACGTGTAGGATCACAAAACTTTGAAAGGATCAGCAACAAAAGTCTCTCCCTTTCTCTGGGAAAACAAAATAAAATCATGCTTTCCCGGGGAGAAGTAGTTGGGAAGCACAGTGTTCCTCCTCAGCAGCTGCAATCTCAACTCATTTCACCAGGCAGGCATTACGTGAACACAGTGTAATGTTTCCAGCAAATCTACAAAGGAGATAAGAGGTGGCAAGGACAAACGTGCAGAGCAAGATGGAATGGAAGACAAAAGGGAAAAAAATGCTACTTGGCCAGACATGAAGCAGTAGGGTGACTTTATTGAGAAAGGACACCGCCAAGTAATGCAAAAGACAGAAGCAACATCTCAGATATTTACCGGGGAAGATCCTGAGAGTAAGTCTGCCATAAATAAAAAGACTCACAAAATCTGATTCCAGTTTTACTACCCTGGAAACAAAGTGTACTCCATTGGTAAAAGCTATAAATGAATTCAGAAACTCATGCCAGCATGTCTTATAAGTTACATATTTACCATGCAAAGTCACTGTAGTAGTGTAGAAATGACTGAGCCATTCACAGAAGAAGAGAAAAATGAATTCACTCCATCTGTTTGAAGGAGCAACCTGAGTTTGGAACGGATTAGTTATAGCTGGACAAGACTTGCTCTGCCAACAAAGCCAGTGATCAAAACAGTCATTTTTTGCAACATGCCAAAGGAAATATGCACTAGAAAGTAGCAGAGGCTTTGAGGATTGTAGTTTACCATACCTAAGGGGAAAGGAAGAGAACCACTTCATTCTAGCACCACAGGATTCATTTGATGCTGAAAATGTATGCACATCAAGGTCAAAACATGGTACAGAACTCAAAGAAATTTGAAGATACATTTTTTTAAAAGGAATTGTATTTTTAAAAGATGATTTTTTTAAAAGGGGTGACATGGTGGGAAGGGGAGGGGGAAAAAAGTATGGAAAACAAGATATAAGAAGTCCCCATTAAAGAGAAAAATGGCAAATGCACATTTCTTCTTTGAAAAATAGGTTAGGCTTAATTTTTGTCCTTGTACTTACAGAAACTAATCAGAGAGATTTGACATTGCTGGGAACCTGCCAAGTGCAGCAACTCGTACATGTAGTGCCACTGTAAGTCTCTCACTGCAGCTACTCAACAGAGCAAAGTCACTTTAGATATCTACTTGCCTGAACTGATAGTGCAATCTCATGGTCAGTCATTCCCCACCACTTTCTCCCTGCCAAACTAAAAGCGCAGCAGAAGTGAAGCACAGAAGCTAAATGGGTTACATCATGTCAAGTCTTATCAAAAGTTATACATAAGCAGAGAGATGGGACAGGTTTTGCGACTCTCAAAAGCATTCCAGCCCAGATAGTTCTTTAAAAGGTGTTTTTAACTTTAAGCACAGTTTTAAACTTAATGCATGAATCATGCTCTTAGACTATTTAATACAGGATACACAGCTTTTTAAAAGATAAGCCAATGGCAGGATTTCACATAGTAAGTCTTGCAGTCTGTCTACCTGCAACTGAAAGTCTGCTTTCAACACGTATAAAAGCTCCTAACCTACAATGACCAAGAAATAGTGTTTCAGGTAAGATTCAAGTCCTTACTGTACAATCACTGTAGTTGCTATACAGCATTCAAGACTATGGTTTCATTTTCATTTGTATTAAACATGCTATTTAAATTAAATTGGACCAGACACATCTCTATGGGTTTCAATTACAGTAAATTTGATGGAAGAAAGAAATTCTTGATACATGACTCTTGTATATGGTCTTCAACATTTTTAATTAAAAAAAATACAATTACTTCTGTCTCACTCAGTACCTGAAGGATCTGAAGACGCATATGCTGCAGGAAGAAATTTAGGGCAGAGTGCTTACATCAACGTAAGCTATGAGTAGTTGAACACAGAACACAGAATTGTAGGGGTTGGAAGGGATCTCAAGGGATCAACGAGTCCAACACCCAACAGTAGTATAGCTTATAGCATAGTAAGTAGCACAGCTACTAATGCTAAACCTGTAGTATAGGTGGGAATATTGTCACAAGTGAAAGTCCAAATCACAATAATTATGCGGCATCATCATTTACGTGCTTTATTGAAAGCTTACATTGGCCTTGTGCTACAGATAACAATCAGCCTATGCTTCTCCTTTACTATATAGTGCAAATCTAGGCAGTGGGTGTTTGTGGAAAGGTTGGCCTATGAACAATGACTCCTGGACTAGATAATGTCACACAATATCTTCCACGTGATAGAACAAACAAAAAGTGAGTTGATTGTTAAGGGGTGCCTGCTCTTTCCTTCTGTCTCTCTACTGCTGAAAACACAGGATAAGAATTGGAGATTTGTGCTTGGAACTTATTTCTGGGCGTATACCATCATTCCTTGAATCACTAGGGTGATACAACTGGAAACCCCAGTGTTTAGGGTTCATTAGGTCTAATGGCTAACACTGTTGAAACGCAAAGATACCAATCATGTTTAATTCCTATGGCTTGGAGCTGGTACCTCTCTCTAGTAAAGAGCCCGTGGGAGCTACTGAACGACCCAGCAGGTGTCAGGGATGCTCAGCATTTTGTGAGATCAGATTTCAGATGCAAAGATTCTTGGTAGAAATATGTTTCCTCATTTAGAGCTATGGTACTGTTCAGGATGACATCATTTCAGCAGTGACAAATATAGCTGAGTCTGCTCTTTCCTACACCATATAAATCCCTTGACCTCAATCAGATCACTGCTGATTTACACTTGTGTAAATGAAGTCAGAATCAAACCCATGGCATTCACAAATGTAGGCCAGAGTAAGCATTACTCACAGACAAGAGACAACCCTTCAGAGGAAGGAAAAAAGATCATTTTCATGCAAATAACCTTAATAATAAGGAACAAGAGATAGAAATAAGAGTATGAATGAAATGCAATCAAGAACTGTTCCAAGATCAGATTTGCTTCTAACTTTATGATGCTGCATCAGCTGCTCTTGAAGTAGCTTAAGCCAAAATTTGACCTACCTGAAACTTGTTATATATAATTTTTCATCAGGGATCTGTGAGCTAACTCAATCCCTAGGCTTGGCTTTGAAGGTAGCTGAAGGTACTGAGCTACTTGCAGGATCTGAGAAGATTTCATTGCTGTGTTATATGAAAATGGAAACTTTTTTTTTTCCTGAGATCCAGGTTTGCCCTCAAATCGTTGCACATTATCTATTTATTTATGCATAAACAGTGGCATTATGGTTTGGAGAATAGGGGCCCTTTGATGGGAGGTAAGCTTGACTAGCCTATGGGAGTTTACTGCTATGCATATAAATGAGGTCATACATACAAATATGCAGAACAGACAAGTGAAAATATACAGCATCTCTTTAAAATGAAATACTTTGATTGCTCCAATCACAAGAAGTTGTAAAACTACCCTGAAGAATTAACAGCCTCAGTACATGCTAACTACATCCATCATAAATTCGTCTTTAGTTTCTGTTATCATATCACTGTCTCTTGGGACCCCCAGTCCTGTCATCATTTGCCCTTTATAATTTATTCAGCTTGTACTTGCCTGAATCCTTTCTACTTATCATTCATCTTTACAGTTGTACATAAAATTAGATTGATCCTCCTATGGCAGACACGTCAGAGAGGAAAGTTGTCATTGAATAACACATAAAGCAAATGAAGGTCCAGCAAAAGCTTTAGTTGAGTAACTTGGAAATTGTCCTTTGATAGCCCAAAGGTGTCAAATTAGAAAGACAAGACAACGCCACCATTATAATTTATTTTTTGTGCAGCAATTTTCAACCGCCAGCAAATCTCAAACACAACTAAGAAGCCTAGTTCCCATTTTGCATATCAAGCTAAGCTTGGTTAGCCACCACAAATGTAGTGAATACACCCAGTCTCAGCTAAGATAACAGCATGAATCCAACACACTGCTTCTGTCAGAATGTTTGCGCTGCATCCTTTTCCTCCAAAGCTCTTTGGACTGAGTGGCAGAAAGAGAGTTTACTTTGTATTCTAGAGGCTGCTGTATAGGGATACAGAAGCCAATCTTTAACTAGTGAAATGGAACTTTAATGTTTACCAAGCAGATAGGACCCAGGTGTTTCATCTCATCTGGTGAACAGAACAGCACTGTCAAACTACAGGGGTTTTTAGCAAATGGAAAGTGCATATGGTTTCCTCTCCCTCTCTTGTCGCCTCCTTTCTGCAAAGCAAGATCCAAAAGTCTTTTTATTGGCTGGTCAGTCAGAAGGAGGAAAAAAGAGGTAAAAAAAAACCCAAAACAAACCCAAATTTTTTAACTATGACTTTGACACCCAAATATTTTAAAGCACTGGAGAATTTCTACAGGACTGTTTTTTTGCAAGTCTGTTACCTCAAATCTGTTTTTATTCCTTTTCGTCTTCATTTTTAACTTCAGAAAACAGACATGTTTCTCCCAAGGGAACAATTAAATGTGTTTTCTTTCAAAATCTAAAGGGCATGGTGAGCAGGCTGTGTGTTCAGCAGGCTACTTTAATCAATGGAACCCATCCAGCCTGCCACTGCTGACCAAATTGCAATTTACATTGGTAGAGAAAACTTTTGAAATGGGAAGGTGTGGGAATATAATACCATTTTTGGCACAACACACCGTGCAGGTTGATATGCAATTTAATATTTTTCTAATAAAGTTTTGGAAAAAGCATTGAAACACTAAGAAAGGACATAAGACTGTAAGATTACAGTGAGATCTGCTCGAACAGTGAAAGCCATGCAATATGTGCAGGACTTCTGAAGTCCACATGACACTTATGTCTCATTTAAGCCTTTCTACAAAGATTCAAGAGGAACTAGATTTTGCAAGACACCCTCCCTTTCCTCCCCCTGCCCACCTCCCACTTAGGTGTCTTTCCTAACACATACATCAGAATTTGGGCTGGGTAAACCAAAAAAAACATTCTATTTTTTACCTTTTTTTTTTTTCTTAAGCAAGCACAAATTTAATTTCATTAGAGATTCTTGGGTTTTGTTTGTTAAAAACTGTGTTTAATATGAGTTTTAGAAGCTCACCTGTGTTTTAATGTTAAATGTGAGTATTTTTGCATATGATGAGTAAAGCAAGATGTGGTTTATATAGATGGCGAAAAAGACAAAGGATATCAGAACAGTTAGGAAGAAAACTAATTATGTTATGGACTGAGAAGTTTAGCATACCAGTAATACCACTCTCCCTTTCAAGAGGAATAGATACAATAAGAAAACCCAGTCTATTTCTCAGCCTGAATAAGCCCTGCAGATTGCTGAGGTTAACAATTTCTTAGCTACTTAATTTCATAGTTATTCTTTGCAAGTCTTACAGGGAGGTTTTAACATTATGCAAAGAGGCAGTGCCTCCAACCAAGTATACATGGACTATTCACTACTATTGCCTGAGAGAGCCACAAAGAAATAGAGGAAAAAAATGCCGCTGTGCTTATCATACATGAGCTGAGTTTATTTGTGCTATAAATAAAAGTAGATCTTGATAGCGTAATTACATTTCTCAGCATTATCCTCTACCATTCACTTCAGAAAGGAAAAAGAAAGGGGAGAAAAAGTTGGCTTCACTATAATTTGTAATCAAAATGACAACACTTAAAACAAAATTATATTTCCCTGATTTCATTTCCTGTGGAGCTTTGTGGGGCAAATAGATAATATTATACCAAATCTGCAGGCAGATAATTCTCACATCCCCTGCACTGTCATTGTCTAGATCACTTTCCCCAAGACCATGGGATGTGTTTTTGATATTTCATTATCATTGAGAGATACATCAGCATCAGAAATCCCAAGGGTGAATCAACTTTTACGTTCTCTCTCTCTCTCTCTCTCTTGCTCCCCGAAATTATGCTGTCTTGCCTAATTTGCTTTTTTATAATGTTGGAGGGGGGAGAAAAAAAAAAAAAGTGGTTTCCCACTCTGAAGGATTAGCACAGATTATGGTGAACGGTGTTAATTATAGGTGGGGAAAGAGAATAGCGCATCTCTCCAATCTGTTCTTGATTTCCCCCGTGTCTGTCTGGCTGGTAATAAGCCTCCTTTAATCTGGCAGTCCCCTTGGTAAAATCAGCACCACGGACAGCAATATTGATTGCTTCTGAGAAACCATCACAGCTGCTCAACCAAATTACCTTTGATATGTGACCTTTAATGTAATTACTGCAACATCAAAGCATTTCTATAAATTATTAAAGAACTAATATACTTCATCATCCAGCTACTCTATTATATGTAAAATAAACAATCACAAGTAAATGCTAGAATTTGAATTGTCTGACACTCAAAGTGCTCTTTACACACACATGCACACCCTGCTATGTCAACCTTCTGTTTTAGGCAAGACAATTTCAAACTGTCTAAAAGAGCCTAATTCATTTAGATGAAGAGGATTCAACTGATAATTTTATGTTTTACATTCCATTCTAGTTGCTTCAAAATATCTATCATGATTCCTTCCCGCCCAAAACCAAAGTGCCATAAAGACTTTATTAATCAACGCATACCTGCTTGGAAGTCTTTTGATTATACCACAAGATGACTTTATGTCCCACATATAACATAGAAATATGTGAAACATATTTCTGTCATCTTACAAAGCACATCCAGAAAGTAATTACTGTAAAATATGTGCATGTAGCCACTCCACTAAAAACAAAGTGATACATAGCTAAGAGGCAAGGCATCTGAAGCTGGACACAAACTCCTCATGCCTTGCCATTTCCATACATTAGCATTCATGTGCATATTATTAAAAGTGTCTCAATTTTGTTTTTCACAATATGAAGAACAGAAATACCAATATGGCAAATACACAGTTTACTGGGGATGAGAAAGAAGTGTCCTGATTCAACAGCTCACTTTGGTACTATTTTCTTTTTTTTCCTATACCTGCCTTGTTAATTATTTTTGATACCTCCTCACTAGTGCTGTTAGTATCACAGGCAGTAGAGGGTCAAGACAAGGTGTTATATATGTGTCATTTGTGAACTCATGTGGATAAGGACTTAGACCCCTGACCTTAGAAGTGCGCTTTTTTTTGTGGTTTTTTTTGTTGGTGGTGTCAGGTTTTTTGGTTTGGTTTGGTTTTTATCGTGATGAAATATGCTTGATATTGTTGGTGCATGTTATCAGGAAGAGCCAGGTAAGCCATAAATAATTCTCTGCTACTCACATAGGAACCATAAAACAGTATCCAAGCATGATAGTTTATCAAGAGACAAGCCTGGTTTCCTTAAATAAACTACAGTGACATCATTCAGAAGATGAGTTCAGAAACTTGGCAGAAAGCTGTATGCATAGGGTTTGCTAGTGGAAGGTAAACCTCTATCCTGAGACAAACAGAACTAGAAATGAAAGGGATTGGATAAGGCAGTGCTCAGAATTCTCAAAAAAATGTTTGTAATTTTAGACAGAATTCACAATTCCAAATTCAATCAGATCCTGATGTGTCACCTCAAAGTGTAAAACAAAACAAAAAAGTTTTCTGAAGTCAGTATGGTCAGTATGGGATATATGTGACAGAAATGATGTAAACCAAAGAAGAAGTGTTTTGCCTGCAGCCTAGAATCAGTCAGCATAACCTATGAAGCAAGTCTTTCTCCTAATGAAAAAGTTGGTTGAATTTTGCCACTGTCCAAGGCAACAGTTTTGACTTCAAGTGTTTTTCATTTGAATTCTCAAATAGGCAAACTGAGATTCAGAACTGTGGGCATATAAAGAAGTAATTTAAAACAGAAATCCTACGTCATCACTTGCACTCCTTCCTCAACTCTAACCTGTGAATCTCACTGACCCACTGTCTTGAACGTATTCCCATCATACAACTTCAGTATGAGAATTACACTTTATAGAGAAGATGTGAGCTCCATATTCAAGTGGATGGTCTGGCTCCTAATGAGAAGGGTAAATAGTCTTAGTGAAAACAATTGGAATTCAAGTTAGTATCTTTTAAATATGTAACACCCTATTCATCACAAGTATATCTCTCATTTTCATAATTACATATTTGATTTCAAGCATATTTCAGAAAAAATCAGGTGAAATGTTACACAAAACAATCCTATTCAAAATATTTTCATTTTTTGTGCATGCAGTTCAGAGAAGGGAAAAGTGAAAAGAAAACATCACCTCTTAGGGGAATAAAAATTTTAAAAATAAGAAAGAAAAAAATGAAAAACCTAAACCCCAAAAGACTCAAGCTACTTTCAATCTGTAGCTAACAGGTTTCTAGAAGAAAAAAATAAAGTCAGAGGGAGTTGTCAGCTGAGAGAAATGTATTTTTAGGGAATGAAGTATGTATATATTTATATAAGGTATGGCCTTTAAAGCAAAGATAGACTTAGATGAGCAAGTGCGTGGGCATCTCCATACTGGCAAGGTAGCATAGGGATAGGTAAATAGACCCAGAATGATGGAAACAAGCAGAGCAAAATCAACACTTTCTGCAGCATCATAGAGCAATGGATGTGTCTTAGGTTTTGTGGAAAGGTAGGTTATGGGTACACAGGACTCACTCATTCAAAAACTACTAATAAGACTTTTGAGTGAATTTCCACTCAATTTAGATGTGACCTGGACCCCTCAGGATGCTATTTTTAATTGCATGATCACTGACTTTTGTATCATTATGAAATGAGCCCTATTCTAGCAATACTGGAGTATTGCACTCAGTTTCCTACCCATGTACCCCACGCTGAATCTAAACTCTCTCAATCTCTCTCTCTTCCCCTACTTCTCTTCCTCCCGGTTACTGCTAAACTGGAAACCCATCCCAGCAGGGCAGGTCTTCCCCACATAATGCTGATTCTATTTTTAGTAATGCTTGTGTTGTCTGAACCTTAGATCTTGCTCATGTGAATAATTTTCCTCATTATCTTGTGTTCGTCTCTCCTCTCTCTCTTTTCTCCTTGTCTCACCGCCTTTCCAATCTGCTACAGCTGCTTGAATACTAAAGTAACTGAGTCAAACCACTTTGTCATCAGGAATATGTTTTCACTCTGTGATAACTCAATAATGTGATCGGTTTCTTGATTTCTTGCTGCCACACCTTGCTCCACAGAAGAAAAATAGTAAGAAGCAGCTCTTTGTGAGCACTTCTAATATTTCATTGTAGTAGTCCGAATCCTAGCCTTTCCTCACCTCAGTAACGCTGGTACAATCCAGCCCATAACAAGTTAATTACTGTTTTCCTGACTCCTAATAAGAGCAAAAACCTTTTCGTTTTGTGCATGGAAACCATTCAGGTGGGTTGGGGGTATCTTGGTTTTATTAGCACAATGCAAATAGTGAATCATCCAAGCAAACAGAGACATTATGCTTCCAAATCCAAGATGGGAGCTCCATATGTAATCCATTTTTCATTTAAAAAAAAAAAAAAAAGAAAGAAAGAAAAAAAAAGAGAAAAGGACTCACCCCTGGCAGTGTCTTCTGTTCATGCAGTGCACTCTGGGCCTTAAGAGCAGACTCCCTTTCGCAGTATGTTAGGAAGGCACAGCCTGTAAACAAAACGCAAAACCTTAGTAAGAGCAGTGATGCAGAGGGGAACTGTTTAAAACTGAGACGCAAAGCAAATCACTTTCCCATCATCACCCCATTTCCAGTAAATCAATCACAAAAATCGCTCCTTAGTAGATCAGTAGTAGAGTCAAGAAATGAAGCTGTTGTCACTTTCTCTAAACCCTGATGAAAAGTAAGCAACAGCATGGGTATGAGCACTTATTTCTGTTCTAATACATGTTTAAGTGTCAGATACAGAGGACTGTATGGGATTAGGGATCTCAAAGAACCCACATGGTGGCAAAGTGGGGCATGAGATCCCATCCCCGCTCCAGCAGCAGCACTGAGGAGAAGCTCCTTCCTGCCATATCATGCTGAAGGTCTCATGCCCTTCTTTTGTACCAAGCACTTCAAGTAAAGAGCATACAAGGACTCGGGACTTCCTACTGCAGAGGACTACGCCTATTGTTTAGCCTGACTTGCATCCACAAGTAGTCTCCGTGTTTGCATCACACCAGAACGCCACCACCCTGCACTTGCTGCTGCAAGGCCTCATTGGCTGCCAGCCATGCATACAAAGGCAATCACAGCAAAGTCCAAACAATCAATCCAAAACATCCATGTTGTTTTACAGATCATTAGAACTTCAGAGATGCTCCAATGGCCCATGTTTTTGATTCTTCCAAAAAGTTGTCTTACCAACTACAAAGGCTATATCCCTGTCATGATAGGGCAGAGCAAAAACACTGCTTTGCCTTCTCTCTCCACCTCCATGTTCGCCTTCTGGTTAATGTTGCAATGTCTTACACCAGTTGCGTGTGTGTCTGATGGGATCAAATTATTCCTTCTTACTGCAGTATACTGAAAACCTGCCAGTTCCTGCAGCAAAAGAAGTGCTTGTTATGCAGAGGGCATTTTCTCTGAAGTTACTACAGAATGTCTGCAACATCACCAGCTTCTGGAAATGGAGGTATCATATATTTCAAGGCTCAGGCAGCATGTCCATCAAACTATGGGCATCTTTCAAGGCCAGCATAAGCACAGAAAGACTGACAAAGAAACAGACATGTCCCATAACCTCATCTTGACACACCTACCTTCTCCCCATGCATATAAAAACAGTGAGCAACAGGTGAGTAAGCAGTAGACTATGACCCTTTTTTCAGTTCTGATTGCCACCATGAGTTTTTTCGTCCACACAATGTTCACGGTTTTATTAAAGTTGGTTCCTTTGAAAATATTACTGAAGAAATGTGCACTTGTTCTTCTTTACAATAAATTGGTATATTAGTTTTTAATACATTAGCATCCACAAGAGGCTTGGACTTTTTTTTTTTCTCTAAAGTTGTTTGGGTTTTTTGTTTTCTTTTTTTTTTTCTTCTTGAAGACTGCCTTGTGGAGGTCATACTACTCCTCTCACAGTGAAGCTACAAGCTGGATGAATGTTCCAATTTTGCATTGCAAAACACTCTATTTTTTTTCCCTATTTCTTAACCTATACCGTTTTCTGAAGGTCTTGTTTCTTTCAGTTTATTCATGCCAATCACTTTTATTATGTCTCAATAACTGAGACTCAGAAGCAGAAGCTGACAATCAAGGAAGGAGACTGAACAACAGAAAAAGTTTTCATAGTCTAATTGGCATTATTTGGACTTTTTTCCCCTCTAGCTTTATATGGATACATTTTCAGTTAGTCTGCATATACCAGAGAAAAGGGAGAAACTGTGGTGGAGAGTTTACAGCTAGTAGAAGTAATGGATTGAAAAGGATCCTTAAAAGTCACCCATAGCTTGATAATCAAATGGGAAACTACGCTTAAATTTAATTTCAGTGCTAAATCACAGGATGAGAGCTCTCTGTTGACTAGACACAATAAGACAGTCTCCCTTTAGTAGCAGACGTGGAGCAGCTGATACAGTCTAATTAGGCACATCATAGTGCACTGTTATAGAGATAAACTATGCAGTGTAAAGCTCCCATAATGATAGCTATATTTTTCTCCTCATTGTGATGGCCATGATGACAGTTCAGGGTAACAATGTCCTGCAACTCCTACCATATCATGACTATAATTCAGACTGAGTAGACAGAAGATGACTGCTCTCCAAAGGAGCAAAGTTTCTTTCCAAGATCCACATAAAGTGTGTGTGTGGGCAAATTCTCATTAGGAATAAATGTCCACTAAGTCTTATGCAAACATATTTGTGAAAGCTGTAGAAGTACCAAACTCCCAGAAACACTGTTTAGTAGAAAGCATCCAAACATCACTGATTTCCTAAACAAGAAAGACTTCAAAATTAAAAAGAAGAAATATAGTTTCTCATATGGTCAGACAAAAAAAAAATGTTTTTCAGAGACAAAAGAAATATTTTGTGGAGGTATTTATTTTTCCCTTGATCATTAAAAATGTCATGCACATGAATTACACTCTATCCTACTCTTGTAACTTATTTAGGAAAAAGAATATCTTATTTACTTTAAGTGAATCCTGACTGTTTAGAGACAATAAGAAGTTCCATCCCAGCAATGGCCAGCTGGAATAGAGGTGAATGTTCATAATAGGCCTTGAACCCAAACTGGAAAATGCCAGTTCATGGGGTTATTTGTCTTCCTCTTACTTATCGTAAGATCACCCTGCAAAGCACGAACCCAGCATCAGCTAGAATAGTACTTTTCAGAAACACTAACATGAGGCTTGTGATAAAATAATAGATATCTATTATTCCATCCTGCAAGAATTTCCATATTTCAGCTCCTTGTGCATTAGGACAAGTGTCAACAAGATTTCATGTTGTGTTGCCCTCCTCCACCACCACTATAACAAAATACTTGATCTGTGCTTTATATTATGATGCTTAATTTAATTACAACTGTAGCACCTCTTTCAAGTGTTGCTTTTGCTAGTCTACCTATTTCAATGTGCATCCATTTAACTCCTCCAAAATATTGTTTGTTCCTGGAGGACACTGCTTAAAAAACAGAGAACTGAATACTCAGGTTAACAATATAGGATAGAGCATCCTAAAAAAATTGACTCTTGAAATTATGTTATATAAATCAGTTGTAGTAAGTCAGAAAAAAGTTAAATTGGTGAAGAACGTTACTTATTTTTTTGTCATTTTGATTTCCTAGATGGAAAACAATTTCAGAACAACCCATTTTCCCCACTGAAACTTTTGATTGTGTACAGAACCAGTTATTTCATCAAAAAAAACCCACTGTTTTGAGAGTAAACTTTTAAGTACCTCAACTGAACAACTCACTTGCCATCAGCTGGATGTGAATCTGACTTCATATTCCATTAAAAACCATTTGTACCACCCAGCCCCTTGGAACAGCCTATGTTCTACAGCTTAATGAGTATTTCTGAACATATTTCTTAAGGAAAGATAGAGTGAAGGCTATACATCATTTCTGTCATCTACTTGTATGGTTGATAATGACTGAGTGAGTACAGTGCTTGAGAATTATATCTGAATTTCAACAAAAAAATCTAATTGACTAATTATTGATAATGAAGGACTTCCTCATAGCTGTTCCTAATTTCAATTTCAATTTTCTGAAACATGCCAAGTTTTCCAGACATGTGTCAATCAGCTAAAAGATGCTTTGTTTGGATTATGTCTTTCCAGCTGTTCATTTGCTACCAGTGGACAGCTCTTTGGGCTAGTACATAAACATCTGGAAACTCCCAGCTGGCAATTAACTCTCAACCTATTGAACTGCAGTCTCTTGGAAACATGAGGATGTATCAAGTGGTCTCCTGGGAAACAAGGTTGTTAAAAAGAAGGGGGAAACAAAAACAAGAGCTTGAGATGGAAAAAAAATATATAAAAGCTCTATTTTAATTTTACCTCCAGGGAATTCAATAACGTAAATAATAATTGCATGGAATGCAGATGGATAATGATGCACTTATGGAAACTTCAACCCCACAGTAAGTCTCCTGAATATTTTGCACAAGCCTGGGAGGCAAAACAATCAGGGCACACATTCTGAGCTCAACAGCATGATTCTGAAAAACAAGAATTATTTCAACCCATCGGTACTCATTTTGTCCTGGGACAAAAAAAACCAGAGTGTTTTCACATGACATCTTGACTTAAGTGAACCAGTTGACTCTCAGACACTTTTAACCAGGTCAGTAGTTCTGACTGGCTTCAAAGCTCTGGTCATCTAACTCAAATAGAGCTATGTAAAATTAGTTGTCTTAGGGTCTATGATCAATGACAAGTCATTTGTTTAACCTAGCATACAGGAGAGAAATCAACTTCTGTAAAGCCCTATCCTTACACCTTACATCAGGTGTAAGAACTAGCACAAACATATCCGGGGCAAGCTTTTAGCTTCAAGCTGGGAGGTTCACAGCATCAGACGCCACCTGCCACCTCTAACCTCCCAGTTACCACAAGTATATGCATTATCGGCATTTTAATTAATCCTTGTTCTGTATGCTGGGAAATTAAGATGATGCATACTGTAGATCTATAAGGAACTGTAATTAAGGGTTTTCTCCCTTCTTGTTTTATTCTGGCAGACAGCCAGAGGTATATATCCTGGCAGTTTTTTTCTCTTTACGCATTGCTTAGAGCAAAGAACAAGTACTTCGTAACTCATGACCTTTTCTTTGTGTGATGTGTTTTGATGACATCTTACGGTTTTGTTAGAACTACGTAACCTCACACAAACTATGCCTTTAGCTTTTCCATACATCTAGATCCAGAGGTATCACATAACCATCATCTTTTTCCAGGTATTTGCTGTCATTCCAAACAAGGCCCTAATGTTCCAGTCTAAATCTAATGAAAAAATCCTTATACACTTCAACAGGCTTTGTGGAAGGGGTTGCTAATCTTTCTGGGTCTATGTTTACTCTTTGGAATTATGAGGGAAAATTAAAAAGTTTGTTTGGTGCTTTAACACTCTTGGATGAAAGCCAAGATCTAAAGCATATTCTGAGCTCAGCAATGTAAATCCAGTCAAGGGAAGAGCTTGCATGTAACTCAGCAGAACTATGCAATTACACCAACATAAAATTAATTTCATGATTTGACCCATAATCTATTGCCTCACTCAGAAGAATCCTTAGTTTAGACAATGACCTCAACAAAATTGGTGGAAATCCACAACAGTTACAATAACCTTAAATTTTGGGAGGGTTGGCTCAAGTAGGCTAAGCCAGTTTTTGATTTGCAGGCATTTGTGATTGTAGAGTATGCACCAAATCACATATAATATTTCAGATGATAGATTATAACTTTTGAAATTACAGCCTTTCTAATACCTGTAAGTGTAACTACAATCAGAATCATTACCCAAGAAAATATAAAACTACCACAAAGCTGTCAGTATTTGTGTTGTTTTTCTTCTTTCAGTCAATTAGCTTCATGCTTTTAGTTGCAGTAGTATTCACCGGCTTTGACTTATGAGTTTTCATAAATTGGCCTTCCTCTTTTGTTTTATGTTAGATTCCTGTATAGCACATCAGCTGCTGAACAACATACCCGTTGGTTAACAGTTATGCAAGAAAGAATGCAGAAATCAATTCACAGTGACTACTACTGTAGAACGTTTTCCCTTACCACCTTTAATGCACCTAACTTCCCAAAACCCCAAGGCAGAGAAGCCAAGGGCTTCACTTCATCAGCACACAATGGAGTTTGACAAAGCAAACTGAAATTCAGTGGCCCCCAGTGTGAGAACAAGGGACAATGGGCACAAACTCAAACACAGGCAGTTCTGTCTCAATATGAGGAAAAACTTCTTCACTTTGAGGGTGATCGAGCTCTGGGACAGGCTGCCCAGAGAGGTTTTGGAGTCTCCTTCTCTGGAGATATTCAAAACCTTCCTGGACACAATCCAATGTAACCTTCTTTAGGTGATCCTGCTTTAGCAGGGGGGGCTGGAACAGATTATCTCCAGAGGTCCCTCACAACCTCTTCTGCTCTGTGATTCTTTGATTCTGTGAACCATCCAAGACCTTCATGCTGTACACAGAAAATGGAGGAAGAATCATAATACTGAATGCCTTAGACTACACGCTAGTAGTGGTCATGCTCCAAATTAAGAACAGCTACCTAAGAACAGCTGCAGTCTTGTAGAAGAGCTGCTTTGAGAACAAAAAGAGGCATCTCTAGGAAATAGAAACTCTTAACTGGTCACAGGTCTGTGTGTGTCATTCAGTCTCTGTGCCCTAATTACCTTTGAAATATTTAGACCAAGGTCTACAAGTTATCTGCAATCCACTAGAGATCTGTCCCCCATTTTCCAAGCTCTAGGTTTGTGTTCAAGAGAGCTTTTCCTCTGAAAATAAACAGTTCCTTGCTTCAAGATTCAGGGATCTGTTACACAGAGAAAGATTGTAACACTTAAGAAAACTCTTGCCTTAAAATCAACATCTAAGATTATGTCTCCCAGCCAGGATTTCAAAGTGAAAAAGAAACCTTTTTTTTCGCTTTAACTATCCAAGCTCTACATGTCTGGTTTTGAAACAATTCTCATTTGCTCTGTCTACAGTGGACTGCCCAAGGTTTAATCACTTGAGGGTTTCAGAGATTGAGCTGAATTTTCTTGAGGGGGACACAATCAATAAAGACTTTTGGAACTGGAAATGTTTTATCCAATTTCTTCATCTGTTTCTCTCTCAGTGATTAACTACCTTCTGACAAAAGTTAACATCTTTGCTGGTAAAGAACATTCACTTGGCTAGAACTTTCTTTTTCTCCATCTCCCCTGCTGCACAACTACTGAACACTAACTGTTTAGAGAAAAAGATAGGAATAAAAATCTTCCCAGATATCAGCTTCCCTGTCAATTATATTGCAAGGCAGATTAACATCCGAAATGCCCTGCTGTGTGGAATGCTAATTTTCTTTTTCCTCTTATGTTATTTTCCATTAACTATTATAATGCTGTCATTTTCCTACTATAGATAACTTGATAGGGGTCTGTATGTAAAAGCATGCATAAGGCATACTCATATACACCCATGAAGCAATATTAAAAAACAGATTAAGAGTCTAAATCTGGAAACAGAAGTTAACCATATTTACAGAGCATTACCTCACAAAAAATGCACTTATGATATTTCAAAATGAGACATGGATATGCACAATCCAAATCAGAGTCCTTCCTCATACTAAATAGTGCTTAATTACATTAAGCACTGTCCAGGCAGACAGCAGAGAGACTAGAGTAACTGTTAGTGTATGTAAGCATTTCAGGGAAACACAGACAATGGTTTCATCTTGATTTGTGACAACAACTAAGTTTTTAATCAAAATACCCTTTTTTAAAAGCCCACATTTCTCATCATAAGGTTCAATGAAATCTTTCACCAAGAAGTGGTTCTCAGCCCCATGGTACAATTTCTGATCAAAGCCTACAGCAAGATAAACTTATTCCAGGACAGCCAGTAGTCCAGACTATAATGTGCATGAGTCAAGAAGAGGTTCAAGCCTAGGGCTTCTACACATGAGAGCAGAGTGTACTGTCACTAGCAGACCCCTAAGAAAGCATCTCTACTTCTTCAGTAACTCCACAGCTACCTTTTCTCTATCCCACTGCAGAAATGGAAAGCTTTTGATCTCTGAAACTTTTTTCCTCAAGAACAGTTTCTGGCTTCAATTCACACAAAGTTTCTCCTGTGGTATTGAAAGTTCCTTCAAGTTGCTTTGAACCATCCTTTGCTGACTGGTACACTCAAGATAAGGACTAGAATGAATCATTGATAAGACATAGCATATACCAGAGTTCTGTTTTCCCATAACTGCCAAATTTTTAGCTTTAAATTTCATCCCGAAACTTCCGAGATACTTTTGATCATCTGAGCCCAAGTCAATTCAAGATTCACTGCTCAAGTTTCTGCAAGTCGATCCAGAACACCTTATTTCCCAGACCAGGTGTCTAATTTCCATACACCCAGCAAACCATCAATGAACAGATTCCCCATTAAAGAAATAAGAACATAGGTTACTGATTAAGGTAGTTGTCTACCAGAGATTGCTGATGTGCCTAATAGAGCCTGCAGATATTTCATGCTTTGTATTACAGTAGAAAACATATTTTTAAATAGACCAGCCTCATTTTGGCTTCTTATTTAAAGCCTAATAACTGTGGACTCCATGTTGTAAGGAGAGATTAATGTCCTCAGGCCCTATGCATCAAATAATTAGGGCACAGTTTTGATTTTAAAGTATAAAAATGCTGACTTTAAACTGATATGCTTGATCACATGGTTTTCTGGACCATGAAACTCTATTCCCGGTATTACAGAACTCAGTCACTGATGACAAAATTATGGCCAAACTCTAGGGATCACTCAAGCGAAGATGGAATAAGCAGGTTCCAGCCCCTACTTGGTAAGGAAACATCAAGTTTAAGTTAAAACCCTGATCATCTCTCAGCTTGGCTCACTTCATCCTATTTATTGCTTTAAAGAAAAGTCCAACATAACTGTGTTATCCATTTTATATCGAAGAGGAGGAAGAAGAATAAAATAATAATAAAATAATAATAACAAAAATAGTAACAATAATTTAAAAATAAGAATAAGAATAAATAGGAAAAATAATCTTCAAGATCTCTTGTTTCCCTTGTAGTGATAACCATAACCACAGGAAATATCTACAGTGGTTTTCTTGCCTTATTTACTGGTGAAAGTCTGGAACATAACTAGAAACAATCCTGCAGTTGAACTACTGTTTTCATTCAGACAGTTATGGGTTAAACCTCCTTAGAGTATGTGTATTAATTAGACTCTGTACCTGCTGTTCTGGGTCCTGTCTTTGGAGTTCTTTCTGTTGTTGGCAGCATATGAGTAATTCAGTGGACTATCTAAAATACTTAGCTGTTTCAGAAATTTTTTCTTCTTTTCATTTTATTTTGATTTTTGGATCCAATTCTTTTGGGGAGACTTCTTCAAGAATTCTCCATTAGTCTTCAGAGGTTGCACTACTGTTTAACAACATTCACTTTGAAGGCCTTGAATCATAGCAAAATAAACCTAAAGCAACACCATCTCTAAAAAAATTAGAGTGCTCTGCCACATACAGCTTTTTCCAAACCTTGCCATTCTGCATCCACACAAGGTTGGTTTTTTTGGGGTTTTTTTTACTGCTTGTTATTTTTCAATGGGTTGAGAAACAGACATTTCCTGGAAAAATAACATCAACTCTATGTGCAGGAAATGTGTTTGTACTTTAAAAACTAAGAAAAAATTATGTTTTCACCCTTTAAAAAATCCAGGGCCATGCAGTGAATATCTTGTTGACAGCATCATCAAATGATTAGTTATTTATGCTTTGTCTCAGGAACATGCAATTAGCTTGTTCCAAATACAAACTTGTATGCACTCCAAACAGCCTCATATTCTTTCTTCTCTGAGACAGGTCACATGTGTCAATATAGACTTCTGACTTCTCCAGCTCAAGGTTGAAAACAAAAGGCACTCAAACTGTAGGAAAGAGTTATTATTAGACAACTTTTAGCCCATTCAGAAGCAGACTATTGTAATTATGTCTCTAGAATTATTATCCTTACCAAGTTTATCAGCCCACAGTTTTCCAATTCAAGAAGTTCAGAGTGAAACCTTTAAGACAGCTCTCAAAATCAATGTCAATATATTTATATTATTTATTATCAAGTTTTTCTACTCATCTTGCATGCAAGAGTTGTAAATGAGATGATGTTAGATTCTTTGCTAAGTTCCACAGGGTTTTGTTAAGTTTAAATTCAGCTAAGTTCATCTGAAGCCACCTTAGGACTTTTATATTACAAATCAAATCCAAATCATCAAAGAATGCATTTCCTGATTCCAGCTGATATAGAAATGAAAATTTTTAAGCAGCAGCTGCTCCTGCAAGATGATCATCCTGAGACTGGAAGTCTCCAGAAACTTTTAAGAGTCACAATATGAGGCAGAGAAAACTCTACAATACCAGCTGGCTTCATGAGATTTCTGGAGACAAATTTCAGCTGTCAGAACAATTAACATCCAGGCTCCCATAACCAGATGCTGTTTTCCATATGTTTTGACTTTGAATAGTTTCTTCTATCCTCTAAATGATGTTAGGAGCAAACAAGCATTGTCTCTTATCTCCTATTTCTTTCTCCTTACCCTTCTTTCTCAATTTGACTTGTTCATTAACTATAGGCAGTGGAATAGCATGAAGTAGGATCAAGTTCTTCTGCAAGCAGTGAGAATTGAAGTAATCATCTTAATTAACAGAACTCTATCTACTTAGGGTTGAGAACCACAAGACATATACTCTGTGAATGAAGAGAAAGCAAGGTGAATTGAGGTGTTCTGGGAATATGGCAGAAGAAAGATGGCTTCTCCAAGGTCCTATCTGTTAGAGCACAAAAGCAGAAAGGTAGATGCCAAGAACTAGAGCCTCCACTGCTTCTCTGGCAAAAAGCTGTAAGTTGAGCAATTGTTGCATTGTACAAGCTTGCTTTAAGAGCCTGGCTTAACTATAAATTATTTAGGAACAAGGCAAACCATGCTAAGGCTGGAAGAAGATTTAACTGCCTGTCTAAAGCCACACAATAGTTTGTAGTAAAGGTCAGCCTTGAACCAAACCTCCCAAGACTCTACCCAGGGCTGCAAACACCTATCAGTCTGCTTTTCTTAAACATGGACAAATTCCTGCATAGACTCACAAATACATTATGATCCAAGCAGATTCTCTTAAACAACTAAACCACAAAAACTATTGTCACTTGCATCCAGGTGAACTTTCACATCCACTAGTGTGGGACTGATTTCCTGGGTTAGAAGTTAAAAATAAATAGCACATGAATTTAAGTCTAAAATTCCAGTTTTTACAAAAGGTATAAGGATGTAATCTTTGAAGTGAAAAAGAAACTGGAAATTAATTATAACAAGATCTGTGTAATTTACAAAGCTTCAGTGCACTGGGTTTAAAAAGGCTCTTGTCAGTGTGAAGTGAAGGAAGTACAATTTCCTGATGAATAGAGAACACAAGGTAAAGTGTGTGGTAATCACTACCAGAGAGATATTTTCATCTTTTTTTTTGTTGTTGTTGATCAACTTAAAAATTAGTGAACAATAAGTACATAGTAGATTGCTTCAGTTAAACATTTGATAGAGTTTCTAGCAGAAATTTTTGCTTTGACAATTGAATTCACAGTAGATGGATGCACGGTGTATCCTCCAAAGCACTGAGGAGTTGCAGAAGGAATGTGCATGATAAATGTCAGTTGCTTCAAGATGGAAGAGCTATCTAGCAAAGAAGGAAATCTGGTCTTAAGCAGCACAGCAACAAAGTTTTCACATGTGAAGAGAAATGGAGAATAAATCACAAAAGATCGTAGGGCGAACTAAGTCCCTTAAATAATCTGCCCAGCCACCTGAAGAACTAGCCATGCCCATCACCTTGCATGATTCAGCTCTTAAAATACAGGTAGAGAATAGCCAGAGGCAAATGTCTGAATTGTCAACAGGACATGTGAAGCTGGAAGGTAATAGTGTCAAAACACACAAATGTAGTGGATGACATCACATACAGTAGTGTATATGTCACTTCCAGATCAAAGACTCCCTTTTATATCAATAGAAAAAACAGACCTAAAATGATCCTGTCAGCCGATCACCTGGAAATGTCCAGAAACACACAGGAGGAAAAGGACAGAAAAGATGGAATTCAGAGATAAGTAATATAAATTCTTAATGGGTTTGGAGGACTAGCTTATGAGGGAAGATTAAGAGAACTAAATATGTATACCTTGGGTAAATGATGACTCAGGGGGATGGATGATAACCAGCTACAAGCCTTGAAGGTGTAAACACAAAGTATGGAGAAAGGTTGTTCAGGGTGATATTAGAAAATATTAGATAGGTATAACAACACAAAATTCAACAGCAGTACATTTAGGCTGAGCATCAGAAATGCTTCCTAAGGGTTGGGATATCAGTGTTTGCCCCTCCGCACCCCCTTCCCCACCGCTGTACAGCCTTCAATGTAGCTTTTGCATCTAATGGATCTGTTAAATAAGAATGCATTTAATTTTGTATTTTATTTACATACATGAACCTACAGCATGACCACATAAACAAAGGTTTTACAGAGCCTTCAAGTTCAGGGACAACAATGGAACAACCTTTAAACATGTCTGAGGTTTGTCTATATAGTGTGTGTGTTGGAGGTGGGGGTATGGAAAAGGCAGGGAGAGAAAAGACAGGAAGAAGAATTAAATCAACATGGGGGCTGCCTCTGTGCAAACTTTTAGCTCAGCAGTTTTCCAACATCTTTCATGTCACTGTTCCATATGACAGCTCTGTAAGCTTTTTGTCTCTGTAGTCTACTGTGAGGCATAAGGAGAGATAAATGCTTGCAACCCTAGAACAAAATCATGACCACAGATTCTTATGTGATTTAGTACAATTGCAAGTTATAAGACAGAACTCTATGACCCTACAGAAGGTAAAAGTAAATACTGCTAACTGTCTCTCCTAGCCATTAGAACAAATCAGTCCTTCATGGGACTTTTATTACTCAGGTCACTTGAAACAATAAACAAAAGTTGATATTGATCCAAGAGCAAATGCATTCATAGAGACTCCATTTCCCTCTTCTTCCAATTTCTAACTTTTACCATTCTATCCAACAGTTTAACACATTGTTTAAACCAAAAGAAAGACCATTATTCTAAGAAATCAGCTTCAATGACCTTTCTTGGTGAAAACAAATTAGAATGCCAGCAGATTCGGATGGAAAGTTGTATTGAAATGCAATCCATCCATGGTGAGACTGGCAATTCCCTACAGTTTTTAAGGGGCTGGAAAGAGCTGAGCAGCCAGCCACCCACCAAGTCTTTCTGAGCGGTGTATTATTTTTTTTTATTTTATTTTACAGAGATCAATTTCAGGGAAAAAAATGAGAGTGAATTACAAAAAAGCAATTATAATTCTACTAGTGGCTCTTTTTTAAAGGTTTAATATGACATCTTGCTTGATATTTATTTCTTCACTGATTTAATATAGTTGTGAGAAGCTCTAAACTGATAATGAACACAATGTCTGTACCAACACAGTACCTGAAAACAGTTCCCACTGGGACAGTATTCATACTGCAGAGCAGCCTCCTCAAACAGACTAGTGGAAGCCATTTTGCCCAAGACATTAAAAGATGGATGAAAGAAACTTTCTAGGATTCCTCCTGAATACCATGGCCTACCAGAACTTTTCCTGTTACCAGTCTATGAATCACTGGCTAGTGGATGCCTGGAAACACACATTAATGATGTGGTTTCACTTTATTATTTTTTCCACCAGGAAAGCTAAAAATAGTGAGCCAGCTGCTGAGCATCTCTGGGAGGCTGAAACTCACTAGAGAATCCCTGCTGATGTCAGAAAAGTAGGAGAGTGTAGTTTAATGAGTTTCAAAAAACCCAAACAACAAATAGTGTTGTCTTCACAAGGAGCGGATAAGAACATTATATAAGGATGATGGTACCAGGTCAGACAAAGTCCATCTCGTACAATATCCTGTCTCCAACAGTGGCCAGGAGCAGATGCCCTGACAAGAGTATAAAGAGAGGATGTGCATAATGCTTCCTCTGGGTATTTTTCTCAGTCTCCAGCCTTGTGGCTCAGGGACTTCTGGACCAAAAGCGATCTCTGTGTATACAGTAATCACTTGATGAAACGGAATCTCTAATTTCAGTTGTTATTTCTCCTGTAAATAGATTTAAGGGGGCTTGTTTGTTTTTTGAGTTGTTTGGGGTTTTTTATGAGTTACAGTGAATGCATTTTTCAGGAAAGATAGTAGACCACTCCCTGCCTAGCAAGCTGCAGTCTTAAAAACATGCACCATAAGAGACTGATTCAGGAACTACATATAATCTGATCTCATGAGCAGTCCAAAAAATGAATTAAGAGGTGACAGCTTTAGAGGTGTGACCCTCAGAGCTCCCAGCATCTTACCAACTCATTTACAGACAGCTGGGAAACCTTTCAAGACCTAAGCAGATCAGCTGGGAGAAACTTTGAGTTGAAGTGTTTGTTAAATATTTTGGTTCCAGTAAATCAACACTGCTCAATATGGAACTAATTTATCACAGGATTTCTTCTCTTGGTCTACCTCTGCTGATAAACCAAATTTCTCATGATGATACCTTCTGCATGTTAATAAGAGAATACCCACAGGAATGCTAAATAATATTCCCCCAACTCCAAGGAAAAAAACAGTATATATATATATATAGTTTTTTTTCCCCCATCAAAGGCGATAAAATCTCTGCATGATCATTGGAATTTTTTAAGAATGAAAATGCAAGATATTCTGAGATGGTTGGTTTTGGTTTTTTTTAAATGTAAATCTGAAGTCAGGAAACATTAGAATTTAAATTGCCCCTATAGCAAAACTACAGTATGATATGTATACTTTATAGGTGGTGTCAGTGATACGATTGCACATTATTTTTCCACTCTCTATACTCTAGCTTCTGTCACTGGACTGTCTTTGTTCCGTACTTGTACAGATCCTAGCAGATCATCATCCTCATCGAAATTAATGCACGCAGCCACTTTCTCCAGTATAACTGAAGTAATTCACCACCTGAATTTAAACATGTGATATGATTACTGTATGATTTAATTGAATAAAATTAGGTTTATCAGTATACGTAGAATCATAGAATAATTTTACCTGGAAAAGACCTTTAAGATCATCAGGTCCAAGCATTAAGCCAGAACTTCAAAGTCCACCACTAAACCATGTGCCTAAGCATCACATCTACAAGTCTTTTAAATACCTCCAGGGATGGTGACCCAACCACTTCCCTGGGCACTTTGTTCCAATGCATGACAACCCTTATGGTGAAGAATATTTTTTTCTTATATCCAATCTAAATGCCCCCTGGCACAACTTGCAGTCATTTGCTGTTGCCCTATCACTTGTTACTTGGAAGAAGAGACCAATTCTCACCTCACTAATGTTACAGCATAGCTCAGAAGACAGGATTCCTTACATTGGGAAGGGGCAAAGGACTGAAAAGCAGAAATCTCTTCCTCTAGCTATTACTAAAAAAACTCAATACTGGATATCTCTGAAAGGTCCATCTCTCCCCCTCAGCTCCTGACATACACACAACGCTTCCCTCACACCACTCAGACTCTACTTATACAGTACTTTTTTTTTTCCCTATCCTCTCTCTTCAAAGAGATTTCAGAGATGCATTAACAAGGATGCATCCTGTAAGAACTTCATATCCAGAGATGATAAGGTCATGTTTTGCAGATCCTTGCTTCAGTTTTAAGCGTCTTTCCAAATTTAACAGCTAGATGGACAAAATTTAGCATCCATGCCTCGTGTAATATCAAGATACTGCTTTGATATCCATACATTATGATTTAACATGTCAGTGTGATAACATGACAATTGACAATCCATGCTCAAGTTTAACCAACTGAAAAGCATTTTTCAGTGACAACCCACTGATGCACTGTACTGGGGGCTGATCTTTGTAGATAATGACTGTGTTATTCTACTTCTTGTCTTTGTCCTCCATGGAATACAGCCAGGTATCCACAAAGTCTCTCATCTGCACTATATTACCATGTCTAAGACTTTCACAGTCCTTGAGCGAATGCCCTGCAGCCATACCACTGCCCCTTTGGCTACAGTTCCCACAGAACTCATGAAACTCTTGTAAAGGCTTTACTCGCAGCTGACATCCCACACCAGTCAGGACTACATGCCATGTCTTTTCCCTCACACATGGTTTTGCACTATATGTTATTTTGTGAATGAGAGGGCAAGTAAAAGCAACTTGAAGATATTCTTTCTTCTGGTTTTGGTAAGCAAGATCCATGTAGGTCTTGTCTTTGCAAGGTCAGTGACTGACTGGAAAAGTAGCAAGTCAGTGGTCGTTCAGTGAGCATTACACGACAACATGCCATTGAAATGAACATGCAGGGGTGCTGCTATTCCAAACTAGTCATTCAAGATTTTATAAAGCTCCTCCCTTCAAGTTCAAAAAAAAACAAAGGACAGTGGCTTCATCTCAGTACCACTGCCATTAACAAGGCTGTTGCGAGGCCTTGGCATGAACAGGGGATACCATTCTCCAAATCTGTGATCCAAGAGGTGGAATACAAAATCTCAGTCCAGACAGATATTGCCAAATTTGTGTTTTATGAAAGGCTGTAAGAGCTTTGTCTGTCTGTCTAGCAAAATGGGAAAAAGCTCAGCACAGATAACATTGCAAGCTGCATCCCCACAGTAAGTATCAAGGAGAAAAGAAAAAGCATTTAAAATAAAGGACAATGTTGCACAAGGACAAATAAGTATAAATTGACCATGAATAAATTTGATTTGGGAATTAGAAAAAGGTTTCTAACCATCAGAGGAGTGATGCTCTGGAACTGCTTTCCAACAAGGATAGTGAGAGCAAACGACCTAATTAGTTTAAAGATGAGGCTTGATAAACTTATGAAGGGGATTATGCGACATGCTTGTCGGCAATAGTAGGGAGCAGATCCTGATGATGCGCGATTTCTCCCCAGTCTTGTGCTCCAGGCTGAAAATGCATGAAGAAAAAGAGAGAAAGGGGGAAAGACCCTTGAAAGTTGTATAGAAGTTATGAAATGAGAAACTTAGAAATCGGACATTAAAATTAAGGTGGGGGAAGAAAGGAAAGTATTTCAATTGGAAATTCGGGCAAAGTCCTCCAGTATTTTGAAAAAAAATAATCATATAAGCAGAAAACCAACTTGATATTTAATAAAAAGCAGTCCATATATTTATAATTTTTGTTGCAAGAGGCAACATATCTAGATAAGCATATTAGTCATGCAAGACATATTTTCTGTTCAACTCTACAAATTGAGAGCAGCACTCTTGGCTGCATAGCAGTAGTAGGTGAAAAACAGAACTGTCAATTTACACCATTTACTATGAAATGGAGCTTGGGAGGTCAGCTCATCCAACCAGCTACCAAAGCACATGGCATATGTAAATAGTTTAACATCTTTTGTCCAATCAATTCCTAGAACCCTTCATAAATAAATAATAATAATAATAATAAATCTGTATTTTGGATTCATAATGCAATATGCATTGCCTCAGTCTGAATCTTGTTGAGCATTAAGGTGGCAGGTGAAGGAGATTTAGAATATAACCATTCCTCCTTTTTCAATTAAAAAAACCTTACGCTGTTTTTCTGCAAAGTTAAATCTGTCCTAGGATTACCCCACCAGCAGTCTTGATACTAGCCATTATTTTTTTCCTTAAGATAACTGATAAAGTTCCCAGGAAAGATCAGTCTTGATATGCAAAGCAGTCTCGCACTACAAGGGAAATTATTTTCTGATAAGAATATAGAGCAAGTACCTCTGGACTCTTGAGAGATCCTAAGGGTGTCTTAGATTCACCAAACAATTCACAGGGGGCTTTTGCCAGACCACTTCACACTTAAATGTTTCCTGAATTAGATCACTGAAATTGTGGCTATTAAAGCTACAGGGATGGGCCTCCCCATTTCTAGCATTACCAGAAGGAAACTAGGGTGTGTAGACGTAGTGCAGGGTGTCAGTTCTCACCTCAGCCTTCACATAACATTACAGTCCTCCATACAGAACCGCTATAGCTGATGAGTACATAGTGTTAAACTTCCTAAACCACAGGGTTTTCTAGCCGTGTTGCAAGTGTTTTGCAATCCTCATTCCAATTGTGAAGCACTGCTACAGAAAAGGGAGAGATTCCCATCCTCATTTCACAGATGTTGAAATAACACTTTAAAAAACCCAGAAAAACCTCAGTCTATCTTTCCCATCTATGCATATAGAGTACTTAGTAGGTCAGGGCTGTTTATCCCAGATACCAAGTTAAAACCAGTATTTTGCCTCTTTCAGCTTTTCCCAACTTGTCCATAGTGCATTTTACCTTCTCTACACTTAGTCCATAAAGAGATTTGGGATCTTTTCTGGAATGGAAGATGTTCTACAGCTACAAGCTGTTATAGCAACCAGCCTGCCTACTGCTCTCCTGGGCACCTGCATTATGCAGAGCTTGGTGTTCTCACTCTTCACTTCAGGATTTGGTGCGACACTTCTGAAACACAGCAGACTAGATAGGATATTCAAAAGAGATAAAAATCCTTAAAAGTAATTAAAAAAACTTAACTTATCCAAAGGCTTGAGACCCAAAGAAATACAGAAGTCTTGGAGAGAAGCACAGGAAGGATGTAATGTAGCTAAAATGATCTAGGGCCTGGCATTAATACCTTCCCACTTTGTCTCCCCTGTTTGGTTTTACACATTAAGAAAGAGTAATGAGTTCCTTTGTAAAAACTGTCCTCCAGCTCACTTTCACGATGCATGCCCAGCCCTCATTCAGCAGATCATCCAAATCTTTCTGTTCTTTTCCTGTGGAACAGAAATGACACTTCCAAATACCTAAATACCTTGAACATCTAAACTCCTTCATGAAGGGCAAACAGATTCTTCCTTCCCTCCCATTACAATGCCAATGTCTTTTCCTCTTACTTCTGCCATACATTGCCTCTGAGATTTCCTTCAAAGATGAGCCTGTTCTGGAATCACACACACAATTCTTGCAGGAACACAATAACATATATTCTGAAATACACTTACAAAGATGTTTAAATGTATGTGAAATGGCTCATCATTCTGTATCTTTAAGAGATGAACAATGAATGTCAGAATCTTCTTTAAATTCTCCTAACTCACTTAGGAATCACTTTCTCAAATCGCTCTGGAAACTTCACCAAATGTTTTATTCCTTTACTTATGCCCTTTTAAAAGCTGCCAAGTTGCATCTTTAAAGCTTGGGCTTTATTCCACTGATTTTGTGAACACAAGCCATTTGTGACTCAATTCCCTTAGACATGCAAGGGTCAAGGAAGGTCATCTGGGAATGGAGAAAGATGGGGAAGAAGGTGCAAGGTCAAAACAATGACATTATTCCTGAAAGAAAAGTCACAAATTTTAAGTTTATTTGGAACTTTGTTCTGAATCAAAAGACTGATAAACCTTTTTGTCCAAGGCAGGAGGCAGAAGGACCAAAAAACTTTAAACAAACCTGCATTTTAGTGTGAATTATTAGTTTCTGTGTCAGTAACCTACTGCTGCATCCACAATAATTCCCATTTTCATCTCTGAAATATTGATGTTAATTTTAGAGCAGCTGAAAGACCATTCCAAGAAAACTCTGGCAAAGGAGTAAGTGGAGTCCAACCCACCCTCAATCTTACGATTTTATGCCAATGACATGAAACATCAAATAAAGACTTCCAAAATACGTATGTCACTGCACAGTGGCATTCTATGTAGTTCAGTACTGTTTCTGTGAAAGAAGTTCATGCACTTCAGTTTAGGCATTTCACTGAAACCAGTGAAGGATCTCCTCTCTCTAAAACCACGGTTCTGGCTTTATGATGTCTGGTTCAGCAAGAGAGTTGGTGGCCAATTCCCCCTCTGCTCATTCTCTACCCTTCCATGTTCTTGCTTGGGGCTTTGACTCCTGATGTCCACAGACAGAGATTTGCTTTAGGACAGGTTGCTTACAGATCCCATCTGCTTTGCAGCAGCAGATGTCAGGCTCTGTCAGGAAGGATTTGGCAGCATCTTCTCCAATGTTTGGTGTTGATCAACCAGCATGGCTGTAGGAAGCATTAAATAACAGAAAGAAATGGGCCAGACACAGCAGACTGGTACCCTCCATGACACAGGTAAATATGCACTTCGAGCACAAAGCCTTTATTCTCTCTCTTTTCTCTCTGTCCCTTAGATCAAACACACCATGGGCTTGCATATGCCTTGTATTGATGGCCAGCAGGTTGGGACTCAAGTGCAGGCTTAGATCCAGCTTCCTTACCCAGTGCAGAGGTACCCTGAGGCACTTGAGGAAAAGCTACAGTAAGATAAATCCTCTTGCTTCCAGCACAGAATATAGACAAAGCGACAGCAGATCTGGATGGGGAGCAGTTGGCCTTGTTACAAAGTGTAGGGAGTGAGAACAAAACTAGGCTCTGGGCCTGCCCAAAGTTTGGCTCTACTCCTCCATGGCTTTATTCCTGCTGCAGCTACAAATGTGTGAGTCTACAATTTAGTAATAATACACTTCTTGACTGACCTTTCCTGGCAAGTTAATGACAGGAGAGAGTAATAAGGACATGCTTTTTAATCTAACGTCAGTCAATAATAGTATACAACTAATAGACTTAGACATCATACATTCAATAATTGTTTTTACTTAAAGCCCTTACAGTTTGCCCACTGAGACACAGCATGTCAGCAGCAGTCGCTGCCTATTGATAGGCACCGGCAAGACATTTATTCATACCTTTCTGGCTAGTTTACCTCCTCCTGGAGCATCCATCACATGAGTATCTAAGCACTGAGATATACATTCATTTATATATACACACATTTTGGCTCAGCTGCCACAGAAGCTGGTATCATTATACATTTCTCAATAGAAATCTAGCTCCCCTACAAGTACACCCATTTATTTCACTTCACTGAAAGAGGAGTTTATTTATACTTTCTAATACCTAGAAATCCCAAAGAGAATCAGTATTTTCTTCATGTTCAGAGGTGTATGGATACCTGGGACGGCATTCAGTTAGGCTGAACACAAAGCTTCTTCCAGTATCCAGAGGATGAAATAAAATGTTGAAGAGGGTACGAATCACTCAGAACTCCAAAGGGATTGAGTCAGCAAGCATATGACCTCAGACCATGGCCAAAGAGCTGAGGGATCCCTGCACCATCTCCTGCAATATTGCGAGATGATGCCTCCCCTAAAGACACCCATCAGGGAACAGCACCTGAATTATCTGTCACCCAGCAGTGATACAGGGTACCACTCAGCTATTATTGCCACTCAAGGATTAGTCTTTTTGGAGAACAAAGAACAGATTACCAGTGGTTCCATTAGAACTGAGATATCTAGAATGACAACAATTAACTTTTTTTTTTTTTTCATGGGCATTAGTATTCTTCTTCCTCTTTGTAGGGAGCAGGAGAGGCACAATTAATAGTTATTTAGATAGTAGCTGCCCCAGGGTTAAATTGGTAAAAACACCCTAGTTGCTTGTTATTCTTATTTTGTTGGAAGGATCAGGTTCATCCCATTTTACATGGGAAAGATGAATGACCCAGTCCACTGGCAAGGTCTAAATTGCAGCCCTTTGCATGCTGAAGTCTTCCACCACTTACTCCTGTCACAAACAGCACCCTGCAATCCATTTAGTTTCATTTACAGCAGATTAATTTCTCTCTGACCTTTGGCTCTGCTGTCAAACAGGCCTGAGACAGACAAGAGCTGAGGAACAGCAAGTGCATTTGATGATGTCAATCACTGGACCTCAGGGATATTCTTAACTTCTCATGTGCCAGAACACCACAAACAAAACTTGCATCCTTCTGTTTCCAGATGTCAGTGTCCACACCAACTGCGTTGCTAAGGAAGCATCCACATCTGCCCACATATAAAGACAGAAGGCAAATACTTTTCTTATTTTAAAAGTATTTTCAAATCTCATTGCACTCCTCCTCTGACATTTAGATTTATTTTCTTTAGGGTAAGTTTTAAAGACAAATTCCTTAACGTAAGGGTCATGCTGCTCAAACTGCTACTCCAGCAATTTTATTGCCTTATTGCCGTTTGCATACCATTACGCAGTGGGGCTTGCAGCATCATTACTTTGCTTTCAAGGCTCCATCTCTAAGAACAAGAGTGAGCTATAGTCATTCTGCATAAGGAAAAGGACAGTTAAATTCAACTACTGCCTGTCTTGTTCTCCAATAGAAAAGTCTCTTTCCCTTTCAGCTCCATCAGGAGTAAATGCCTGCCCAGAACTGAGATTTTGCCTGGAAAAGAGGGAAGAAACTTTTCTTTCAGGACACGGGGATTGTCTGTGCTTAGAATCTGCTTTTTGTATGTCTTCCTTCCAAAGGGAGAAGAAACTATACACATCAACTGTCAGAGCTCTACTCATCGTTGGACTTTTTGGGACAGAAAGGAAGGCTGAAAGAAAGGGAAAGCAGTTAAATGACAAGGCCTGGTTGGGCTCATCTGCAATACTTCTCTCCCAACTCAGCAGTACTCAAGAGCATGACGGGAGTTGGACTCCTCGCTATTTCCAGGGCACCACCTGGCAGAACCGCAGGACTTCTCATGTCACCTTGCCTCAGTGCCAGTCTCTTCCTCCAGCACTACACAAGTCCTTAGGCTTTCTTTCTCTCCTCCATGAATTTTTCATGGGGACTTCAAGGTTTACTGCAGCAAGTTAGACATTTCCATTAAAGAGAACACACTGAGTAGAATCAGAAGCATCTTTTAAGTCTCTGTTCAGGAAGTCCTTCTGCAGAGTTGGCAATCGCTTGTGGAAAATTATTTTCCAGAGCACATCCAGACCCTCTTCCTGTAGCCATATGCTGAAAAATCACGCTTCATAGTCTGAAAGGCCCAAAACGATTTGAAGGTCTGTCATTTTTCCTTTCTCACAACTGTAAAAATTCTTAAAATAAGTTCCCTATTACCAAAAGAACTTAGATTTTTCAAAAGCAAGCAATAAAGGGAAATATGCAGAACTGAGTCATTTCTGCCAGCATGTTTCTTGAAAGTAATGATCTCCCTCCTCCTCCAGCAGATCCACTTCCTCTTCCAGAAAAAAAAAAAAAGGAAGGAAAAAAAAAAGAGGAATATATGTGTAGATATTTCTCACCTTCATTTTTAACTACTGCTTGTAACAGCTGGGACTAAATATAAATTTTTCATCAACAAGAGGAGTTTCTGCCACTGTCCTATGACATTTAATACTCACAGATCACTGTATATTTTGAGCGATGTCTGACCACTCTTTCTTTGTCTCTTCCATTTACACAGCTATTTTGGAATTGATTTTGTTTAGTTGCTAGTAATATGGGGCTGCTGTTTTCAGGTGGTGAACTAGTCCATCAAGTGATAAGCTAAAAAACATTTTAAAGATCCAAACACAAAAACACACTTTCTCAAGTTCTTCCCTATACTTAATTGAATGCAGAACACCTGACTGCATTTGGTTTCAAGAAACATTATTAGGTTTCACTGGGGATTATTTCTCTAATTTAAAAGAAAATATGACAGAGATGGAATCCAGTTATTTCAAATTCTGCCAATACTTTTCAAACTTCCTATGTCAGGTTTCTACAGGCGTGACAGCAATGTTTTAAGTGTTTTGGTGTCCTAAGACAAGGACCCTGTATGAATCCATAAATCCACATGATTATTATTATTAACAGTACTGTGTATTTTTAATACACCTGTGAATTTTTATGCATGACATTCCAGGCATATGAATGTGTGCAGAAACAGATAGGCAACATGGTGCAAATCAACTAATGCTTAGCAATTAGGTAGTGCCTTTTAGTAAAAAACTTCAAAAACTCTCCAAACTTAAAGGAAGCATCATAGCATAAATATCACAGGTAGAGAGAGAAGCCAAACATCTCATACTCAGTGCTAACTACTGGGTCATCCTCAACCAGCTGATGGGCATGGCTGTGTCCACACAAGTCCATCAGCCAGATTCTTCTCTAACCTAGAGTTTTTGTTTCTCAAGTACATGTGTGAGAATTGTAACAGACAGGGGTGAGTGCTTGAAGAGTTCACTCAATACCTAACCACATCATGCTCTTCTGACCAATATGAATATCTTCTTCCTTTCCTCCCTTTATTCTCACATCCCAAACCTGACCAATTAACTCAGAAGGGGGTTTCTAAAATAAGTCTAAAACCTGAAGCCTGCATTTATGCACAGCTCCTTTTTCAAGACCAGGAAAATAGAAGTGCAGTTGACATACTGATGTGTGCCTTCTCTCAGTGCTTCCCCAACCCCTTACACAGATCTTCCAAAAGCAGCAGATGCACAAATGCTATAATGTGACATGGGGATTTGCTCTGGGAAAGTTGTTTTATTTTTAAATGGCTGAATACACTGGCGGGTAAAAGCTTGCCTACGCCACCAACACACGCCTGCCTCTTACTGTTATCTTGGGGCTTTTGCAGCTTATTTTATAAATATATTTCAAATTTTTTGCCTGCCTGAGTTGGGACTTCAACTTGGTGGCTGTTTTCCAGATATAGGTGGTCCCCCATAGTGCAGAGCCTGCGGGAAAATTATGGCAGCAGAACTGCAGAAAGCAAAAATTTAATTTCAGTGCCTTGAAAGAAGAGGCTTTAGAGCTTTCTTACTTGGATTGCTTGAAAGACTGTTCCTCATCTGTCCCCATCTCCCGCTGAATAAATATGCTACAGAAGTTACCCATAGCAAAGTTATAAGACCTCACTATCACCTGTTAGAGACACTATGTATCCACAGCAAGAAGAGGTTGCCCAGCTCCTCCAACATTATTATCTACAGGTAAGAAATGGACAGTTACCATGGAGTTTTACTGTTTCCCAGAAATGACAACCTGGAAGCCAAATCCAGATCTCCTGATTCCCTCCCCACCCCAAAAAATCCAACACACAAGAAGAAAGAAGTGTCTTGGTTTCCACCTTGGAACTGCATGATTTACTTCTAACCTCTGAGGTGGCCACAGAGACTTTACTTGCTTTGTCTCATATGGGAAATTTTCAGACAGCAAGGTAAGGATGACTCCTTCATATCTCCAGGGGAAAGCTGCAAACTCTTTACAGTTTATAGAAACCATTGCCTGCACCATGGTGCACTCACCATTGCTTTGATGGGTACTATCTATGTCCCTACAAGACTTCTCCAGTGCCAGAGAAACGTCTGTCTCTGAGCCCCACTGCACTGCAATGGCTGACCAGGAGGTAATGTGTCAAGGTCTAAATAATCACACCCTGTCTTGCACCTAGATCTCTTCTGATGTCTTTTCAAAGGACAAATCTTACTTTCTGGACAGTGGCAGTTTCTGTGATTATGTACATTTAAATATGAAGGGGGAATCAAGAGCAATTGTAAGGGCACGTGGATCTGGTCTTCTGCCAAAGTGCTTTATTCTATAATGAACTCTTCCTTTTAAGCCACTTTGCAGACACTTTGGTCTGAACCCAATATCAATAATATAGGTTAAATTTCACATGCTTAACAATATTTAACCCTGGGGCCTCTTTTTGGGCCGTTAAACACCAGACAGTACACCAGCCTGGAGTACTGGGATAGGAGGTGAAAGCTGGGAAGGCAGCCCATCGATGGGTAACTAAAAAGAGAAAGGAAAACCTTGACCTGTGCTGTATGAGTTCAGCATTGCAAATGGTAAAGCAGACCTTCTCTTTCAGGCTGTTTGTAGTCACATTTAAATAGTCAATAATTCATCACTTACAGTGAGAATGTTAAATGCAGAAAGCAGCAGAATGTAAATTGAAATGGCTAATCCTTTTTAGCATGATCCATTAACAACAAAATATTAAAGGTGAATGGGAGAATGAGAAGAGACTTCATGGGCGAGTGCATTGGCCTTTTGCCTCTGAGGAAAGGTCTGTACTCAAAGCTTCATTAGGTTACAAGCATAAGTGGGTCACACAAGCCTAACAGACATTTGTCCAGATCAAAAAAAAAACCGAAAAAAAAACCAACCCCAGTGACAGCCTGCAAGTACAACCTCGAGCTTCAGATAAAGCCGAGGTTATGAGAGGACCCTGTTCAATTCTCTGCATCCCCCGAGCTGTGTGTGGCACTGAGCACGTTGCTTTGTTTCTATGGCTCTGCCTCCCATCTGCAAGGGAGTAGTAACTCCTGTGCATCTCCATAGTGCTGGAAGGATTAGCAAGTTAAACCAAATGCTTGGGGATTGTCATTACGGGGGAAGGGAGAGGATATTACAAGTGAAAATGACACTATCTAAAATATTGGTGTCACTGTGTATGAAAACTGGGATGTAGCAGCTGAGCTGAAGAGTAAAGTAGCAAAAGAGGATGGAGCTTAGGATGCAGTTTTACACTTTTACTGTGTTTTCATTTAAAATCCTAACAGAAAAGATTAAAATCCTCACAGAACAGTATGATGTCAGAGGCAAAGCAGCTTAACAAGTACTCCCTGTTGATTTGGGATGACGATCTCCAAACCCTGAAAACAAATCAAAAGATCGACTGTCCCATTTTAACCAGGACACTGAAGGACTAAAGGACCAGTGGTATTACAACCTTTGAGTGCTTAAGCTTACCATATTCAAATTGAACACTGACATCACTACAGATGTTCTCCTCATGGCCATAGATTTGGTGCTAGAATAATGTTCTCAATTGTTTGTTGAAATACTAGAGTTCTAAAAAGGCAGAAAGTATTATCAGAGCGATGCATCAGAATGGTGCCTGGGGGGGATTTTTTGGGTGTATTCCTCTGGGACTCTACTCATTCATCAGCTCTCCAAGACCACTTATTTACCCCAAGAGTTTGTTGGATGTTCGTGACTTGGGTATCTCCCACCCCACGACCACTTTTGTTTCTGAAATCTGTGCTCTGAAGCCATTTCTTTCTAGGCAGTGCTCCAGAACATTGCATTTCTACTGGGAAATGATGACTGAAAACAAACATAGCATCTACTTAGCAACAGAAAGAGAAAGAAAGAGAAGTGACTTTTCTTTTAGTTTTTATAAAAGACGCAATAATCTCTCGCCTGAAGAGTAGTATAAGTGCTTCTCATAAAACATCATAAAACAATACAGTCCTGTTAAACCAAACAACATGTCAACGCCCTATTTATTCCTTTCATTAACCTGATCTAATCCCAAGAAGTTTCTAATGGAACATGCATTGAATTGATGAGTCTTCCTCCAGCCCCTCAACTTACCCAAAAGAGATGGAACTAATATAAATATATCTACACCTTACACTCAGTCTTAATTTGTTCAAACCCTGCAAGAGCTTAAAAACCCACCAGTGCCTCGTGGAAAACTGACAAATATTCTATTTAGAGAGATTTTGGCTGCTTATACCCTTGTTTTTCCTATGGTATTCCCTTCCCTCATAGCAAGGGCTCATTCACATTGGGGATGCAAGAGTTTATTTGCTGAGGAAAGGGCCATACCATCCAGCACAATCCACCCCCTCCCCCCCCCCCCCCCCGCTGGTGGGGAACTGTTCTCCACAGCTCTCAATTGTGGTATGAGTAGTTAGGTAAACTGCTGCTTCCCCCTTTCAAGACCTCCACACCCGCCACAAAATAATCTTGCCATGTTTTATTTTTTAATATATTTATATTTTAATTAGTATATTCTCCCCATCTCTATAAAGCTCATCACAGATTTTACCCTATTTAGTTTCATCCCCAGTTCTTTATGAACACCAATTCATGACCCAACTTCCAGTAATTAGATTTTTCCAAAGGTTTGACTCCAAAAAGTTAGAAAGACAGGATGTGGTCGCTGGAAGGGAAGGGTCCTTTGAGAGAAGTACTACCCCTCAAGTTTTAAGCAAGGATCTTTGTGACGCCAACAACTATTGGAAAAGAAATGGACATATTTGATCTAGTTCAGCTTGGGAAGAACAGGCAAACATGCTGCACTTCATTGCTTTGTCTCTACCAGATAGCAAACGTTAGCAAGGGTGCTGCTCTGTGGAAGGCAGTAAGAGTATATAAGCAGATGGTGTTTGAGCATTTAACCACCACAATCCAAGCATGACTTGGCAATGAATATACTAGAGGCCTTGTTTACCCTAGAGCTTTGGACAGTGCAGCTGCTATGCCAGTTCTGATAGAAATTTCCAAGCACAGGTATGTTTGGTGAGGGGCAGGGATGGACAAGAGGCAGTGTCTTAAATTAAGCAGTTGCACTCTGTACACAAATTCTCCAGACACTCACCATTGCTGGTCTGCACACCAAGTCCTAACCAGGAGAGCTGATGTGTGCATCAGCATCTGAGAAATAAGAAATATTTGGCTTGTACAAGATCTGCCAACCAGTACGCAAAGGGCTGACTGTCTTCTCAGCAACTAGGAATGTAGATGTGTTTTAACTGCCCAGCTGTAAACTTCATCCTACCCACACCCTCCTCACACATTTATTCTCCACTATCTGCCTGAGGCTGAGAAGACAATTTTCAACAGAAGCCTGTCTTCTGTCCATGATGAAAATAGCAATGGAAATTTGGAGATGCTAGTTACACATATCTAAAGATGGCAAGGGAGCAAGATGGTGTCTACAGGAATAGAAATTAGGGAAATAAGCAATAACTCCATATTATCAAGGAAGAACATTAATCTTTGAATGAATTGTCAATGATTTAGACTAAGTCTGTTACAACAAATGTCCTCCTTGAACATAAAGACCAACAGGAACCTGACAGAACTATAGTTCTCTGTTGAAAAGCCCACATCCTGACCTCCAAAATCAGATCCCTAATACCCTGTATTTCTTAAGCAGCCAACCAAATATAAACAAGTACAAAAACAAATCCAAATTGCCTTAACGTCACACTGCCTGCAGTGCAATGGTGAGGTGATCCCTTGCCTCCCATTACCCACCCCAATAATTCTTTTATATGGAGTGTGAAATAATTAGGAGCAGCAAAAATAATTTAGGAAACAAGAAGAAACTAATTGTATAAGCTTGTTTGGGGAAAACACAAAGGACAAAAGCAAACCTGGTAGAGATGCTGACAGATACAGTACCGGTATATTAAAGCCCACACATGTATTAATAATAAGCTAACTAATGGTCCCTTGCACAATACACAATGAATTTACTACACAGCAGCCTGCTGCTGTGGTGCATTGTGGCTCCACACCACAGAGAAGATCACGGTTTGTGAAGCAGGAGAGTTTAATATTGTGTCCAGTCCAATGACTTTACACTGTGTTTGGGGAGAGACCAAAGTTTCAGAGTGCAGCTCTGGGAACCCAAAAATCTCCAAGCCAGCAATGCTGCTGATTACATCCTCTGGATCCAGGCAAGTCCCAATCTACCTCAGTGCCCACCTCCCCAAAGTATTAGATCCCGCAACCAACATGTGGCATTACGCCACAGCAGCAGCGCTCATGCCTTTAACTAAGGCTGTGGCTCAACTTCCAGGGATTAAACTCATCTTTCTGCTTCAAAATGCGTGTCTTCTCAACTGAGCTAAAGGATGCTCTCCATCAGCAACACAAGCCAATGGAAACATGTTTTCATACAGGTTCAGATTAGACATTAGGAAAAAAGTCTTCACTGAAAGGGTTATTGGGCATTAGAACAGGCTGCCCAGGAAGGCAGTTGAGTCACCAACCCCGGATGTATTTAAAAGACAGGTAGATGAGGTGTTCAGGAACAGGGTTTAGTAGAGGACAGGTATGGTTGGGCTCGATGATCTCAAAGGTCTTTTCCAACCTAGTGATTCTGTGATACCTACGGTCTTCTTTTCTTTCCTCAGTGTATGCTGGCAAGACAAGAGGGTACCTTAGTTTGCTAAATGGAGAAACAAAAGTTAGGTGTTAATTGGATCACTGAAGCTCTCACAAGAGGCTGATGTGGCGGGGAACTGAATCCATAGCTACTGCATCCATGGCCTACCTTGACAGCTCAAAGATCTTCAAAATCTGGGAAAGAGTGAGAAGTATGAGGTCAGATAGTTTGTCCACAACTACTGAGCACGAACTTTGCTTGACTGGGACAGCAAACCCTGATGTCTGGCAACATAAGCTCTTCCTGACAGCAGGTCATTTGTAGATCAGACCACATTTTGATTTCAAGACAGACATTTTCACTCTCTTTAAAACCGTTTTGTACCATGTCTATTTGTGCCCAGAACAAATAGATGCAAGCTGTGGATTTCCAGACATGGACAGGGATCTGAACTGGTCACAATAATTTTGGAAGCTGCTATTTTCCAGGGTAAAAACTCTCACATGAAGAAGCTCTGTTTAGTTGGGTGAGCTGCAACCAAACAATTTTTTTAAAAAAATCCACAACACACAAAACCGCACAACCCTACAAAACACAGCTTTGGCCTTATGCTTAGAGAGGAAATGGGGCATTAGTCTCACCAATGTAACAGCTGTCCTTTCAGGGGTCCCACACTATGCATTTTACACTTAGCCAAAGCTAAAGTTGCTGACTCTCTATACAGCCCAGCCTAGATCTGCTTTCAGGCTGTTGTTTTCTCCAGCAGCTCAACGTCACTGGCTGAGTTTATACCATACCCTGATCTTTAGATGTTAAAAAACCCAAAAACACTCTGTTCTCTAAGTCACTTGTCTCAATGAAATTAGCCAAGTATGCCTGACCCTCCAGAATTACCTTTCCTGATCTCAAGCTTCTAGTTCAATGCGCTGGTTTATAAACAACACACTAACATACTTTTAAAGCCCCTTCTAGTTTTTTTTCTGAGGGAGAGGCATTCACTCAGGCACACTACACAACCTGAACTGCCTACCCAAAACCTTCTCTACCACTTCAGTGCATTGCTGCTTCTTTCTCCAGCACCCACCGCCGCTGCTGGGCAGCAATGCTGTTTGTTTACCCACCTACTGCACGTCACCCCAGCAGTGGCTGAATGTCAATGGCAAGGCTAAAGGTTTCCTCTGTGTGTGTGCAGAGTTTTGTAAAACACTTCAGGATCAAAGGTGCCAGTGAAACGCAAGGGTATTATAAAAGCCCAGAGTCTCCTCACAGCCAGCTTGTCAACTAATTACAGTTGTGTGCTTTGCTGAGAAGCTCTGAAAGGTATCAGGAGCAAAACCCCATGGCATCATCTGACATTGACAATGCTGTAGCCGGGGGTGCTGCCATTTTTTATGCTTTCAGGACTGGCTTTGAACTGGATGTGAACTTGCATAGATATGTGCCTGATGCACAAGTCAAGTGCACCAGTGCAGTGATCCACCACACTTTCCATCACTTTACACTTAACTGCATGCCAAGCCTTCATAAATTACACTTGCTGCTTTCCAGTCTGCCTCTGATGAGAGCACAGTCGACCTCAGTGTCACTCCTGCCAGCGGTGCGGAGAGCAGGCAGCAGAGAAGCTTGGATAGAGGACTGTTCAGCAGAGCTTTTCCTTCTGAAGGAGTTATCACAACCTCACTTCTTTCTGCCTTTCCCTCCCTGAAAAGCTGCGGGTAAATCTGCAGCATGGATGGTCTGACAGTACAGACCTTGACAAGAAAATGATTTGTCTGGGGTTACTTGGGAAGAGTCCAGGAAGGACAAAGCCAGAAGCAGCACTTGGTCACATGAATCACAGTTCACCATTTTAGACTGTGCACTGGCCTTCTTTTGAGAAAGCCAGATATTTCAGCATCAGATGTTCTTTGTTTGATCCTGCCTAGTCTGACACACATGGATAACACCTCCAAGCAGGTGACTGCATGGCTTAATTGAGGAAAGGAAACCAAGACAGCCACATCCTCCAGCTTCTTATTCTAAGTGATCTAACAACACATTTCCATGTCTTTACACTCTGTATAAGAAACATCAGGGGTTGAGAGGGATTTTTTTTTCTCCCCCTCCTTCTTCACAATCACTTAAAAAGAGATTTTTCTGACTCTTAACAGGTAGTTTATGAAAGGAATTAAATGACATTGTTGCCTGCAATAGCAGGGGGGCAGACTCAGTGACACAGGGGGTCTTTTCGAGGGCTGTGTCAGCCTATGACTAACGTCAATAAAAATTATTTCATCCCAGCTTTTACATGTAGGCAGGAGAACAAACAACAAATTAATGAGAACAAGAAGCTTAGAAAAGCTGGAGAGGGGGGTGGAAGAGAACGACAAAGCACACGTGCAATGTTCAGTGCGGGGAATGCAAGCGTTCAACTTGGACTAAAATATGACTTACGAGGCTGTTCATTTCCACCCCTACTCCCACATACCTGAAGGGAATAGAATTTAAGTGTCCCAGCTCTGGCTTTGTAAGTGATTTGACAAATTGTTTTCTGTGCTGCCGCCACAGTCACCCAAAATAGGTAAAATATTTCATTTCAGAAAGGAAAACATTTACATGAGGACTTGACCTTTAACTCAATGTCAGAAGCTCCCCAGGTGGGAGGCGAGACTGATGGGAGCTTCAGCAGAGTCTAGAAACCTCCTGGAGTAATTACTGTCTCCATGGCAACAAAACACTGACATGGGAAGAGGAGGGGAAAAGGAAGGAGAGGGTTACAGACCTAAAAAGCACAGGGGTTCCCACTTACATAGTCCAGCCATTAAAGAGGCCGCGGGTCACTCTCTTGGAGTGACAAGGTCTTAGACAGCCCAGATGGGCTTCTCCCTTGGCTGAATGGTGGATCTAGTGTGGGTACACCTTCAGAGTACCACACTGCAAGGCAGGACCTTAGGAGAAAAACAGGATGAGAGCAGCCTCTACCCCCACTCATTGCTCAGCTTTCTGAGCTGAGGCCCTCAAAGAAAGGGTCAAGAAGCAGAGATGCAGCAGAACTGCTACCGGGTCTGGAAACCTCAGGTCACCTGCAAGTGTTGACTACAAAGCCGCCAAATTCCTGAAGAAAGAGAAGCACAAGTTTTTATTCAGAACTACTCAAAAGCATTCCATTTAGTCAGGGAGAAAAACACCCAAACCATAAAACAACAAACCAAACCCACAGAAGAAAAAGCTAGAAAAAACAGACTTCCTTTCAGAGTACTGTTGGCCTGCTCTCGTGATCACTTAACAAGTCAAGTGGCCTAACTGATTTTTAAATGGTTCACCATAAAATTACAGTTTCTGACCAGGAATTTCCACAGAGAGGATTAAGCAAGGCACCAAGACAGGAAGCAAAACTAAACCCTCTCAAAACCGAAGTGTACACACTGACGACCATCTCCACAGAATCACAAAATACCTTAAGTTGGAAGGACCTCTCTTCCTCTCTTTGGTCTGTATCAGATTGCTCAAAACACGGAGAGGTGATGTGGGTCTGCTCTTAACTCCAAAGACATTCTGCCACAGAAGCAATGTTATGTTCAGGTCCTGTGTGACACTGAGCACCTGAATCTCTGAACCCCAAATCCTTGCTAATGGCTGGAAGTGCTTTGAGAGAGAAAGGATGGCAGATGGGGAGGAACAAGAATTTTGCTTCCTGATTTTAGTACAGAGAAGATAATATTTTTCATCTTGGTGCTAAGCAACAGAAGTTTCCTCCTCTTCCATTCAAGGTTTGTGTTTTAAGCCATTTTCTCCTCTTTACTCACTTCTCTTCCTCCCCTCCCTCCATTTACTTACAAAAGCTGTTCCATTCAGTTTAATTGGAACAGATGGAAATATAGAAGGTTCCTTTTAAAAATATAAATAAATTATATACACACAGACTTATATTATGATCTGGAGAAGGGAAAAAACATCAAAATCTCAGAGAGCAGAGAATATGAAGAGCTAGTACTCATTGTTCTGATGCTGAACTCTAATTTTAGATGTGTTTACAAATGTGTGCCTCCAAAAAAATTGCAGAAAGTGCTGCTCCATAATATATGTTTTTGCTTCTCCTGCAGCTAATGCTTTTTGCTAGGAGCTAGCAGTTTAAATCTTCACGCAAAGCAATTCCATCCCTCAGAAACAGGGAAGAAGTGGTCTATGAAGTTCACCAAACACCCCCCCCCCCACCCCCCATGCACACCTTCCCTCTCCACATAAACAACTTCTTGCATTTTCCCACCACCCCCTTCTTTTGACCCTGGTACATTTAACTTTTTCTACAATTACACATTTTGCCTCTGAATTTAGTGCTTCTGACAAGTGACAGCTATTGGATTGACAACCTGAGAGAATTTACCCAGAAAAGGGGTATGGGAAGCCATAGCTCTCTACCTACCACGTTCATCCTTCCATGCTCTTAAAGCATTTTTTGTGGGTAAATCTCAATGCACCTAAGGAGGTCAGTATCTTCACTCCATTTGCTAGAGAGAAGATGAAGCCTTGAGGAATGCTAAGTGACTTGCCCCAAGCCGACCAAGAGACAAAAAGCTCTGTATGCAATCCACCTCCTGCAGGGTCAGCCTTCTGTCCAGCTCATCCACCCATCGTCTCCATTTTAGAAGGCAACACATTTCCTTCAGTTCTTACACCAGCCAAAGTGAGGTCAGATGAACACCCCGTGTACAATGAAAACCACAGATACCACTGGGGTTGTCAAAAGCGTCTTCATGGTGTCCCTCTGCTCACCATAAATAGTAAGATACATACTCCTACTCATTTCTTGTAGGCTATTAAGGCAACAATCAATAATATTACTGCCATCATGTATAACCCTGGTTTTATACAATGCCTCTTTTTCAGGCATGAGGAGGATCAAATTTGCAGATAAAATAGAAGTCTGAAAATCCTACTTGCATATCTCCTCCCAGCACCACTGAAGACCCCTGAGCAAGAACATAACACCTGAAAGATGCTACTGGTCTGCCAAGGGACAGAAAACAAGAGCAGAAGGCTGCTTTTATTTCACATTGAGAAATTCAGATGAGCTGAATTTAATTTACTATTTAATTCAACGTTAAGAACATTACAATTAGCAGTGTCCTCTATTTATCAGCCCTGTTGACTACCAAAGCTCTTTGTTCCTATCATAAAAACACAGCTAAAACCTCACAGTACTGTCCAGAAAGGGGAAAGATGAGAAATGGGGTGGAAGTGGGGTAGGGAAAGTCAAGGTCTTGTCTTGTTTGGGATGTTTTGTCTACCTGAAGTTATTTGCTGCCTTTCTACCTACACATTACTATAAAAAAACATTAGATTTCCCAAAATTTGCAACTGAGAGTTATAAATTGCTAGAAAGAGGGAGGGAGGGAGGGAGGGAGGGAGGGAGGGAGGGAGGGAGGGAGGGAGGGAGGGAGGGAGGGAGGGAGGGAGGGAGGGAAAAGAGGGAAAGCTGAACTTTCTTTTGTTATTTACACTCTCTCAATGAACATTTTTCCAACTACATGTGTCCAAAAAGAATAGGAAATCTGAGGCATAGATGAATTAAGAGGTATACCACAGGCTCAGGCTAGCACGACTCATAGGCTGAACTTTGAGTCTTCTGCAGATGACCCAGACAATGCCCAGATGATCTCTGCCTCACCCTTTTATATTGAGGAGGTCAAGAATTGTACTAGAAATTTATCAAAGATGGATCAGAAATTATCTGGATAAACAAGAGAGCAGAAGTACATGGATCTTCTGAGGATGCAGGGGGAAGAAAGAAAGACAGTGAGCAAGTACATGTTAGATGCAGGTGGGCAGCAAGGTCAGACTCCACCATACCTCACCCCCTGCCTCCTGAAGAAATATCATTCTCCTCCTGCCTCTCCAGCAGGTTAATTCAGCCTCTGCTGTACAAAACAGTACAAACAAGACAACAGGTTCATAATATGACTGATGTCTCCCCACCCTTACAATTCTTCATATAAAATATATCTACCAATAGACATCTCACTCATGCTTTCACAGAATCATAAAACAGTTTGGGTTGGAAGGTACAACAAGACCTAGTTCCAACCCCCCTGACATGGGCAGGGACACCCTCCACTAGACCTGGTTGCCCTAAGCCCCATCCAACCTGGCCTTGAGCACTTCCAAGGAGGGGGTGGCCACAGCTTCTCTGGACAACATGTGCCAGGGCCTCACAACCCTCACAGTGAAGATTTTTTTCCTAATATCTATTCTAAATCTACCCTCTTAGAGTTTAGAATCATTTCTCCTTGTCCTATCACTACATAGTCCATCTCCAGCTTTCCTGTAGCCTCTTCAGGCACTGGAAGGCTGCTGTAAGGTCTCCCATTGAGCTTTCTCTTCTTCGGCCTGAGTAAGACCAGCTCTTTCAGCCTGTCTTGATAGGAAATTTTCTGTCACTTTTTCTGAGTTGTATCATTTGGTAGTTTCCTGGCAAAGGGAGATGAAAAGAGTTGATGTAAATTTACATCCCCTTGATGCCATCCTAAACCAACTTTCTCCTTGAAGTTGTGCCAGTTAAACACTGTATCAGATCAACACCATGCTGCCTGCTGATGTGGAAGATGTGGGTTCAATTCCCACCTTCACTACAAGCTTCCTAGGTAACAGGTGAGTTTTATTTCCCCTCTGCCTCTAAAACAAACATTTCACTTCATTATCCCACAGAGAATTTGCAAGGATGAGCCCCTAGTGATGCTTCAGCAGCTCAGATTCAAAGTTGGTGGAAATTTTCTGCTATGAATCCTTTCGAACTCGGGGAGTGGGGCTATGACCCCTCCAGTAACAAAAATCTCCATGTGGTCATTTCTAAAGCTGCTGCAAAAGAGAAGAAAAAAATTCCAACAGAAGTTCCAGGCAAAGAAACTGTTTCTATTGTCCATTTCTGCCCTAAGCCAATTTATTAAACAAAAAAAGCCCAAGAGCCATGTGAAGAGACACATACCAGCACTTTTTTAATCCCTTTTTAGAACAGTACATTCTGGTCCATTCCCTAATACAGTTAAGGACCACCCTAGAACCCCAGTTTCTTTAGAGGTACCTCGGGACAAGCTTTCTTTTTGCATGCTGCTGACAAAACAGCGCTGTGGATCTACTGAGGTAGGATCAGAAAACTTTTCCTCTAAACAGGCAGTGCCCCTGAAACCAGGAATTGCAAGGTACCAGGTGAATAACTAGAAGAGACCGAAAGGAGTGTAATTTCATAGAGACAGATCATTCTAATCAGACAGACAATTTAAAGATGCATTTTGTCTTTTCTTCTTTATTGGTAATGCACATAAATCACAAAGGTAACAAAATCCTTGGTGCTCCCCCACCCCACCAATTACCTGCCCATGAGCTCTAAGAGAATGGAAAGCATGAAAGAAATTTTGGCATGTTTTATTTTGGACCATCAGGCAGCAGTTTGTACTGATAGATGTATTTTTGAGAGCATACAGCTGCCTTATTCACTAATTAAGGCTTCTGAGAGTGTAATGAAAAACTGTGTGATTTCACTGCATGGCAAACGGCCAGCACAATTTGTTCCAGATACACAAAAGAGATTTGAGTTGCAGATTATCGAGTATGGGTAGGGTGAGTTTCTTGCAGGTGTGCAGCAAAGGCAAGGGGAAGGGTGCTGGCACCATATTCCCAGCACATTTGCAATTCCTACCATTGGAATTTCTTCCAGAGACAAAACCGGATAAAGCACATTCAATGCTTGTTCCAGTATAACCACCCTTACCTGACCAGTGGATGGTATATGCCATACGTACCTGATAACACTAGAGGGAGCATGTAGAAGAGGAGGAGGAGGAGGAGGAGGAAGAGCAGTTACATTTTTTTTTGAAAGCAGTAAATATGTAGGAGAGTAGTGTGGTAAAAAACTATTCATAAAAAGGACAGGATTCCTGTTTTCCATTCCTTCTATTGTATTAGCTGGTGTGAAATTCCCTAACCATTAAGCATCCTTTGTTCTTGCTACCAGAGAGAAGAAAGAAGTCTCCTCACCTATGGGTAAGAGGAGATACCCATAAAAAGTTCAGGCTTGCTCAAAATGGAGCAGCACTCATGCAACACAACTCAGATAAAACAGTCTCCAGACAATGCCTGGTGTATGACCACATCTCTGAACAAAGTAGGTATTTCAGCAATCAAAAAGATGGAGCCTAGGCAAGATGCCAAGACCAGGAACCCCAAGAATTTCTGACAGGCTAAAAAAAGCACCAACTCCACAATAGCATCTATCCCAGAACACCACAGCCGTATATCACCCTGACCACACTGGCAGCAGCCCTGAGCTAGCAGAGACTGGAAAAAAAAAAAGATGTACACTATCAAATTTACATACATCAAGCAGACAACAATATGACCAAAATTATAAAGCTACTAATACATAGCAATCTGCCAAATTGAAATTCTGGACTCTTTGGATACCCAACTCCATGTCTGTATCTGTTATATTATGAACATAATCTCTATGACTATCAGCAGCTGGAACATACAAGGTTTGCTTTCCTCGGTATTTGGACGAAAGCCTCACTCTTTATCTCATAGCTCCATAAACAGCACTTTTCCCGCCAATTTCTCTGCACTGTAATCCAGATTATATCCCAAACCTTCAGTCAGAAACCATCAGCTTTCAGATATTAAGGAGAATACTGATCCATGGAGAGAAAACATGTCAGAGAATGAGATCCCTCTCACTGATGGAAATAAACACATTTTTTGAGATAAATCTCAGCTTCAGGCACAGTTTTGACAGTCTGATCAGTACAAGGAAAAGTAGTCACTAAATACATGCAGGATCTTTAAGGGAAGGCATTAAGGCATTCTCAGTAGGAGAAGGAATAGGGAACCTAACTTCTTACAGATTCATTTAAGTTTAGTAGAGGGCAACAGTGCTGCCATGATCTACATGTTTATCTACAGTTTTAGAAGTCACTGGGAGTCACTAGGTTGTTTAAAAATTATGTTGTACTTGGTAAAAATGAATTGTCAGCAAGATTATTTTTTAAAGGGGTTTGGAAGATAATAGTGTTGTCAAATATTGGACACCCCCATTTAAACATTGCAAGTTCCCTGCAAAGCCACCCTTCACCCTTAATGTAGCTGCAGAACTGTTATATTTCTCTGGTAAGTCATAATTCCTAAAACACAACATGATTTTTGTTTTGTTTTCAAAAAGTTCATTTTGTTTAGTTGCCTTTCAAAATAATTATTTGTTACTTAACAAAGAAAAACTCATTAGAATGTGCAATGCATTTGTATCCTACTTCCCCCCCTGCCCTCAGAATGAAATTTACTATTTTCCTTCCTGCCCTAGCTCACAGTGAAATCAGTCAGCTGTCCTACGCCTCAACAAATCACAGCAATTAGCAACAAACACCACCACAGCACAAACATTTCTAAAGACTGTCCACAAAACACATCCAGAGACAATATTCAGAACACATGTATCAAGAAGCTCTTAAAACACCAGTCATGGAAAAACTAATTAATCTGATCCAAAACAAACACTGTGGCCAAACGCTAAGTGACATTAAACAGCCTGTAAAAGACTTCTACAGGAACAAAGTGAACCTTTGACATGGTCAGCGAAGCAGTTACTGCGATTCAGGGAGGGTGGGGGGAAGTGGGAGATGGATTGGTGCGAGGCAGAGCATGCTCAGGGTAAAAGAAGGAGAGAATCTCCTGTTAAAAACACTGAGCCCCACACTGCCCTGGCCTAGGTATATCTTACCATGACACATTATGGGAACCAGAAATCAATGCTCCCACTAAAACAGTGGCATGATTTTTCAGAACTGCTGAGCACAGAGATGCCTCCATTGATTTCAGAGCAATCTGCTGTGTATTTGGTATCTCTGAAAGCTGGGCCACATACTTAGGTGCCTATATATAGTCTTAAAAGTCTTACTTTATGCACCTATTTAAAAAACAAGTTACAAAAAGTCTCAACCTCTGTTCCTGGAAGTACTTTGAGTAAAGAAGTGAAGCCCAAGAGGGGCCAAGTATCGCCCCTGGCATTTCAGAACCTACTGCCCTCCCCACAAGAGTAGAGCTCAACCTGTTGCTATGCCTTTAAAAACTCTGCATGCAGATACCATGGACCTACCTGTGTTCAGGTTGAACCCTTGCTTCATAGTTATGAAAGAATGTGGAAACAAGGACCCCTGCCTGGATTACTAAAAGAGATGTCAATATTGTCATGGTGGTCAACAACAAATTCTTCAGTACTTTCCTCTGGTTAGACCACATGTCCTTAGCTACTAGCTCAGGAACAGTGCCCCAACACAGTTAAAAAGCTGTTATGTAACACCCCAGCACAGATGCATTTCCCTTTAAAAACAGAATAAAATAAAAAAATTAAAAATATAGTTTATGGTGAGAATGGCAGGTCACCTTGAAAACATCAGAAAAGAATATAGCACTGGCAGCTTTACATGATTTAGAGATGTTAACTAGTGACTTTACCAGCCTGCAGAGCTTCTGTAGTATGTTAGGTGCTTCTAAAAGTTTATGACATTGCCTGTTTTTAAGCATGATAATATATGAGGGTATTACCTCTGAACAACTACCGTGCTTCATTTGACAGAACAGGTCATAACAAGCCTTCACTTTACACCTTTGAAGCTTTGAATCAAGGGTAGGATTTTTGTCCATTTCTGTACTAAAGCAGTTGAAATTGAGGTCCCTTTTCTCTCCTGAACACAGAGCTTGAGTTTCTTCCACAACACTAAAAAAAGTGAATACTCTTAAATCAGGGACATATGTTGCTCTAACACCTAATATTAAGCTGTTACAACACTGAAATATGAAAGGATTGAATATATTCCTTCAGTTGCCACACAATGAAGTAAGTCTTTATATAAATCCAGTTTCATACTGAAAATGCTTTTTTGTTGCCGGGGTGAGGGGTTGGGGGGGAGTAAAAAAAAAGACCTGCCAAAGATTCTGCTCTACCCAACATCATTTCTGGGTTTTGGAGAGCATTTGCCATTTGCCATTATGGTTGTAGTTTTCACTTGACTAGAACAGACCCAGAGACAGAGATTCCTCACGCTTCACTCTAGATGAGTGGCTGAAGCTCTCAGAAGAGTGTGATGGCCCAAAGTTATTTATGCATGCATGGAGAGGGGTCTCAGGAGTGCTGTTTATAACCACAGCCTGCTGGGTCTGGCCCAATGTCGATATATCCCCGTATCCTGTCTTTGGCAGTGGTCAGTAACGACTATTAAGTGAAGAAACAGAGGAACAGGATAAGTATGTATGCTATCTCCCTAGTGTACTCTCTTAACCTCTGCTGTCTCCATCTGAAAGACCTGCTGACCCCAAAGTAGCAAGTTTAGACTAAAAAAATCCAAACTTAGGTGGAGTTATCTACACATTTGTCTGGTCACTTTGAGTTTGGGAACTTCTGACTACCCCATCATGCTGTAAAGAGCTCATCGGTGCATAGGCAATGATGTAGTTACTGAAACTGCAATATCACTGCTTCAACATTGCAGGAAGATGCTCTTACTCCATTGAAAGATACAAGTAGGAATCAGTAAAAACATCCAGGAAAACTCCATCCTTTGAAAGCAAAAGCAGATATGCCATGAAACCAAGACCTCCAGAGGAGGACCACAAAAATGATCAAAGGGCTGGAGCACCTCTCCTGTGAAGACGGCCTGAGAGACTTGGCCTTGTTCAGCTTGGAGAAGAGAAGGCTCTGGGGGACCTTATAGTGGTCTTCCAATACCTGAAAGGTGGCTATAAGAAAGCTGGGGAAGAACTGTTCATGAGGGCATGTAGCAATAGGATGAGGGGTAAGAGTTTTAAACTAGGAAAGGGGGGATTTAGGTTGAATATTAGGAAAAATATTCTTCAATATGAGTGTGGTAGATGACTGGAACAGGCTGCCCAGAGATGATGTGGAGGCCCCATCCCTGGAGATATTCAAGATCAGGTTTGATGTGGCTCTGAGTTACCATATCTAGTGGGGAGGTAGCAGCTTACTGCAGAGGGGTTGGACTAGATGACCTCTAAAGGTCCCTTCCAATCTTAGACATTCTATGATACTGTGATACTTTTTGAGCATCCAAGTAACCCAATAATGCAGAAGAGCTATAGGCATTTTTAAGGAGGGACACAGGCTCTTTAGGAAGCACAGGTAGGAGAGACAAGGAAGGGGTGTTGCCCTCTATGTAAATGGCCAGCAGGAGTTCGTGGAGCATCTGTCTGGTGATGGATAAGAGGCCAGTGGAGAGTTTGTGTGTTGGGATTAAAGGGAGGGCAGGAAAAGGACACTATAGTGGGGATCTGCTACAGGTCACCTGATCAGAAAGATTGAGTGGATGATGTCCTTTACAGACAGAGAGGAGCAGCCTCACATTCAGAACCCTGGTCCTCACGAGGGACTTCAATCACTCTCATACCTGTTGGAGGGAAAACAAGAGCTCATTTTCCAAATGGAGACCAGTGACAAATGGCATTCCTCAGGGATCGGAACTGGGACCAGAACTGTTTAACACCTTTGTCAGAATCATGGACAGTGCAATCAAGTGCACCCTCAGCCGGTTTGTTGACTACACCAAACTGTGTAGTGTGGTTGACATGCTGGAGGGGAGGGATGCCACCCAGAGGGACTTTGACTTGAGGCTTGAGAATTGAGCCCATGTGAACCATATGAACATGAACCATGTGCTATGTCCTGAATATGGTGTTGGGCAATCCCAAGCACAACTACAGGCTGGGTGGTGAATGTTTGTGAGCAGCCCTGCCTTAGCAGGGCTTGGGGGTGTTGGTTGATGAGAAGCTCAACATGAGCCAGCAGTGCTCACTTGCCCAGAATGACAATTGTATCCTGAACAGCACCAAAACCAGCAGGACCAGACCCCTATACTCTGGTCTCACAAGAACCTCTCTAGAGTACTGTGTTCAGCTCTGGGCTCCCAAGTACAAGAAAGACATGGAGCTGTTTGAGTGAGTCCAGAGAAGGACTATGAAGATGATCAGAGCTGGAGCATCTCTCCTGTGAAGACAGGATGAAAGAGTTGGGCCTGATCAGTCTAGAGAAGGGAACACTCATGAAGACCTTATAGTACCTGAAAGGGGCCTACAAGATAGATGGAGATGGACTCTTTATGAAGAAGAGTAGTGATAGGACAAGGCTTTACACTAAAGTAGCGTAGATTTAGATTAGCTATTAAGAATTTTTTAATGACACTAGTGTGGTGAGAAACAGGCACACGTTGTCCAGAGAAGCTGCGTCCGACCCCTCCCTGGCAGTGAGATGGGGCTTTGCGCAAACTTGTCTAGTGGAGGGTGTCCCTGCCTATGGCAGGGGGGATGGAATTAGATGATCTTTAAGGTCCCTTCCAACCCAAACCATCAGCATTAGTCTTGTTTTGCTAGTAAATGGCTGAGTGAGTGTCTTGCTTTAAGTTGCAGAAGTGTTAGGAAACAATGAGACTCCTGATCCTCATCTCAGCTGTGCAATCCCCAGTGCAGGCATATTCTGTCAGATCTATACCAACTATTTTTGAGGAGCAAAGACACTGCCACATGCTGGAAAGGTTTCTGCGGGGATTCCAGAAAAACACTGTGAGATATTGAAATGCTATTTTCAAAGGGCTTTTCTCAGCATTATATTTAGCTAAATATAATTTTACTATTAAATATTTTAATAATATCTAAGTCAGTTTAAAAGCCTGAAATTATTATTGGGTTTAAAAGCCCACCCATACAGAAGACTTTCATGCAAAGTTCTTTGACAAGTTGTTTTATCTAGTCTGTCTTTCATCTAGCAGCAAACACACAGTTGTACCACTCTTCAAAAGACTTTCAGTAAGTCTGGTGGGTAGCTCTGGTGTACTGCCTACAATTCCCAGCATCCTGTGTAGAACACTTTCAGGCCCTACTGCCTTTTGTTCCCAAACTGATACACTGATCCAATAAACAGGTATCATGTTATCTGTTTAGCCTGTTCAGTCAATACGTTGCTATTTAAGTTGCATTATCACCAAGATATATTTGGTACAACATCCGTGGGGACAGTATTACAGAACACTTAATTGTTTGCTACCAAAAAGTAGGGCTATTCAATCTGCTAGTCAACAAGAGGTCTTGAAACATGACCCTATCTCGCCCTATATCTGCATTGCTTTCCCAGTCAGCTTGAGGGCCAGTACATGATCAGTGTCTTCTGGACTCCAGTACTGGCTGCAACTGCAGTGGACTGCAGAAAACTTAGTATTTGTACGTGCAGAGTTCACAGTGCAGTATTGAAAAAATATCACAGAGCTGCTCGATGTCCTCACCCTCTCCTAAAACATTGGCTGAGTTGAAAATCAGCCAGTGATGGCCAGTGTGATTCATAAACAGTGCTTTAGGGCAGAGTGAAGGAAGAGAGCAGATACCACTAGGCTAACACTTAAATGGTGGAATTCAGGGGATGGGGGGGAGTGTTTTAAATTATCTCTGATTGAGCAGTGTCCAACTGAATGAAAGGAAAATGCCTGGACTCACAGAACTGACTACCCCTGCACAGATCTGCTAGCCAGCCCCAGACACGAGGGAAAACACTATTATCTTCTGCTTCACATGAATTGCTTATTGCCATGTTTCTTCAAAGCTTCCCAAACAGAGGGAAAAACATCTCCCACCACAGGCTCCACCAAGGTGACATGGTTGCTGAGAGACTCTCAGTTGCAGATACCTACTACCGAGAGGTAAACAGACAAATCCATTCTGCATGTGTGACCGAGGCTTGTGGCTCAGCCACTTCCAGCTTGCTGCTGGCAGCCTGGATATTACCTCTAAGATAAATGAATAAGAGTTTAGGTCTTATTGGATTACTGTTTATTGAACTTTATAAATTCCAATTAACAGACCCCTGAGCAATAAGAGACATGTAGTGTACTCTTCATTTTATAGTGCAATTATTACTGAGTTTATCCTCAGCTGAACAAGAGGTATTAACGGATAAAACATGGGAAAGAAGACATACTAATAGATAAAAGCAGATATTGGAGACAAGGAGATAAACAGATACAACCAGGAGAAAATGCAGGACGCAAGAAAGTGCACACGTGTTTGGCTGATTAGGTTATTTCATTGCTTATACTACTATTCAGGGGGCCTACAGGAAATAGATGAGACAGTTACACATATGAGTTAAGTGTCCTAAATATGCAAGCAGAAGAAAAGAGGCAGGGAGGGGTGAGGGCTGGGGGGAGGGAAGAGGTAAACAGCAGTCAAAATAGGACAGAATTTGGAATTTATTGCTTTCACAGTTGCTCTAGAGGCATGAACATGTTGAGAAAGATCTCCCTATTCAGCATTTTTCCAACATGCAGAGAAAGTTGCACTGGTGAAGCTCTGGTACTATTTAAAAGAAGGAAACATGCTCAGGGTGTCCATCCATCAACTAATTTATACAAACAAAATGCAACCCGATCCCTCCATCCCCACCCCAATATCTGACACAAAACCATGCTGCTAACACAAGACCTATGAAAACTCAGGTCTCTTAAAATCCGAGATGAAAGGAAAGGTGTTTTTAAAGCACTGCCACTCCAGTTCTTTCAGGGCATCCTTGTCTTCCTCTTCATTCCCACCTACCCTTTTTGTTTTATTGAGCCTGTGCATACTGTCTGCTTCAGAGGTAAGAGGAGTATGTATGTGCATAAATTCCAGCAGTAACTAGCTACATCAATCTAGTCCTCATTGCCAGGGGTTTCTGGTACTTTCACGTGCTAAATATAAGAGCTCCCCTACCTGTCTGCTGCAGGTATTATGAAGAGGAAAAAAGGAAAGATATTTGTGTCATCTTCATTTCATGCTTGAACTTTCACATTATGCTTCTCCATTTGTGGGAATATTAGAATGATAGTTTCCAGTTCCTCTCCCCCATCCCACTGTGGTATCTGAGCCCAGATGCCCTCTACCAATTTAGGCATCCTTCAGAAAACTCACAGCTTACCAGATGATGCAAAATGTGGGTGGTGAGTGTTTTGCCTCCTAATGTCCCAAGTACAGTTAGCATCAGTTACTTAATGCACAGCAGGAACCCAAGCAAAACCTCATTTCTAATGTTGGACAGCTGCTTCTTGGCCGATAGAACTATAGACCCAGCACCACTAAAACAAGCTGAAGACATGGTTTTGTCAGCATTTCTCCTCCCTCTGAACTGATATCAAGGAAGATGAGGGTCAGGGAGATGATCAGACATGCTTTGCAATCACCAGCAAGTTAAAATAAAATCAAGTGGCTACACCTAGGTGTTGTGTATACTTGCAATGAAAGCTAGCCGAGTCCCGGCACAGTTACAGTTTGAACATAAGGCTTGCAAACAAAGGGCAGGATGGCAGAGATGCACACAAGGAGGAACAGCATTGTTAGGGTATTTAACTTCTACCCCATCTGTGACAGAGCTTGAAACTGGTCCTAGATCTGTTCGCTCACAAATAATTTATTCTGGTAATGAAAGAGCTGCAAAGGAGAACTTGCAATGATCTTGTGCATTTTCCCAGTTGAAAGGAAAATATATTTAGTTGTCACAGCCTCGTCCAATTATTTTTTTTTTCTTTTTCCTAAAACTGAAACTGAAGTTCCCGAAACTGAACTCCACTGGAGCTGCTGGTGTCAACTGCAGTGGGTAACTGACTGTAGCAAATAACCCCCACACTAGTAAGAGATCCAAACCTTAATCATCCTCTCTGAATGTTATCTAGCAACTTCTGCCCATGCAAAAGAGGTGTAAGAAGTTTGATTTGGGATTGCTTTGAATGAACTAGCCTTTTTGAACATGAGGAAGAAAATATGAAAATCTCTCCTATAACTGCTTTTTAAAGCTTTCCTCCAAAAAATCCATGTGATTCTTACATATTAGAGTAAACATCTAGTTTATGAAACTTGATGGCCTCAGGCCCCTGTTTTCCAGCTCCCATTCCTACTCCTACCTCCAACCGTATCAATCACAAGAGCGAGTTACACTTCAAAACTACTTTCCTGCATTCTCTTCCCCTTTAGACCCTTGGAAGCTGTAATGTCCATCCCCTTTAAAGCTATTAAGTAGCAATTAAGTGGCTATTAAGTGGAAGAAAATATTTCTCCAAGAGTACGTCTTGTTGATAGAGTACAATCTGCTTATGCAAACACTGGCACAACACAGGGTCATCAGCATAGCCGATAACTCTTGTTCAGGTTAGAGGTTGCACAGTGCCTTAATGCTTACATGAAAGACAGCAAACAAGACCCAGGTCAGTGAGAGCTAATCTACTCCAGGAATTTAACATACCTAAGAAAGTGTTACAAACTAATAGTAGCCACCCCTCTGCATACCACACGTACCACCTCCTGAGCCCCCCGATCCTGCAATAGATCATACAGAATGGATTACATTAATTTTCTATAAACTATATCAACTTGAGTGACATGTCCTTAAGGGTTAGGTGATTGATATCCACAATGAAGTCTTATAATCTAAAATCATATTAATATTAATATTAAAGATTTTCTGTCCTTTATGTGCATCATTAAATTCCGAGTATAAGGTGAAATTGACAACATACATTTTGACAGCTTATCTATAATAAATATGCAAATCTTGATACCAGCATGTCATCATAGACTTTGCTGCTCCTTGAAATATCAGAGAGATCCTTTCTTTATATGACATTTACAGTGAAAGATCAGATATAAAGCATTTTGTATGACTGAGATTTTCATTGGTTTAGTCTTCAAGCACAACAATAGGGGCTTCATATTCCATTGGCACTAGCATTGCCCCTCCTGTCTCCTCTTCATGACACCATGGTGTGGAAAAAAAAATTGTAAAAATCAAGTGTTTCCAGTCTTTCGTTGCTCTTGTAGTAAATGAATTTTAAACCAAGCATACTCTCTGAAGGCATCTTAGCAACTCTTTCCCTTAGGCTCACATACACTACCAGAGGAGATCATTCAACACATTAGGGTTGGATGTAGCCCAGGAGAGGAATTAAATGAGTTAATGGATAGGATGCCAGCTGTCCTTAACCCTGCGAGGGCACCTCAGACCTGTGCAGTCCCACCCCACTCTACATACACAGTATAGGACAGTTACAAGCCCAGCCCTGATAGGGGCATTTCAGAGCAGTTCCCTGCCTGTTTCTGCCCGATAGTCACACAGCCTCCACAGACACCCACTCCATCATGTAACCTGGTGCACAGCATCACACACTCCACAGAAGTTCAGAAGTCTTTAAGCAAGATCTTCCTTCATTTCCACCCTGTGGCTTGCTAGGACGCTGCGTATAGAGTGTGAGGCAATGCCACTCCTGGGCTGTAACACAACAGTTGCAGTGAAGAGATCAAATCCAACTGTCCTGCACTGACTTTAATTCATTTTGCTTCCCTCAGCCTTTTCCTACCTCCATTCTCCTTATCAGAGGCTGCTGCCAGACAACAGTGGCAGGAACAGTGTTTTGTTATGTGAAATTGCTGTGACTAGCACAACAAACATCTAATTTTGATTGGGAATTTGAAGCATAACTAATCTAAACAACTAATCACAATTTTTACACTACCTTGAGAGAGAATGCCTACATGTCCATGTGCACATACAACTGTTCTCATTATCTCCTTCTAAATTAGTCCTCACATCTTCTTGTCAGTAGAAAAAGAATTGAAAGGAAATATAAAGAGATTTTCAATGAGGACAATAATTCATAAGAAACCAACTCGAGGCTATGAAATTTATTGTTTCAAGGTCTGTTATAAATGTTTACTCCAGACAAGGGCAGGGCACAGGTAAAACAGAAACAAAAAGATCAGAAAAACACTGAGCCTTCTTAACTTCTGTTATCTTCTGGCCAAAGCCCGATACTGGCCATAAAATGCAGGCTATAAACAGGGCAACATGAATGCCTCAAGTGTGTGATGGGGGCTTCGCCACAGAGTCCATATGTGTATCTGGATGGTTGTGCTGAATGGGAGATAATACTGCAAGGTAGTTTACCCTACACCCAGTGAAGGATTAAAGACTCTGCCTTTACTGTATAGCAAAAGCACAAACCCCAGCAGTTTGAGGCGAATACCCTCCTTCCATCCTCAGAGAAGACAGAAGATTTATAATTTGCTCAGGTTTTGAAACCTACAAAGATTTTATTCCCCCCTTTCCCTCTTCCCTCTTCCCCTCCCCCCCCCCCTCCCCCCCCCAAAAAGGAGTGGTTACTGGCTGAGAAGATAGCCCCTTTTTCCATAGATTTTTCACTGCCATCATGTTGCTGTTGACTTACAGATACCACTACTTACCTTCCACCAAGTTGCAGGAACCTATATTTTAGGAAACCGCTTTTTAAAAAGCATCCTCCCTCCCATGACAGGCTTGCATGGAGCATTTTAATCCTTCAGAAACTCCGCTTCTCAGTATGGCTAAGTTTTTTGGAGCCTGTAAGGGAAATCCTGCCGCCAGAGAAGGAAATATCTGTCAAATAAGGCATCTCCCAATTCATCCTGTCAGCAGCCAACCTCTGCTTGCAGTTGCACCACACAACAGCTGCACACCACAAGATGTGGTTGAGGGCTGCCACCTTGCCTGCCACCTAGGAACCAAAACAGCTAACTTAAGAGATGCAACTCCAAAACCTGTACTATAAATAAAGGGAGCTGTGTGGGAAGGGCTGCAATCTCTGCAAATTACAGAGACACGGATCAACAGGACATGTTGCCAATGCTGACCCCAAGACAGACTGTGTCTATGGACAAGGAGGGGGCAAGTAAAGGAGGCTTTATTTCCTCTTCCCCTGCACCCTGCTCACAATTAACACTCAGCTCTTGTGTTGCATTCATCTCAGACTAATCCTTCTCTGCTTTATTTTTTATTTGTGTTGACTTGACACGCCTTAATCCCTGAGTCAGCTCCTATTTCTTGTTAAACCAAAGGTAAATTATACCAAGTCTACCCAGCAATGTTAAAGCCGGCAGGATTTATAATGCAAAGCACCTGCTAAAAATACCCAGGCGAGCATACCAACTGCAAGAGCTTTCTACAGTGCCAGAGACAAACATGTCACACCCAGAAGATGCAAAGCAAGACAGGGGTACAGCACTGCAACTTACAAGAGGCCCGGGTCTCCATCCTGCACCCATGGCCTAGTGAAGGAGAAGGCAGAGGCAAGAGAACTTTGCTCATGGCTTCTGCTCATGTAACAATTTTCCATGCTCCCTTTCCTGGGCTCCATGGCTGTGGCACCTCTCGCGTGATCATCACCCATGTCACTTGCTACACCACGCCTGTGTAGTCCCTCAGAGCAGACAGTGTGCTAGCTTCCCATCACACATGTATTCCTCCTCACTCACAAAGACTCTGTTCAGAGGCGTTTCATCTCACCCAGGGCACTCACTGCATGTGCATACTCCCTCACCCTGAGCTTGCACATGCTGCATCCATACCACGCTCCCATACTCCATTTTTCCCTCTCTCCCCATTTCTGTCATCATCTTGGTGACCAGTGCCCGGCCGAACTCTGCCTCTTGCATTTGCACACACTGATGTGTATCCCTGCATCCATGTCCCTGGCGCTGCATGCAATTTGCGCTTCCTCTCCCTTCCTCCTGCCTACCGACATCAGCCTCTCTTCCAAGCTTGCAAGAGCTCCTGTGCCAGGCAGGAAGACGTTTTTTGATTCATCCACATTATCAGCAAAGTGCATCCAGATCTGAACAGCCCTGTCAGCTCTTGAGAAATGAAACAATAGCAAGTATCTGGTGAATTTCATGGTTATCAACACTCCTAATCAGGCAGATGAACTGGAAAAAAAAGCATTCATTACTTTGAACTAATGATTCCTTAACATCTTTGCTTTTCGAGACTTGACTCACTTCAGTTTCCTATTTTTATTTTTAAATTAATTGAAAACCCAGCCCTTTTTTCCCAGGAATTTCTGCAATATCCCAGAGCCTGAGGTCTTGTTCCCTCCTCCAGCTTCTGTTTGCGGAGCATCATTATCATTATGTAATGATGTTTCTGTTGAGCTGGCAGAATTGCATAGTAAAGCGCATTAACCTGGCGATAACGGATCACTTACATTTTTTATCATGATCTATTGCCGAGTTAGCACACCGGGCCACTTCCAATAGCACTGCGCACTTGATAAATTAGTGTGCTGGCCTAGAACCCATGATGGAATATTGTTTGGATTTCTGGTGGCTCTGCAACTAATCGTATTTTTCCCCATCTGTTTGCTTTGCTTTGACTTGGGGCTGTCGATGGGGGAGGGGTGCAAAGGAGGAGAGAACAAGAGATCTGTATGTGTAAGATTTATCCCTTGGCACTAATTGTTTCAACCGCTCCTTCATTACGACGTCTCCCATCAACTCATTCCCAACAGATAGCTTCCAACTCTGCCTAATCCAGGGAAGGTGCTGAGCACCTCCTTACTGTTTATAGGGAGTAAAAGTTTTCCTGTGGCTTCTAGAGGCATCTGTAATCAGATCATCTCAAGAGTCATCTCTCAAGCTGTCTCAGCCAAATCTGGAATAGGACTATGTTCTCCAAAATTTTATCTTCCTACTGCATTGATCTCATTTAAACCCATAAGCATCAGGAAAAAAAAATTAAAAAATTCAAAAGCAAACTGCCAAAGCATGCCTCAAGCCAAGGGAGAACTCGGACTGCTTATGTGACCAACAGCAAATTCCATCTGACTTCTAGATCCTCACCCACAGTAGAAATGGCAACGGTTTTTTGAACTTCATAGGTTTTTTGTGAGGACGACAGACAAGACAAGGTCCCTTCAAAAAGTTGGCAGGACCAAAGTATGGATGCCTGCAGTCATCACAGATGAACTTTCAGGCCAAAGAAAGGGCATATATATTGCTATATCCTTTTTGCTCAAATTTCTGCAGTGGACACACCTACCACATTGGGGGGGTTTTTTTGTTTGCTTTTTCATGAAAGTTCTGTGTATTTTCCATGCACTTCAATGACCGGGGTCAAAACCAAATTGTATTGCCACTATTTACATAGGGCCTACAAAGCCAGGTTACAGCATTAGGTATCTCTATGTATAGTCCATCGAGAGCTGCCCTGTTATTACTGCAAGCTAAGCAGGTCACTAGAGAGACCTGAAGGTCCCAATTCTGGAAACTTATGCATGTAAACCTTATGCCACTGCTGACCACAACAAGTTTATTTGTGTACTTAAAGTTAAAAAACCTTCATGAAGTGCTTGCAGGATCAGAGTCCTATTTCCCTGGATGGTAGTTCTGCTGCTGGTAAATAAGTGCCAGGAAATAGAGCAGAGACATGCTGGTTTGTGCATCCCCAGGCACATGGAAGACAGAAGCAAACTCTAATATTTACCAACCTGAAAAAACTGTAAAAACCTGGAGTTTCCAGCTTCTCTGTCAGTACTAGCAGCAGAAGAGTGAAATAAATTAAATAATCATGCCATAAATACTAATTAATTGCCATTAAAAAGTACTCAAATCGTTTAAAAGAAAAATGCAGCCATTAATCAGAATAGCTCAGGTACCTAAATAAATATTTACTATTATGCGTGCATATTTAATCTACCTACCCATCAAAGACTAATGCTCTGTTCCTTGCCAGTGAGGCTTATTAACATCCTAGAGGGATAAAACAGTGCCCCAGCACTGTGCAGGAATGGGGCACAGGGATTTAGGAGTAAAACAGTTGCATAGGTAAAAGCATAAGCCTAGAAATGTGGTCCTATAAATAGACTTACATTCGGGAATAACCTCATCTTATTACTTGTGTTTAAACTAACAGCTCTGGGCCCTAATACACAAACTCATTGTCCCAAGCAAGCCCTTCTGAACGGGTAGATCCCATCCTGAAGAGCTCCTTAAGCCCATACATCAAAGTCTTCTCAAGATCAGGATTTAACATATTGTATTAATGAGAATTACTTTCAAACGACTGTGCAAGAACAGGTCTATCTATAGCTTTCTGAAAACAAAAAGCCTCCATGTTTGAAGTCTGCTCAGAGATGATTTGTTAGGGAGGTGGGTTGGAACAATTTTCAGGAGAGAAAAAAAAATCAGTATGGAAAGAAAAGCAGAACTTCTAAGCTCTAAAGAAGGGAGGGGAGAAAAAGACATAACTAGCTTTGTTTGAGAACACACAATCTGACTCAAAGCTCACAAACAAGAATTAAGGATACTTGCCATCTGGAACAAAGAGATTTAGTAGTGTACTACCTACTGCAAGATGGACTCTTTAGGGCTTTTGTAATGTCCCTGCCCCTCATTTTAAAGAGTCATCCCCCAAAAAAGCAGACTAGAAAGTGCTCTCATTGAAGGGAAACTTTAACAAGATACAGCTTGGGGGGAAGGAAATGATAAAAAAGAAGACACTGGGGGCTTGTTTGGATGCTATTATGTGATGCTTCTGTGGTTGTCCTGAACTTCTGCGCTCCTGCTTTTTGAGCAAATTGCTTTTCCAAGTGTCTTTAGGGGAAATTAAATATAAACAATTATTAAGTATTGAAAAGATGATTTTAAAGTGTTCTCAGTAGGCAGTTACTATGATTGCTATTATTTCTAATAAATGAAGGGGGGGAGGTTTGAAGGGGTTTTTTCCTCTCCTAATGGGGCTTTGCTAAAAAATTTACCTTTTTCAATAAAATACAAATAGATATCTCAGTAATGACAAAACTAAAAAGGACTCTGTGTGACTCAAAGAACAAGCAAGACTGTTAAGCTTATAATTAGGGCTTACTGCAATAGCTTATTTGGGATGATTTTCTAAAACTCTTGCTAGCAACTTGCACAGAACTAGTTAAAGGGCTGTAAGCAGGTGGGAGCTACTCTAGGAACCAATCATTTTAAACACTACTGCCAGTAAAATAGCAAATGTTTCCTTCTTGCTAACTTTTCTTGTTTGTTTCTGTTGAAAGAGAGTTTCAAAGCATATGCTTTCTTTAGCAGTTAGAAGAATTACTACAATAGCTCTAATTTTCCAAGGGAAGCACCTATTCTTCCTGAAAGGAAGAAGTTGGAATACCACATCCTAGGCAGAGCATTTAGAATAAAAACTTACATTCATAGACAAAGAGATATAAAGTACACTTCTTAGCAACTAAGAGCTAAATCTCAAACTACAGTCAGGTACATATATATCCCCATGAGTACATTTACTATCTACATAACTTTATAGATACAACTCTACATCATTCTTATTGTGCATAGATCATCTATTCATGTAGAAAAGCCCAAGACACAAAAAAAGGTGGGGAGAGAGAGGGTAATACCAACTCTCTCAGCTTTGGGCATATCTGTAGCCTTATTGACTTTGTTGAAGTTATACTAACATTTACTAGCTGGGAACATGCATGGCAAAAACAGTGAACGGGAACCAGGTCTGGTTCTGCAACAGCTTCTGCCCACAGGTGGAACCCTCTCAATCTGGAGAGTCATCAGGGGCAAGATCAGTGCTTTGCAAAGAAGCCTGGTAAGGTCTACCTTCATTTCTGAGCAAAGCAGGTTTATCACCTCTCCTAACTATGTGCAAGAATCCCCCTTTTCCTAACTTTGTACTGCTGCCTCTTCTTTAGGTAATCATGATTGGGAGAAGAGCAGTTTTCAGGAAGTAACTCAGTGGTGGTTTTTAGGGAAAATGATAGGAAGTGCTTGGGTTATAAAGACAATGATTGCTTGGCTGTCACCTTCACAGAAGAAAGATGAAGTTACTAGGAGATTTTAAAAAGGGGGAAAAAAATAAAGAAAAAAAAAAAAAAGAGCTGACTCTAAATGTTGGCTGTGCCTGGTTTGGCAAAGATATCTGATGGGAGAGGCCTGTGCAGGTGTTCAGTGTTAATGGCATGAAACACCTGTTGATAGCATGTGGACAATGTCTTCCAAACTAATGTTTATTCTCTGACTGCATAAAACTGATATTCCCTGGCATGAGGAATGTTGAGGTAGTGGTGGAGAGCACCTGTGCTGTTGTGGCACTGAGGGAAGAGAGGAGGCTTTCTTGTGACTCACCTTTCCGTAGTGTTGAAGAGTGTCCTGCTTTTCACTGATGACCTTGTGGTTTTGTTGCTTTGTTTCCCAAGCAGCGTGTATTCTGCTCTGCCTTGCAGCTCTACAGCCAAGCAAGTTAGAAGAACATGGAAGCTGCTTCATGTGGCTCAGATGCAGTCTGGGGCTTGGATGTGCAAAGATGGAGCAGGTGGGACATGTCACTGTACGTGTGTGGGGTCTCCTGTGTGAGCAGTCCAGCATATATGTCTATCCCAAAGTTAAGTCAGTCTTCCAGCTGTGATACTTTCAAGGGATGTTTGCAGGAGGTGGATAAACTAACCTTGGTGAATCTGGCATCCCCTTGAGGAAAATATTCTCCTAGGCTGGTTCAGCAGGAGGATCTTAATGTAAGCAGTTTAGATTTACCGTAAAACTCTGTAAGTTTTAAGATGATGGGTGTGTTTTTTGCTGATTCCTTCTGAGGATTTATTGTCTTTCTTGTTTGCTTTAAGTGTAAGGCAGGTTCAAATCAATGTTTTAGAAAACAGCACCTTGATTCTCTGTCCTTGACCTCAGCCTGTTTTTCTTTGCAAAGAAGCAATGTTTTTTCTGTCAACTGTTAGAGAAACTACAAGCTTTGTGTTTCCGTGACCTAGCCTAGTTTTAGTGCCAAGGAGATTTTAACAGAAAATCCTCAGAAAACTCAATGCCCTAAATGTTTCAGGTGAAAATTTGTCTCGTGTATGTATGTGGAGAGAGAGTGGTTTCAGCTGGGGATCTGAGGCGTAGAGGAAAGCAAGCAGCTGACTTGGTTGTGCTAAGCATAGCTAGGGGGATGCTGGTGCCAAGAGATGGCTCTCTGGACTGATACAGGTGACTGAGTAACCCACCAAGTATGTGGCAGTGATTTGATGTGACAGCTACTACTGTTCCCAAAGCAAACACTGTGCACCAGAAAGAATCAAGATGGTGCTTTGGATTCTGCATTAGCAGAGGATAAAGATATTTTGCTGCCTCTTGTGTCTTAATTCTGGGCCTGAGAGAGTGATGCTCTGATAAGGGCATTTATGTGACTCAGAGGAGACCTCAGATCTGGGCCCAGTTCCAAAATATGGATTTGTTAGAGAAGGCGTATTTATGCTGATGGACTAGGTGCTTTGGGGGTTGGGTAGAAACTGAGCAGGGCATTTGAGGTTGGGGACATAAACACCACGAATTATGGTCTAGACAAATTTATTTATATATTTGTGGCTGTAGGTCCAGCTTTTTCCTTTATCTCAACGCCTCTTATGTAATTGTGAACAGAAGCACTTTTTACTTTCTAGGGGCCAAGATAAGAATATAGATTGTAAGGTGCTCTTGCATGATGATAATGATGGAAAGTGTTTAAGTCTATGAAACTTTTGCTGACCTCATTGATGGCTTAGTGCATGGTGCAGCATAAGGAAGACTGGGCTGGTGGTCAAAAAACTTAAAGTTTTTTTTTTTTTCCCCTTGGCTGCTGAGTTGCTGCATGGCCTTGAGTGTATGACTTCCTCTCTTCTGTTTCTTTTGGCTTGCATTTTTGTTAAAGCATGAACAGCACCTTGCACTGTGGGGCACTGATTTCAGCTGAGCTTTCCAAACACAACCACATTGCATAAGGCAAACTTATGAATTATTTCTATTGGTTGTCTGATAGAAAACAAATTTATTCTTACTCTTGTAGTAGAATGTCATTACTATTGCAAGGAAATGGAGTTTCTCCCAGCTGTGCAAAGCTGGTGACAGAACTAGGGAGCTTTGAACTTCCCGTGAATTTGCTAATGCATGAATCGTCACTGACTGGCAAGTAGAATTTTCCTTCATGCTTGTTTGTGGGTGAAATTCATTCCTCTCTGTTCAGGCTTATATAGTTATTTAAGCTGAAGTTGACGTAGAGGGCTTAAGGATTGCATAGGTGTGCAATTGCTCTTTACAGAGGGGTTCAAGCTTTTCATCTCCTATTTGCTCTTAACCTTCCTTTAAGATGGTATATGTGTTGGAGATGTTGCAAGTCTCTTCGTATCATCTGGGGTTTGGAGCTAGAATCAGAGTTGGCATGCAGAGTTAAACAATGTTGTGAATAGATGATGCTCCACTGAAATCAGTTGTGTCCTGAATCACACTGGGAATTTAGTTATGACTCTTGGTTTTGCATTAGTTGGCTGAATGTCACACACTGTTTCCTGCCTGCTGTAGGGCCAGAAAGACCAAAAGACCTGCTTATTTGCATATCAGCTTCTCTAAGCACATGTTTAGACCCAGACCTCACTAATCATTTCTTAAACCCAAAGACTAGATTAACTAGCACAGGCTAGGGATAAACTTTAAAAGACTTCTGGATTGCTCACAGGAAATTCAGGGTTCTGTGTATCCTTGTGGACTACCATAAACTGTTCTATGGGGACAGATCAAGACATCTTGAGTGGGGTAAACTGCCTGACAGCTGGTGTTATTCGCTTACCTTCCCTCCTTGGAAAGGGAGTGTATTTTTACCTTAGTTTTCAGACAACAAGTACTATGTGATAGTAATGTCTCTGACTGTTCACTTCTCCACTCCAATGATTCCTGAACCTATTTTCCAACCTCAGATAATGTGACTAGGTCAAAAATCTGAGTGAACTAAACCAGAAAAAAATATGCATAACATGTTTTGGTAGAGGAGATATTTCAACTACAGATGCCTGTGAGAATGACTACAGGGATGGCTCAATCATATTAACTAAAAGAAGTCGAGTTCTGTTGGTCAAAATCTTTCAGGTTTTCCATGTTTCCCAAATCATTTAGCTGTCTCAGATGACACCTATTGAAGGAATGCTCTCAGTGAGGCATTTCATACCAAGAGCAATGAGGAATAAGTAAGGAGCCAGTTTGATGCTCTTGGGTGACTCCAGTGATAAGTCAGTGCAGCCAGCACTGCTTTCTGCCAGGATCTCTGGTTTCCCATACTGCATCCTTAAGGGTTTGCTTAATCTGCTTTGTAGGTCAGACCAGGCATGGGTAGGGATTGTCTAAATTATGGTCTGCTGTGTGCTTTAACTGGTCTTCAAATCATTTAATTTCTAGTGCCTCCCAGCACAGGAAGAGTCATGGTCTCATCCTTAGCTTGGGCATTTCTGGGAATGGCTGGGCAGATAGACAGATCAGGGTGTATGTGAGGTATGAGAGACCAGTGTGGTTTTCACTTACAGAAACCAAAAAACACCCTATGGCCTGCATTCTTCTCCTGAGGCCCTGCTTTTATTTCCTTCACTTGTGGCTATTATTTTAAATTCTTCCTCTGACTCCACATGACTCCTTGAAGCTCAAGAGTCTGTGGCAGGGCAGTTTGTCCTGATGGACTCTAAAAACACAAAGACGATGGCTGGAGCGGTGTGCCTATGCTCTGAAGTTCCTAAAATCATTGCCTCTAACTTGGTCCAATCTCACTAAGTTCCTTGGTTGCTTGATAATTCCACACTTTGCATACCCTGCTAGAGAACAAATGCTGAACACATTAAGAACGTGTACAGGAGCTGGAATATAGCTTCTTCATCAGGCATGCATCTGCATGTAAATGGGCAAAAGATGTCTTGCATCAATTATGCCAATGGGTACCTCTTAAGATGACTTCTTAAGAAAATGTGAGGTTTTTTCAAGCACTTCTACTGTCTGCCTGCCTAGGCGTTGCTCTGTCTTGCAGTCTGTCCTTCCTGTGTAACCCTGAAACTCACTGGAAAAATTCAGCACAATATGATGGAGAGTAGAGGTCTCGGAGACTATTATAAACTTCATTAACAGGATGACTGATAGTGAAATCACTGAAGAAAAGGCTACTAAGCTCACCCTTTAGTAGACATTAGGGAATCTGCATGGAAAGTGAGGCATCAAAAGTGAAGCATCACCAGTTTTCTCTGCTCTCTGAACAACTTGTTTTTAGCTCTGCTGGACCTGAGTGAGACAGGGGAAGTACAGACTTAATTCCCCCACCCTGGCAAGGGAATATGCTTAGCCCCTGACATCATTATAGATGAATCCCTCCAGGGATATTAAAGATGGAGAGCATAGTTCAATCTTGGTGGCGTCATGTCCAGAGGGCCAGTGGGAGAAATCCTCCTTGCCTAGTTAGGCTTAAAGGGAAACTTAACACGAGGAGGATGACTAAAGTGCATTTAGACCGAGTGATTTATGTAAAACTATAACCTTTATAAAATAGGATTAAGTGCCAATGTGCTTACATTTGGATGGGGAACGCTTGTTATTTGCCCTGCAAGAGTTATGGCCAATAGGTCTCTGCAAGCGGAGACCAAGGAAGAGACAGAGAGTCTCAGCCACTTTTTCTTTTTTCTTTTTGCTCCTGCCCCCCTCCTTCTTTCATTAAAGCTGCACATCATACGAAGTGGCACCAGCCTCAGAGAGTCTCTGACAAAACCGTTGCATGGAGCCTCAGGACAGAACTTGCTGCAGTTCATGTTCTTTCCCTCTGCCCTTCCTCTCCCTGCTTTTTGCTTTCTGAGTGTACATCCAATAAGTCAGATGAAACTTAATCTTGTTTGCTCTGTCTCTAATTCTCTCTTCCTTTCTCCATTCTCCTTTCCTCCTGCTGCTCTGCCTCCTTGTCCCTCCTCTGCCCTCCAGCTTCAAGTTGTGTTTTATGTTGCTCTAGAACAGCAGCACTTTTCGGGCTTACCTTTATTCTTTCCTGTTTCTGGCCTTCTCCCCTAGTTGTGGATCAATAATTGCAAACAGGAGACTAGGGAACATCAGTGGAATAAAAATGAATTGATACAGCTCAGCCCCTCTTTTATGTCTCTTAAATTGTTGAATGGGCTGATTTTACAGCAGAGGTGTGATTTTCTTTTTGGATTTTTTCTCTCTAAAGTCCACAGATATTGGGTGCTTCTGTTCAGCCACCCAAACGTTGTCTCAAAGATGGATCCTATGCCCAGGAAATGCAGGCTGTTGAGTCAAATGATGCACTGGTCTGTGATGATTAGGAGGGAGCTAATATCAAAAGGGATTTGCCACCACCTCTCTGTTCGTATAACAGAGTTCTGGGTAGTTCAGGATCTGCTTTGGGTTGTGGGTTGGAGGGCTTATTTCGTTTGGTTGGATTTTGTTTTTTTTCAGGTTCTGGATATCTGTAAAAAATCTACCATGAGATTGTCTCCTGCAGCTTGAACTTGGCTCTCTAAGAAGATGAACATACATTACCTCACATTTTTAATTGCTTCTTGTCTGTTTTTTTTTTTTCAAAAATACAATTTTAACTGACAGACAAGGTGTCTTAAAACTATTGAGCTGGGAACAAACTCAGGTTTGTGCCTTTATTTTTGAGCAAAAACTTTCTCCTTTTTTTAATGCCTTCCTGTGTGAAAAATAGGAAACATCACCCACCTGACATAATGGAATTGGGGAGCTCAAACCACCTAAAAATAACCACTGTCCAATGAAATCTGACTCGATAATTTCTTGGTTTTAGGAAAATCTTCTGCTTTGCACACTGGTAGGAGAACAGAATTATTGGTAGACTTTGCTTTTGACATCCTCTACTGCTATCTCAGAAGGAAATTGTGAGTATAAATCAGCTGGGGGCTCTGATCCAGCTATTCTCTTCTCTTTTTGAGTGCAGATTGCTATGTTTTCCTCCCTGTGAAATGGGAATTAGACTCATGGAAATGCAAGGTCTGTAAAGCTGATTCTTATCATGCTCCAGTTTTCTGCTGGTATTATTGCAATGACTTCTGCATTCGTTGCTCCTGGTATATATCGGGATTTATGAAGATAAGAGTTGGTGCAATAAGTTTCCTCAATATTAGCAAGAATAATTAATTTCTAGTCTGAGCCCTAATATGGCATGTGCCAGTTCTTGATGGATTAATAGAAAAAGGGGCAGAGCCTTCACTCAATTTGGATTCTTGCTCCTCCAAACCTTTTCAATATACTGTCAACTTTAGCCAGGAGCTGTAATGTTGCATTTCTGCAGTAAGTCCTTTCTCAGATTTTTTCATCTTGACTCAGTATGATCTCTCTCTCAAATGGTTACCTGCAGCTGTCAGGATTAGGAGCATTGATCTGCTCTCTAGACAAAACATGAAGACACTTTCAGAACCTGGCTTTCTCAGATTTCCAGCTCTCCTGCTCTTGGCTAATCTGGCCATACTCTACCAATAAGTTTTCTTCCTGTGACCCTGCTTTAGTGCTGGAGCTCAGAGCTGTGCATTGAGCAGGGAGCCAGGAGGGCATGGAGGCAACCTGAATTTCCCTCTCTCAACACCCGAGCCATCCCAAATCAGTTTGATTACAGTTTTGCTTGAAAGCTGCTGGATCCCTTTGAGCCTAAATGGTTGTCATGTTTTACAGATGGATTACTCCAAATCCTTAGGGGAGGGAAAAAAATTAACAAGGAGAATAAAGTAGAAAACCACTGTTGCAATAATCAGCTTCAGCTGCCCGATGGCTGCTGTTGTGTAATGCAATCCCTGCATACGGTGCATTACCAACTTCCAATATGCGGTAATATTTACATTAGCATTAGCACACCATCAAGCCTTTGCTTATCCACATAGTTAAAATTGTTATCTGTATATGAACCCCAGAGATGATATATCTAGTTGTCAGCAGTGACCTGATGATAATAGCAGTACAATTTAGTTACAATATACAATATCATTAATCATCCAAATGTAGCATAAACAGAATGGACCATTTGCTAAGGTCTTGCTGGGGGTGGGAGGAAGGTCCCTCACTTATAACAGCTGTATACGCCAGAGGCTTCCCTAAGGAAAGGGGCTGGCAAGATGGGGGGGGGAGATTTTCCATCTAAATCAGAATCACCTTCAAGGGTGGTACATGCCTCTATTTATTAGCATTATGCTACATATGCTAATGGCAGACTGTACACTATTTCTGAGCATTAACATCTGCTCAAAGCAACAGACTTTCACTTACAGAAACTGATTTAAACTCAGTGAAGCAGATAAACACAGAAATCTAAGCAGGTGGCTGCGACTGAAGGAAGAATTCTCAATTCCTGCACTCAACCGATGAACTTCACTAAAACCATAATTAATATTCAGATAACTATATTCCGACACATAGAATAAACAAGATCATTTAAAGGATGCAAATGTCTACCTGGGACGAGGGGGGAGGCAGGGGCTTGAGTTTGGAATACAGAGTGGTTTGAATAGAAATCCAAAGCACTCCTTAATTTCATACTGCTGCCTTTGATGTTGGCCTGGGCCAGAAAACACAAATAGCAAGAGGACATTATTGCATCATTCACAGGCATAAAGTGGGAATTAAACTTTTAAACATGCAATTTGTGGAATGTAATGATAGAAATGAATCTTTCCTTGTAGGATGCTGGATGGTGTAAAGTTCTTGTTACAGAAGTGCTGGTAAATTTGGTTGCTACTTTCAGTACCCCAACCTTTCAGGTGGAAATGTTGTAGCATTATGTAGGCATGATAAAAAGTATGAACAAAAGAAACCTTTTTCCTTTCTCTCCAGTCGCAATCACGTTTTGTTTTGAGCACTGATAGCTGTTTCCAAGTGAAAGCCTCACCAGTGTTTCCTCCATAGGATAATGTTGCAAAAGCAAAAGTCTTCCCTGTTTCTCTCAAACTCCAGACTCATCTGAAAGGTTGGATGGGCTTTAAATCTAATCTAGCTGAGCCTGAAGCTTAGAGTGAAATGTTAAACGGGGGTGAATTTTACATGGATTCAGCTTTTATAGCAGGCATTTGATCTGGTTCCAGATGTACCTTTTCTCCAAAGAATTATGCGATAGTTCTTTTTCTTATACTAGGGATATATATCCTTACAGCCAGTCCTAAAAGACATATTCAAACCTTGCATGCTCCAGCTAGGTCTCGGAACTGGTATTTCCTTTTGGGTGCTTTCAAAAGACTCTGCTCAAGGCTTTATTGTGCCCTTTGAATTATTTTCTCCTCTGCTGACGAGACATAAGGACTTAGAAGGAAGATGCAGTGTGCTGAGTTTTCAAGAATTGTGGATCAGATCACTGCAATGATTAAATTGCTCATTTCTTCATGTAATAAAATATAATGAACCACATTAGGCTTTGGAAATCCCTTGGGCTGAAAATGGTGAGGTGCTGGAAGAATGGTTGAGGGAGATATTGTATGTATTTGCCCTTTTCTTACCATTCTCTGGACAGATGTGGCTCATGGCCACTGCTGGGTGCAGAGTGGCCTTCAGTACTCTAGGCCTCTGAATCAGTATGGCTATACTTACATTCTTAAGAACTATTTTTCTTTCCTTTTTCTTTCTTTCTTCTCTTGCAATCTTTAATGTTTAAAAGCTTTTCTAAGCAACCCTCAAAGATCTAAGCTTTGTTTTTAAAGCCAGCACTTGTGTTCACTGTACTCCACAAGAAGCTGAATGGGAATGAACAGCAAGTAAAGCAAAATTTAAAGAATAATTTTGAGACCCAAACCTCAAAATAATTAAATGTACTATGTGCATTTAAGAACCAATGTGCATCAAAGAACCAATTTGCCATTCTTTTTTTGGTATTGCTATCTCTTCCAGTTTCTACAAGCCTGGTGTGCTTTGCTGTGCTTCCTCACAACCAGCTCCAGAATGTGTGAGAATGTATGAGAATTTCAACTTTCCTTTTTTTTTTATGTACACTTTCCAGCCTGTGTGCTAACTGAGAAAATACAGATCTCAAAGATTGAAGTATTGCAAGACAACAATTTGAAATCTCATAATGTACTGTTTTGAGATAAAATGACCAAATTAATTTTGTCTCAAGGCTTATAATCCAACATTATAATTTGGAGGGTCCCTTCCCTCTTTATGAAAGCATCAAAGCTGGGAATAAAGCTCTCTATTAACCTTTAAACTCCATTTTCTGGTTTACCTTGAAATCGAAAGTATCAACTTCATGGCCTTTCAGCCTCAAATAGCAACTCCCTCTTCTGTGTACACTGGGAATCACCAGGTATAACTATGCTACCCTCATCTTTTAGGGGGCATCCTAGGATATTGGATACCTAAGATACTGATATTACTGTAAAGATTTGAGGTGTACTTCTGCTGATCCATCCTCTTGCATTCACTCCACAAGTACAGGTCCTTCTGTTGTCCCTCTGTGAATTCTGCATATCGTACTCCACTAAATATTTCTTGTGCTACAGAATGTCAGAAATGTGGGGGCAAATTCTGGTATGCCCATACAATCCATTTGACTTGAGTGAGGCTGCAGCCCATTAAGTACTTCATCATATGCTCCACAAAGTCAATAATAAAGCTCCTACCAGCTTCAACTGTGCAGGATCAGGGCTGAACTGGGGGCAGAATGTATGATGTTATTATCACTTCGAAATTATTAGCTTCCGTATGTTCCCAAATTTGTGGGTATTTAAAATGACTGTTAGAGGCATGCATGATTTTTTCAAAATTCTTTTCAAAACGTTTTGTTACTTCAGAATATTAACAATCTGGAGGATTTTTCAGATGAAATTATTAGGCTGTTGTGGCTTTTTCTTTTTTTTTTCCCCCTTTGTGCTTAATTGTATGCACGCGAATGGTTTCATTGACTGCTTTGGAGGGGTGCGAAAAGATCTGCCTGAAAAAGTGTTCTGTATAAAATCACAAGGGGGAAATGAAAAGAATGCCTACCAATCTGTTAAAAAAAATAAAATCGCCCAAGTGTGTGGTATCAATTTCCAGGGAAGAAAAAAAGTGTGTTTTCAAGAGCCCCTAATGCAGTCCTAAGTAAGTCTTCACTGCCAGTTTAAAAGAATAATTTGTCTGAGGAAAAACAAAGCAAAAGCAACCACCAAGGAAGGAGCATGCCTGCAAAACCAAACTTTCTTTGAAAAACGTAGTTGCAGCCGTTGCCAGACCACACTGCAAAATGTGACGCAGTTACAGCCATCTCTTCCCCCTTGAATGCCCCTGCCTTTTTCCTGCGCGTGTATTAAATGCCTGGCTGTTATCCACTCAGCGCAGTAGGGTCACTAAAGATCGGATGATATTCTTTTAGCCAGCCATGACTGAGCGAAATACAGCATCTGTGTTTGGAGATGGGGCCCCAGTTCGGCACCGTGTTATTTATCCAACCATCAGGAGACACGGACTCCTGTTGCCTCGAAACGAGAACAACCATGGGGTTAAAGTGGAAGGTGTGGAGATGCTTTCAGGACGGCTGTGGTGGCTGTCGTAGAGGGCAGGAAAGCATGTGTAATGGGTGGACTGACTCTGCAGCTAAGCCATCCTACTGCCCAAAATACCTAGGTCGCTCTGTGCCCCAGGGTACCCCTTTGGGCACTAGGAATGCTGCCACTTTCCTCCTCCCCGAAAGCAAAGGAAAGGTACGAGGTTTGCAAAGCAGTCGGAAATCTCTGTTTGAACGGTAAGACAGCTGTACGAAGATGTATAGTTATTATAGACATATATATAGCAAATAAACCCGACTGGAATCAGGACATCAAAAGACTGATGCTCTCTCCCAAGTATTCATCCTTTAAGTACTGTGTCTTTCTTTCTTTCTTGTTTTGTTGACTGCCTATTAGTGTGCTAATCTCTTGGGGGAGATTACTGAACAAATAGCTGTTGGACAAAAATAATGACAGGGAAGGAAAGCACGAAAAAAATGTAAGAGATGGTAGAAGCAGAGGCATGTGAAATCGCTCACCGGTCTAAGGATGCCGGAGGGCAAAGAGCCTAATTTTCCTATAGGTCAATGGGAAAGGGAGACCAGCTCTGCAAAGAGGGGACTCAGCACCCTTGCAGGATCCATCCTTGCCTTCCTCAAAGGTATAAGATCACATCCTAATTGGGAGTGATAGCAAGCCATGCCAAATTTTCCTACTCACGGTTCCTGCAAGGGCAATGGTTGCCATCCCTGTGAATGCTTCAGATTAAAACAATGACTTCCTGAGCTAAACAGCCTGAGCCAGATCTGGGAGATGTGACGGACTCACATCCTCCATAGATCTGGTGTGGATGGCATATCTGCAGCATACCCCAAGCCAGGTGTGATGCTCTCCACCCACAGGTACCTCCACCAGCTCCGAGCTCAGCATCCACAGCCCCTGCTACTGGCTTGCACTGGCCCCACTGGACACACAGCTCAATGCAAGGCAGGGCCCTAACTGATTCTCCAGCTAACTCGTTCAGAAAACAAATCTATTGTACGCATTATGTGTTGCACAAATATTGTCGCTTCCCGGGAGGAGCTATTTATCTATATTTGCCTAGGATTGCTTTTGAACTGGACATTGAACCCATTTCCATGCAATGATTAACACTGGTGGTGGAGCAAACAAAAGGAAATAGCTTGGAGTGAGCTGGTCTTAAAAAAAAAAAAAAAAAAAAAAAGAAAAGAAAAGAAGAAGAAGAAGAAAAAAATCCCTGTGGTCTGATAACGCTACAGTCAAGGGAAGGCATTCTGTAATCTGGGAACAGTCCTATATATAGCAATATGCCTGAGTGCCTCTGGGGAGCTGAAGCACTTATAAATCTCACGTATTAGATGGAGGCAGAGTACAGCACTCTCTCTGTTCATATGGAGGTGGCTGTTTCTAGTGGTTCTTGTGCATTTTGGAGTAATATCCCCATACTCCAGACTGCCGCTTTAAGAGAAGAAGAAATCCTTTTTGCTTTTGTTCTGGCCTCTTTGGCTCTTTCCTAATTTCTTTTCTATTTTGTCTACTTTTTTTCTTAGTTTGGAGAGACTGAGAGCAGACCATTAGCTTGATGACTAGACTTGCACAATTTTTTTGTCAGCTGATATTTGTAGAGGAAAAATAGCTTAGCAGGAAGGAAAGCTGTTAGCAGATTTGGAGGAAATGTGGCAAGTTGTTTCGAACAGGACATAAAAAGGATAAAGTCAAAACATTTTCTTTGATTATCTTAAAAAAAAAGTTTCTATCTGGGAATAATTTCTTTTCTTAAATAGACAAGACCTGATTCTGTTAATTATTTCTTAAGAAAAGGATAAATGCAAGATGCCCAACATATAGTCCTAAAAAGCAAAATACCTTGAGATTTATTTCTTTTACTGAGAAAATGAAACAAATTCATTTTTTACCTTAACCTAAACTTTTTTTTTTTAAACTCTTGTTTTCACTCCCCCTCCGGTAAAAATTATCCCAAACCTCCCAAGCCTGCCTTCATTAACTGTTTGTAGTTCTGATTTCTCCCTGGAGACGCTGACTCTGTCTTTCACTGCCATCTCCATCACTGATGTGCACTGCGTCCTTGGTCAAGTCATCAAATCTCTTTCTAAAGACTTTTTCCCCACACATGTATGTACAGCACCTTGCACAGAGGGGACCGGTTTTGGTAGCGACCTGAAGGTGTCACTACTACACAATGAATACTGATACCCTCCACGTCCTGTTCTTTAGAAGCAGGATGGCTGCACTGCAGTTGCAATGAACATGCAAAAAATTGCAGTAAGTATCACAAAGTACAGTTTTAGCACTTAAAAGACACCAATATATTGACCCATTTGTGTCGATATTTATTCCTTAGCAGATGCATTACATTGGCATATAAGCCCCTATCTGGCTTCCTTTAAAATCAGTGACAAACTCCCATTGACTTAAATGGTGCAGGATAGAGCCCTAAATCTTTAATGTAGTCATGTACGTGTCTGTTTTTTCTGGATAATGTAACCACTGCAATGTAAAAATACATCTATTATGTGCACTTTGCTCAAATATCAGTAAATGTGATGGCAATCGTCCTTTCATAGTATATGCTATATATCAACAAGTTATTTCTACTTAGAAAGAAGGAAAAAAAAAACCAAAAACCAAAGTTCTTAAAAAGTTCTTTTCCAAAAATGCAAATGTACCTCTGTATAGAAAATTCCCAGCTAAGACTGTCTATAAATATTAATTCTTCATAACATATACCAAGGCTGTCTCACACTTGGAATTTCACTCTGAAAGATTCAATCCTTACACAGTCACTGCATGCAAATATTCCTCGGTGCCTATACATTCCCTCATTAACAGTACCAGTTGGGTTAAAATAAGGCTGGCACTTATACCAAATGCTGTCACCAGGGATGCCAGGTCCTTTTCAACCTCACTGCAGCCTGATTCTGCAGTTAGGATCAGGTTATGGGCAGTAATCAGCAGCCGCTCCTGAAGTGCCTTCCCTTCTGCTGCCCTGCAGCATTATTTCCACCCGGCAGCAGCGTGGAGGTCTTCTGAGCTGCCACAGCTTCCAGGCTCGGTGGAGAATGGATGTCACACTCATGCCCAAATGCCCCTTCTAGCTATCCTTACAGGGCCAAATCCTCAGTGGGTGAAAAATTGAGAGCTTCACCTTTCTACCTGCTGAGGTTTTGGTCTTCTCAAGACAAAGAAATGGACAAAAATGCTTTCTTCAGCTGTATTTGTAGCCTTTCTCACTGCCAGCTCCCACTTCTTCCCAGCCCCATCCTGTTGGTCAGCATCTGCAACTCTTGATTCTTTATAAGCAAGGGTCACAGACGTGTCTACCATGTGAAGATATGCAAGTAAAGCAGACCCTCCTGGCCCACGTATCTCCCCAGTGCTTTTGTCACAGTGCCCAGGACCACTCTGACCCTGGAGGGCATCCCCCCTTCTGCCCTTTCTCAGGTTTGAGTGAAGAAGAGCTGGAAGGGAAAGAAAGGAACTGCTGGGAGATGTCCTCGGGTGGCTGTTATCTTTACTGGGTTAATTAGCCAAGACCAAAAGCCATCCTCTGGTTGTCATGGAGCCCCGCCTCACCACTGGCTCTTGCTTGGGCACCTAAAGCATTTGGGCCACTGAGATGGCTGCCAGCCACTTTGCCAAATAATGTCTCAGCATCTTCTCACACTTCCCCCGTCTGCTGGTATCCATCTGCTGTCTCTCGTCCCCTTGTCAGCATCCCAGAGCCTTGAGGCAAGAGGTGTCTTTTTGTCCCCCATCTGTCCAGCATCTAGCACAGAGGGGCTCCCAGCCCCATCCAAGGTGATCTGGGAGGACAGCTATAGCCTAACGCTGAGGCAGTTACAGGATGGGACCATGCCACGTGAAGCAGGAGAGGGTATTTAATGCAGAGAGGAGGCTGAACTGCCCTGCCTCTATTTACTTTCCTTACACCATCGTGTGGATCTCCTTTTACCATAAGAGGACCTATGGGTGCATCCTGGGTACTGGGGTGCACGCCAAAAGCTGTCTCACTGAACCATATGGGAAAGAAATGTCCTTGCAGAAATGGAGCCAGTTCCCCCGGCTGTGGTGTCTTTACACCTGGTCCGCAGGAGGATTTGGAAGAAAGGAATTAACATGCATTAATCCTGCTGCCTTGTTGAAGCAACATCTGAATAGCTTATATGTGTTAACACCCACAGCCTTTGCTGCCCGAGCCTGTTACTGCCTTTCAGCTAATGCCTCTAGAGAAGGTCCTAACCAGACACTGGGATAGAAAACAAAATAGAACTTTAGACAGCCTTATCTTAAGAAGGGGTGTTTGGAAGGCAAGAGTTAGGGGCACAGATTACAATTCAGGTGGCCCTAATACTCTTTTAACTGCAATGTTTCCTTTCGTCCTGGCAGGTGAATGCTCAGGAAACCATAGCTACAGTATAGTGACTCATGCTCCTCTAGAAAACTCTCCCTGCATGCTCCAAATCCTCACTTCAACCCTGCAGTATCAGAGAGGATCCAGCAGGCTTGTAAGAGGTGACTGAACTTAAACCAACACCTTCGGCATAATTTTTTTGGGTACGCTTTAAGTCTGCTACACAAATCAAAGAAGCTGTATCAGCATAAGGGCTTACCCACCACGTTCCCCTATACAACTGCATCATAATCCATGAGGGCTGTGGGTTTGTTTGGGGTGTATGATAAACATGTTCATCTTCTGAAATGTCTTCTGTCCCTGGTGACTTTGCGGTGGCTTTCACAAGGTTTGGCTCCGGCCCCTCCTGTTGTTCTGTAGCTGCGTCTCCAACTATGTGAATGTTAGTGTCTGGGTAAGGGAGATCAAAAAGCTCCCCATCTGTCCTGATGCTGAGAGACTCAGGCCTGATCCTTCCCTGCCAGTCTCTGCAAGTAACTCTGCCCTGCCAGCCTGTCCCAGGCAATAAGGGATTGCTTGCAAGGAGTAAAGGTGGAAGAGGATGTCAGACAGCCCCTCCTGGAAAGATTTATAAATGCACCATAACCGACTTCACAGGCTTAGTACCTTGGAGAGTAATTGAAAGAGATGTTCCATATTGATCTTTTCAGAAAGTTCAGTTTGTCTAATCCATCCCCTCCCTAGAGCCAGGTGAAAAATGTTTGAACTTGTAGTGATGGGGTTGGATTCTGCTCTCTGTCATCTGGGTGTAAACCTAGGGAGGGAACTCTGAAGGCCACAGCAGTTTCCATGGTGTAAGGGAGAGCAGAAGCCAACCGTAAGTGCAGACAAAGTGTACCGGTGTGTCTGTAGCTGGACTTGGTTTGAGGAAAACCATTTTTGTCACTGCAGGCTTCCAGTGATTTTATGGGATGGGCATTATGTATCCATGTTGTGATGTGAATGCCAGGGATTTATTGCACAAAATATGGAGGGGAAAGATGATTTTGTGATTAAGATATCAGACTGGGACTTGTATAATCTGTGTTTAGTTCCCAACCCAACTGTAGATTGCTGCTCTGCCCTTGGATAAGTCACTTATGCTCAGATCCATAAAGCTATTTAGGTATCTAACACCCATTGATTTCAATGAGAGTCGGGCTCTAAGTGCCTTTAAAGATGTGAGTCTTAATCTCAGTGCAGCTCAGGGTTAGGGACTAAACCTATCATATCACAATCTGCTACTTCTTTTCTCCTACTGGGTGTGTGGTTTGCATCCAGGTGGAATATGGTAGGTCTGTAGCTGCCCATGCAGCACCTAGAACAGTGGGGTCCTGATCTCAGCTGTTTCTGGGAAAATAAAATACCAATGTGATCGCAGTTACCAGGGCGGGGGAGGGAAGGAAGGTACTGCAAGCTAAACTTCCAGAAAATCATCTAAGTACCTTAATATTACTGTCTCTTTTTTAATGTTCTCTTGTGTGTTAAAAATTATTAGCAAACCTTGTGTCTTTTGCTGCACATTGATGTCCTGTGTCCTTTTAAATTAACCAGCCCTTCTAGCAACCCTTACTCAAATCATTGCAAGCATTTTACAAAGGTGAATTAGGTTTTGCATCCTGCCACTCCAGACATGGGGTTATTAATCTGTTTGCTTTACAGTTCAGGAAACGGAGTCTCAGGACTTTGCCCCCAAACAAAAGGTATATGGATAAACACTTAGACCTTGACACAGCAAAACATCCCAGTAAATGCTACCCTGGAAAACACCCACAGTCCCCTTGTTTCATTCAGAGCTAGAAGTACCCAGACTTTAACCACGTCTCTGGGGACAGGCGTCCCATTTCCACTTCTCTGGGTACTAAACTATTCTTTTCTGCCACCTCCTCCTGCTCCTCACTAGGTTTGCACTTCTGTTAACAGCATTCTTCACTCTAAGATTGTCCCTCTCCTTCAGTGACACACGGTCCCCTCATGTGATTTTATGCCAATAGGAACATAAAAGGTTTTCAGGGGTGTGGAGTCTTTCTGAAAAAGAAACTGTTTAAGCCCTGTACCAGGCACACCATCAGGTGTCTGGCAGTGTTTGCACAGCACGAGGACTGCAGGTGTGTCCTTTGCTAATAGACACCAGGGAGAGATGGAGAAATGACAGTGTTTTCTCCATTCCTATTCCCTTGTGCTACCCCACACTGCACATCTGGGGAAACTCCCTGCCTGCATTTGACAGTTGGGGTTTTCAAGGGCTTAGACGTAGCTGCATGTTGTCACACTCAAACATGAAAAGCCAACCCCAAAATCTAAGCCTGCTTCCAGGAAAAGTAAGGTTCTTCCATGGATGAGCACTGAATTTTGCTGGTCTGGGGTGCATTTTCCCCAGAAGTAATGACTAACCTTGATATTCCTGCATTGTTTTAAAGCATAAGTTCCTAAACTTGTGGCACTGCCCTCCTGCTCCTTGGGTTTCAGTATCCACAAGGGCCAGATCCTCTCTGAAGAGTCACTGCACAAAGGCAAACCATGCTATTTGGGGAGAACAGGAGATGAACAGGGAACCAGAGACATCCAGTGCTTCCTGACTGTAATGGTTCACATCATCCTAAAAGAGCAAGAGAGTTCTGAGGGGATGTTTTGGTCCTACTTTGAAACAACCTTTCAGTATAAAGGAATTAATAAATGTGCTGAATTAAAAAGAGCCTTTGAATGCCTGGTATTGCAGTAGACCTAAGCCTTGCCTAACCAGGAAAAAAAACAGGTAGAATCATGCCAGGAGGAAGCCATTATCCTTGTCGTGTCCAGGAAAATGGGAGCAGTTCCACCTGGCGTTAAATTCATGTGAGTGTTGCTGATGGGTTTAAAGCTCTTCTGGTTTTCTCATGTGTGTGGGGAAAAAAACCAACAAGCAGTGACAAAGCTCTTCAAATAAATTAAAGGACTTTCTTTCCTCTACTCAGATGCCCTCTCTTTCACATTCTGTGTTCTCACTTCTTCCTTTTTCCCCTGTAAAAAATAATCAGTGCAAAATAAATGAATGAAAAGCCGGCATCTTACCAAAGCATCTTTGTGAAAAGGTTTAATTTCCTGCCCCGCTGTGTTTGTATGTGTGTGTGTGTGTTTTTTCTTTTCCCCAAAGGATGGAAGGAAATAAAGAAAAGAAAAAAAAAAAGAAAATGAGGGGGAAAAAAAAAAAGAGATGATAATCAAGAACTTGACATCCAATAAAGAGAAGGGATGTTTAGGAAAAGAGTGGCCTGATCCTGCCCTCATATTCCTTGTACAAGAAGGATCAGACACCACTGTATGAATCTGGAGAGGGGAGCAAAACACAAAGCAGGTGGTGAGTATCAGAGAAATGAAGCTCCATATTCCTACATCCTCCCTTCCAACTCCTATAAGAAGCACCAGCAGCCACGCGAGACAAACTATGGGAGGGCGCAAGGGACTTGTTAAGTTATGACCACTGGCAGGGGGGTGTGTGTCTTTTTCCATGTCCTCCTCTTGTGGAGGCAAGCGAGGCTGGGTGGCATCCCCGGCGGCGCAGCCTGTGAGCCAGCCTGCCGCAAGACCTGCCTGGAGAGAAAGCCGGGATGCTCTCCTGCAAGATCCGAGAGCTGGGCGATTGTGTGTGGGAGAACAGATAGGAACGAGCCACAACGTGGCAGCATTGTATCTGGTGTGTTGAGGAGACAGTGAGAGTCAAGCTAGGCTGACCTTGGTCCTGCCTGTATCAAACCCGAGCTGATTTATTAAGGGAGGGTCAGTATTGAAGGAGAAGTATGAGAAGAAAAGTTTGTTCTCAGGCACCGGTGCCTCGGTAGCTGTACCTCTCTGGAGAAGAGGAAGCAAGGAGAAAAAAAATTGGGTGGCTTGATTATTATTCACCAAAACAGGCTGGATTCCCTTGAGCAAGAATCTGGCAAAGCTCCTCCTGTTAGGAAGTATCTGTTATCACAGTATGTTCGAGTCCAACAAGGTCTGATCCCTGATACTTCAAGTGAATGCCAATTTGTTAACTTTCTGGAAGATCTCAAAGTTCTTCATGGGGAAGTTTTATTTATCCAGTTTTGTAAAGCATGGATTAGAAACATAATGCCAACGAGTTAAAAATCTTGGAGTTTTTTTTAATTAATCCCTATTTACAGAGTCCAGTTTGAAATGCCTATCACAGTAGGGACCCCCTTCCCAAAGCACGTACACAACGAGCATACAAAACAAGTAGGCACTAAAAAAAGTGACAGCCAGTTTTAATTTTTCTCTAGAAATTACTTGCTCAGCGTCTACAGAGTAAACCAACAGCTGAGCTAGGAAAAAAAAAAAAAAAAGCCATCTCTCCTAACTCTCAGCTCTCAACAACACTGTAATGGTGCGGTGCAAGTCTAGATAGAGCTGCAAAACAAAGACTGTCCTTGCAGCAGGACCTGGGCAAGGTGGGTGGCTTTTCTGGGCAAGTCCCAGCAGCTCACATGAAACTGAGAGGGGACGAGCCACCAAGACAGGCTGCTTGCTCATGAGGTTCATGTGGTCTGCAGCTCCTCAGAAGGATTTCTGAGATTCTCTTTCTCCACCCCTTAGAGAGAAAACGGCTCCCATCAGGAAAGGAAGGAAAAAAAAGAAAAAAAGAAAAAGGGAAAATGCATTTGAGTTGTATAATTTGACATAAAAATAAGGGCTTCAGCGTCTGGGCTTGCTGAGGGAGGGGAAGAGGGAAGAATTGGAGGGGGAGGTAAGAGAATAACAATTTGCTGTCACCTGAAGTGTGGTTTAACAGCTTCTGCACAGCTGTATCCACGACAGAAGCAGCCTGCTGGCACATTGATAAAGTATTAAGACGAGCGCAGATCTGGGCATGATACAAAGAGATGAGAGCTCCTTGCAGCTGAATTAAGGCAATGTGCACAAAGTAACTGTTACCTGGCAAAGGATCGTTTTGATGCCGACGTCTTTTTGTTTTGATTTCAGATCAAAGGGAGGCTAGGTGGTTTAGGGCTGGTGCTCCGAGCTGCATGGCTAACTTATCTGTGCCATTCAAGCAGGCATCGCATTGCTTGCAAGGAGAAAAAGATCTGAAACACATGAGGGAGGGATGGGGAGACAAGAGGGAAAAGCAACAACAACTCCATACCGGGGAGAGTCCTGCAGAGGTGCGTTTGAATACCTGGCTTTCTTCTTTACAAAAGTCTGGGTGCAAAGTCCTTCCGCTATTCTTTCTGGAAAGTCTTGATCCAGATCCAGATCTGAGGTTGCCTCTGCTTTTAGGAAGCTCTGGCTCTGATGCTGGGATACCCTCTGCAGCCCTGAACCAGTGTAACACCACCACCTTGTTATGGAAAACATCATCTGAGTAGAGAGTGGAGGGCAGGCGCAGCCGTACTGATGTAAAAATGCCTGATGCCAGCATGCTTTTACTTTCCTTCTGCTATTAGCGTGTGTGATGTGTATTTATCTGTCAGGGTAACCATTTCTATACAGATATTGTAATGCCTCTAATAGAGAAGTTTGGTCATCCTAATCATGCTACTGCAGCTAAACCAGTGCTGTTTTTCTCTTTCAACAGACCTAAACACAGTCCTGCTGTGTTAAGCCCTGTCAGTTCCTGCTGGCTTCGAGGGAACCTCAAAGCCTCTTTTGAGAAGGTCTCAGCAACTCTCTTTGCGCCCCGAAGGGGAACGGAGCCCCAGGTTTATGAAAAGTAGGGCAGCCTTGTACTATCAGCTGTCTGAGAGGGTGCCTGGCATTTTGAGGAAGAGTGACAGAGAAAATTTAAGTTACCAAGGCAATTGGCAACCTCGATGTAGTCTCGCAGAAGCCAGGCACAGCTACTCTGAGACAGGCTTACTGCATGCCCTGCCTCAGTTTCCCTTTGATTGCAAGGCGGAAGATGATGCTGCCTCAGCATAAGTCAGCATGACAAAGGTGTTACAATCAATACATCTGCTAAATATGCTGCAAAAAGACCCACTCTCCCTAAAGAGCTAATACCTTGTTTGCTTTGCAGTGGAGTCAAATGGATTGGCTTTTCTGCTCCCCCCACTGGAGCCCGCATGGAAATGAGTCGTGCAGCATACGATCCCATCCCAGCCCGTGCACACTGCAAAGGAAAAAAGAGAACTCCGATCCTTGCTCTCTTTTCTTCCTTCCACCAGGGTGGGCCAAATCCTGGTCTCATTTATATTGCGGTAATCCTGAAAGAAATTCAGGGGAGTCAGTTCCTCTAGATTTACATGGGTATAACTAAGAGCAGAATTCATCACCGTGTCTTCATAGATGGCTCCTAAGCAGGGAAAAATACTAAGGCCTCCTTTATCTTGACGGCACAAGATGGCTCAATAAATGTAAAGCATGTGTTATATAACAGTAGAATAATCTATGGTATTGAGGGCTCACAGATCCTGAAAGTCTTTTCCGCTTGCAAGGGGGGGGGAATTAAATAAGGAGAAAAATATATATTGAATAAAGCGCTTGTTGCAGAATATTTTTTTAAATACTGAACTGTGAAACCTAAAGTAGGGCAATACCCTCCCTTTCAACAATACTTTGACTTCCTACAGTCAGCAGATGCAATATGCATAGGATTCAGAAAGATCCCATTAAAATTCATTAAACCGTGTTTCCAGCTATTTAGTAAATTTTGAAGAAAAGAAACCTATTGCCTCTTCTGCTCCATACGATGGCCTCTTTGAATGTAATTAACCCTTCATTCATGGGTCTTTCTATCCAACTAATCTCCCACCCCGTGCCTTCCGATGCATTTTTAATACCGCAGCTAATACCGCCACCTAAAATCCTCCAGCAGTCACCATGCAATAGAGCTCTTTGCACTGGCAAGGTACTGTAAATCTCCATAAACAGTGCTTGGATGAACAGCAAATTCAGATAAGTGATGTGTTCTTTTTCATGCCTTCCAGTTACAAACGGGGGATGCTTTTCATCCTTCAAGGTACGTTTTTACACAGGAATGATGTGGGTTTCATACATGCCTGGGGGATTCAGATGCTGGATTTGGTCAAGCCAGGCAAGAAGGGGTGTAAGGATGGGCAAGAGCGCGTAAGTAAATAGTGAAATGATAGAGAGGTCTAGCGATACATATGTGAATAAAACTCAAAAATTAAATTGCTGAACAATAATGGATCCAGGAAAATCAAGAGATGTTAGAGAAAGCGTCAACTTTGTCCATGTAAAGTGTAAAACTCTGGTCTCTTTATTACGTGGTTGACAGAGACTCAGGACACAATCTGGTCTAGTCCTGAGTGAGATAAACTGTGACCATTTTCAGATCGGAGCTCCTATTTACGGAGGTGATAAGCAGAGAGGGGGATTATATCATGCAAAACAGAAGAAACCAAAAATATTCTCATTCCCCCCTTCCTCTTTTCCCATCTGATAAATGATCTAGTTTGTCAAAACAGGGAGTGGAGCTGGAGGGGCCAGGGAAAAGGGTTTGGTATAAAAAAAGAAAATTGAAGATGAGAACAGAAAATATTCTGTGTTTCTCTTTGCTCAGAGCAAATCCCATTCCCAGGCCAAATCTAATCAGAATCTGTCCATAAAAAAGATCCAGAAGGAAATATTTCAAAATATAGGAAGGGTCTCAGCCTGATCAACGCTGCAAGGTGTTCAAGGTACATGGTGTTTCTTTCACGATTTCAGTGTTCTGCCACAGCTATGAAGGAGTGTTATTTCTGAGTCACAGAATTATGCTTTTCACTTGGCTTCTGTAACACCCCTACGCTTAATTATTTCATCTGAACTGCAGATTTCCACGGATCCAGCAAAGCGTTTAAGCACCTGCTCAACTTTAAGAACCTATTGCTTTCTGGGAGGCTTTCCACAATATGAATTAAGCGCACACTTTGCTGGATGGACGGCTCTATACCATAACTACATTTCATCTGGAAGAGATACGGGCCTTTCCCCAAGGGTTTTGCTGCTGTTTAGTACATCGGTCTAAAATTTGTCCGAGATCATATGTGCCTTTTTTCCTTAAGACTTTGTCACATCTGATTGAACTCTGGCACTGTGTTTGGGATCGGTCTTGGGCAACTTGGAAGGAACTAGTCCTGGCACTGCTGGACAGGACACGGGCATTGTAGTGTGTGTATCGGATGTGAGTCTCACCCTAAGCCACCGAGACGCCAATCCGAAATCTGCCTGCTTAACGGAGAGGCACGGCCACTGTCTTGCTTTGCCAAATCAGGGTATTTCAAAGAGAAAGCAGACCGATTCTGTTTAAAATGCACAAGACATCAGTACAGAGGGTGAGAATTTCAAAGTACAGCACAAGTCTTGCTTTATGGGGAGGTATTATTGTCATTGTTCTTCCAGAGCTGGAAAAGGAGGAGAAAAAAATGTATAGGAGCTCAACTCTGCAAAATTTGTGGACCTGAGTGGCAGGCTAAGTGCTACACAGCAAGCTGTGGAAAAATATCAGCAATCAAAAGCCAAAAATCTGGTCTCTCCTCTTTCCATTCATAGGCATACGATGTACTATCCTAGTACCCAAGGAAAAGTAGCAAGTATGAGGCAAAAATTTAAACACCTGTATATGGGTGTACGTTGACTACTCCACACTCTGCTAGCACTGGGCATGTTGCCTGTAACTCTGTGGAAATGTGTGTACAAGTTAACAGCAAAGTTCAGTCACTGTGAGAAGATGTGTATGGATTCGTCCGCCTTAATTGTTTCCATCATTTAAGCGTTAGGCTCCAAGAAATTAATATGGGCAACAGTCAAGACAATCTGCAGAAAACTGGGTCCAATGTTGCTAAAACAAGCTGGCTGAAATGAAAAAGTGCAGCTGTGACTCTCCGTCTGATACCAACACACACACACACAAACACACGCACGCACACAAGAACGGCCCTGATTATTATTCTTATTATTTATGGACACAGATGAAAAGCCAAAGGGGGCATGGTAATGTACACAGATGCTGATTAGCTGGAGATTATATTGATGATGTAATAAAAATTCACTTTGTCTCTTAAGCTGCACCAGGACAATCAAAGAGAGATTAGATAAAAATCAGAGAGAATGAATAATAGAAGGGAGAGGTAACATCGTAAACCTAACTCTCTGCAAAATGTTCTACCTCGGAGCGCCCCCAGTCAGAATAAATCAGGGCTGGAGGGTGCAAATACAGCCCGAATGTACGCAGGTAGGAGGCAGATGTGGCTTCGCACGTGTATTATTTATCAATAAGTAGTCAGATACGTGCACCTACCCGCATGGGTTTGCCAATACACAGCCACACATATCTACATGCATGCGCCTTTCCAAGTGCTGAACTGATGATGAGAGGGAGTGTGAGAGATAAAGCACTGCATTTGGAGAAGGACAGATGGACACAGAAAAGTGGATAGGGTGAATGGTTAGAAACGTACAGGAAACGATCTGAGCAAGAAAGATGTGAAAAAAAAACAACTCAATCTCTATGTGACAGGGTAAGAGACAGATACGGAAACCCCCACATGCACATGTGTTTACCTAGACACACACCAGCATAGATACCTGTGTGCAAAAGAAAAAAAAAAGGATCCTTCCAGCCAAAATCAGAGAGAGATGGGAGAAAACTTTCTCCTCTCAGAGTACTTGCTTGAAAAGGAGCAGAACTCCTGCACATCCAACGTTGGTTTAAGTTTACTGACCATGTTTAATATTTGATTAGACCTTTGGCATAGCTGACTATCCTGATCTGAATAGATGATCCGATGCCTTCCCTGGTAGTAAAGCCAAGCATAAGTAATAGCTGTCCTCTGACTACTGCTGCCTTATGCATACGAGTAGGATTTTGCCATGTCTGAAAACCTGCTACCTGCTTTTGGTTTCTTTTCAGCTGTTCAGTATTTTCAGATGTGTTTTATGAAATCAAACAAAAACCAAATAAAAAAAACAAAAAACAAATCCCAGCAAACCCAAGCCAAACAACAAACTCCCTCTCACAGACATGGTGGGGACTGCAGGGAAAATATCCCTTCCTGACAAAGTCTTCCCTGACTTAAGGATTTTATTTCACCTGTTCTCCTCACTGCATTTTTCGCCTGTGGTTTACATTATTACTTGCTAAATACATTAGAAAATGCTCATCAGCCTGCTCGGCAGCTTGGGGATGTTTGTGTGGTTGCCCACACACACGCGCACACACACACAGAGACACGCAGCAATTTTATAAATAAATCACAGTCACAGGGGTGAGGAGAGGGCATGTGGGAGCAGAACATCATACGGGAGCAGAACAACAAAAAAAAAAAAAAAAAAAAAGGACATCTCCAGGATCAGAAAACAGGGGCTGTCAGAGTTTTTTCTGCACCTCTTAATGCCTGTGAGATGGCCACTGCCGCTGATCACAGAAGGTGAGAGAAGGGGACACCAACCCAGGCTGCTTCTCCTTTGCCCGCCTAGGTGGGGAAATGTCTGGTCCCTCAACATGGACAAAAAACAGCCTAAATAATCAGCCTACATGCTTTCCACCTCAAATGAGACAATGCTTGCCGGGAGAGGTAATATCTTTTATTAGAACCAAGTGATATAGTTGGAAAAAAATAGACAAGCTTTCAGGCACACAAGGAAGTCTATCGGGTTGGGGTTTTTTTTCCCAGCTATATCAGTTGGACTAATAAAAGATATTACCTCTCCTTACAAACGTTGTCTCATTTATAACCTTAGACCATCATCGCTAAAGCTACAGCACGACTTATACCTTAAATACACATGAAGCTCTTCGCAAAGCTGGATATCATAAATTCCTCTTTACACATAGCAAACTGAGGAAGAGCAAGGTCTAGGAATGGGATCTGTCAGGACACAGAAGGTTAGTAAGAGGGCTGGGCTAGAAATAGGCTCCTAATCCCTTCCTACCTGCCTCTGAATGAAGAAGACTCTGATGCAGCACTACATCAGAAGCTTATTTTTGCCTTTTCACTTTAATTTGGAGTTTCTAGAGAAGGGTCCTGGAGTTGAGGGGTAGCTATGTTCCAAAACAGCAGTGAAAAATATTTTTGCAAGAAGCTGAACCACAGTCCCAGAAGGGGCTGCCAGGAATAGTTAAGAATAAGATCACGATTTTAAGAATTCAGAGCAAAATGTATGCATGATTTTTGTTCAGGTGTGAGAAATCTGCTGCTGATTTAATGAAACAAGAAAAGTTTTTAAAAAAAGGTGTGATTGCCTGGGTAAAATTATAGACTTACTGCAATGTTGTTGAGGTTTTTTTAACTTTTGAAAGAGGACATCGAGCTTTGAACCTCAAAAGACAAAAAAAAAAAAAAAAAACAAACTCACAAACCCACCAAAAAACAAACCAAGAACACTTTTTCTGTCTGCTCTCACAATAGTTTACGTACTGAAATATATAAGTTTGTGTATCGCTGTGTGTACACTTTGTGGGTGTGGGTCTTCCTGCTGCTACCCATGGCTTTTTTCTTTTTGAAAGTACTTTGTCAGTGCAGCTTCTTTCTCCCAACCCCTGCTCACAGAAAGATGAGGAAGGAGAGGAGAGATAGTTAACGTGGTCTGAGAGAATCAGACTGGCGACTCGCAACATGAACCGGTGAAGTGCTCTCTACAGGGGTGACAGCCAGCGACAGCACAAGGGCAAAATGTCGGTGCAGAACTGAACCGGGGGAAGAAGAGTGTGAACAGCGATGGCGAGAGACAGGGAAGCAGGTCTGTAGCATCAGGGGTTGGCTCTGGAAAAGAAACAGCTCTTGATTGCAGGTAGGGTGAGAAGCACATTGTGGGGAATGGGTTGTGAGCCTGCAGCGGCTTCTGCGGATGGGACCTGACGCTGGGGACGAGGCTGAGGTTGTTGTTCACGCACACGCTCACACACTCCTGCAACCAGAGAAGGACACTTAGGAAGGGAGGATGAGGAGCTGGTCGTGGATGCAAGCCCAGCCAGCAAGAACCTAGGCGCAGCGCTTGGAAAGCAGACGTACGGGCCAGGGATGGAGAACCAAGGAGTGATCTGCTTGCCTGACCATCGGACTGATGTCTTTTGGTCGGGGAGCATGAAGCAAGGTCGCTGGGCTTGCCAGTGGGTCTGCTATTTCTTTTTGGATTAAGAAACTGCTGCCAGAAGTCCTGTCTCCGGATCAGCGCGGAGGAGACTGCAGAGGAATGACACACCTATTGTGCAACTCCTTTAATGAATAAACTCGTAAAATCTAATTCTACCAGCACCTCTCTGGCCTTTTTTTAGTGAGCCGGTCAGTAACAAATGATCATTTAACAGCACAAAGCAGACATTATGTGGGAGAACAGATTGAGGCTAATACAACACACGTTCCCCTCCAAACAAGAACCCAACATTCCTTCTTCAATTTTTTTTTTCCCCATCTGCAAACACTGTCAGTAAAGCTGAGTAAATATATAAATAATTAAACAAACAAATACTTTCCCTGCTGCCCCCGGGCTTTTGAAACTGAGACTTAGTTGGATTTCAGGCAATCAAACAGCATCACGTTTGCACACTCACACTGCACACACGCTTCCTCTCCACCTTTGACAGAATATCATTGACTTGAGTGTACTGTGATGATTTCAAATTGACTAGGGGTTAGATAATCGACTCTGCACATACACGTACATGCGTGCACATTCTCAGCTTCTCCATTTATTTTATGAAAGACATAAAACACTGATGGGATGGAAAATGGAAAAAAAAAACCCCACACACATTGCTATTGATGAACTAACTAAAACTGCAATTGAAATGATGAAATAAATAAAACAGGGAGCCTCATTCATTTGCTTGTCAGATCTTCACTGTAGGAGATCACCTGAAGACCTCTTTCTAAGTGAAAATGTTTCTAGATTAATTTTGTTGTAACTGAATACTTGAGGTCATAGGAATATTGTTTGTTCCCCACAATACGCTACTTCTTGAGTAGCAGCTGTGAAAACTCCCTTCTTGACTACCTTGTTCTACCAAAGTCAGGGACATTCACATCGCTGCTTAAGGATTCACACGGTGTCTGTCTGTTGTTTGTGAGGCTGGGTCAGAGTCTAACTATTGACTTCAGAGAGTGTTGGGTCAGTCCTCAGCAAATGGATGACGACTGCCAATTCCACCTGCCCATACTGAGGGCAGGAGTACACTTGTCCTGAGGGAACTTGCTCTTTTTACTGACCAGGTGAAGGCAGATACCTTCAGTTTGGTCCAAATCATATTGCAAACAATAGGTTTGGATCAGGCCCTTAGAGAAGAAAGGTGGGATGCAGCCCTCCGTCAAATCCTTGAGCTCTGCAGCTCCCTCAGTTGCCATAACAATGAAGAGTATATACGTGATTCACCAAAAGGAGGAAAAAAAGAAAAAATCAAGATCCTGAATCAGTGAATGATACCCCTGTAGTTGGAGAAATTATAAAAGCTGAATCCTACTTACACAAAGAAAACTGGCAAAATTGCCGTTGACCCTTTCTTGGCAAAGCGGTACAAATAGGTATTTACAAGTGAAATGAGCAAATCTGATTTCCTACTATGTGTTTTTTGAAAGCATTTTTTTTCCCTGATCTTCAGTGGAAGGGGCTCTGATGTAACACAATTGTCATTAGAGATGCACCAAAAGCTGCACCGATACACACACACAAAAAGTTTAAAAAAAAAGTCAAAATTATACCATTAACTTCTTAATTCTATAAAAAGTAAGAAAAATAAAAAATAATAATAATAAAAAAAAAAGTCCTGCCGGCCTAATATTGCAGATGGGAAAATGAAAGATCAATACCTCAGTGGAGCCAATGGGAATCTTCCCATTGATTCAACAGGTTTCAGATCAGGCCCGAAGGCACCGAGCTTAAGTGACTCCATCAGAGAGTGTTGGTGAGTAATTATCCACGCTGTGATTAGAACCCGGGCGTCCGCACCACCCGCCCTCCTTCACCAGATAATGCCCTTCCTTTGAATGAAGCTGCAGGCACAGACGGCAATTGAGCGGGGGCAGCTCTGAGCTGTGTTAGCCGCTGGCAAATAATCCAGAAGGAATGGCAATGCTTGTTTTTCTTGTTTATTTGTTTGTTTAATTTGGTGTTAACTTTTACTAACCCCATAGTCGAATGCAAAACCTATTAGCGCTCTTATCACCCTTATCACCTACAAGATCTTTATGTGCATTTCAGTGTTTCTGTGGGTTTGCTTGCTTTATATTGTTATTATTATTTTTACTTCTCTGTCAGTGACTAAATTTGGAGTTAAATAATTTGGAAGCTCCTCTTTCATTTGGTATCAAAATTGGCCGTACCCAGACTCTTGCAAGTAAACACGCAGCAATGGTATGCTTTTAAAGACTTTGCCAAAGGATTTTTGTTGGTTGTCTTGCCCATTCCTCATTTCCACTCCTACTTTTCTCATTTATTGCCAGTATCTTCAATGAGATTTCTTTTTCTTAAAAGAAAGCCAAAAAAAAAAAAGCTCCCCCCCCAAAAAAAAAAAAAGAAGATAGAAGAAAGGAAAACAAAGAAAAAAAAATGACCAGACTCTCCCCAAATGCACAAAACGGAACAAAATGCACAGTATAGCATAACTGAATAACAATATATCTTTATAAAAGAGGGTGAAAAATTGCATCCTCATCCATGTATTATTGAAGATGGAATACGATCAAATAAATCGCTTTTAAAAGCAATTAAATGCTCACAAAAGAAAAACACTTGCCCTGTAAACTAAAAAAAAACACGCATAATGAAATTCAAACCATCCTGAAACCACCGTACGGAGACTGGAACGAGACACTTCAAGCTGCACAATGTAGCAAAAGGAGTGAACTAGCATACCTAGATAAGGCAACCTTTTGCTGAAGAGCGAATAGTTAGGAAATTCAGAACCAAACAGGTCTGCGTATCTGGATTTAGATGAGTAACAACCTTAAGGCAGCCACACTGCGTGTTATCGGCCGGTCCTGCCTCAACAAGCGGTATCTTGCAGAACTGCCTATATGTAACTTAGGGCCCAAACCAAATACTGCTGCAGGCAAGGTAGAGTTTTCCTGACGACTTCAGCAGGCTCTGGGGCAGGTGTGCAGCTGCTCTGCAAAGTCCTTTCCTGTCAATGATATATGCATATCATAGCATATACGTTTGTTCCATCGTCTTTTCACCCTACTTCTTAAATGTTGAAAAAGGTGTGAAAAAACAAAACAAATCAAGCACTTTCATTGTATTGCTGTGTTGAAAAAGAACTCTCTGGGATTAATCTCGTTCTGACGGGGGCTGAACTCGTTGACCGAAATGGTCATGACTGCTCTGAGGTTCTCAGGACCCTGGCTTGTCTGCCGCTGCCCGGCAAAGACACGATGCTAGAGAAAGAAGTATCCTATTTCTGTCCAGGTCAGGTGAAATAATGGGCAAGAAACAAAGCCCTGCCTGTAAGAGACAAGAAAACGGAGTTTCTCTGTGTTAGCGTTGAAAGAGGTGCAAGCCAGTTCAATCTACACCGCAAAGGTAGCTCCATCTCCCCCACACCCTCCTATGCACCATTTCAAAGAAGTGCATCTTTACCTTATTATATTATTAGAAGCAATCAATATTATTAATATTACATGTGGGCAATTCTGTAAATTCTTCATAGTTCTCCTCCCTGCCTGTTAACAGCAGGTACATTATACAGTCTCTGGTTAGATTGGTCAACCAGGCTATCGATAGTCTTAATAAGCAATATCTATATTGTGACCTTTGCTCACACAACAGAATCTCTCCTATAGGGCTGTCAGATTCCTTAAAGAAGTATTGATAAGCTCATTACTGTATTGCTACAGATAATTTTAGGTGTGATTTTCACTCACCCTAAAGCTTCTAGTAACCTAATACTTTTTTTTTCCCCCTCCTAAAGCATTGGCCCTTTTACAATTGATCAAATAGTGAATTAGAGCATTATAGAGAGGAAACATAATCAGGGGATTTCTACAAGCACACTGTGATATATCTTTTGATCTTCTGACAACCTTCATCCCTCTGGATCCCAGGAAGGAAGCACTGTTTTATAGGGATATTATTAGGCTGATGCTGCTTTATACATCTACCTGCAAAAAGCTACCGAGTCCGACAAAGATATTTGTGTGCGTTTGCAGTGAGTGATGCATACTATGTGATGTGAATCTATCCTTGGGGACTGAAAAGGAGAGGAACTATGTGTGAATGCAAGTCTGCCCTTTCAATACATGCGTGCATGCATAGTCTCTGTGTGTTATATATACAGGCATTTGAGTTAGAAACAGGCCAAATATGCAGTCAGACTTCATCAGACCAACTCTGCCTGCAAAGCCCCATTTTTATTCTGTTTGAAGAAGCCTTGTGTCCAGAGTTATCTGCCCCATCACACTGGGAAGTCAGATGGGTCGCCTCTAAAATATTTTGGAGACTCAGGCATGATGAACAAATAAACCAGAGATGGATTAATTAAGTGTGACTGTATCATTAAATTAGTATAATGAACAAACAGCTATGTATCTTACTAAACGCTGCATATAATCCAGGAATAGCCTGTTAAGTCACCTGACACTTTCATGACACAGTATGATCTCTGTACTGTCTTTTAGAAAGAAATTATTGAGAGACCTATATCAGCTTGGCTGTACTGAAAGCATGTTTTCATTAATATGCACATATTATAAATGGTTGCATATGTGTGTGATATATAAACATGGCAGGCACACGTCTATCTCTCTGTTCATGCACCTTCTGTATAAAAGTTCGTTGTCGGCTGCACCTTTGGTGCAAACTATGTCTTTTTCTGTTTTCCGGATTTAAATAAGGAAATTACAGACCTCAGACATGTAGAGGAGAAAGAATAGCCTGCATTACAAACTGTGTCTACTCCACACCCTGGTCTCTCAAGCCATAAGCAACTTTCTGGAGGCAAAATACTGTGAGAGATGTAACAGCGAAAGCCGCTCTCACCAGCAGCTGTATATCCCTGGGGCATGAACATTGCCAACAAAGCCATCTATGAAATAGTTAATGTTAAACAATGATTGTCCATGTTCAACAAAGGAGGGAGAAATAAACAGATAAGGGTGAGGTAGATCGAAATCTGCATGCCTCATTGGCTGAGCTGTCGGATATTTCTAATGCATCTGAAGGGTTTGTTACTAAGAACCTGTTAAGTATCTTTAAACCTTTGATCTGTAGCCAGTCTTAACAAAGGTGACAATTAATTAAAGGAGAGTGCATTGCAATAAAGTTACATCGTGGTCAGTTTATATATACTGTCCAAAGCTGGTTCACAGAAGTCACTGTCAATTAAAGTCTTCTTGGAGTCCAGTTCATTATCAATTTTCCCCCCTTGCCTTGATCAATATTTTTGGCTGCTTCTTCTTGACAAACTTAACACAATGTCTATATCTATATGTCTTGCCATTCATTTGCATGAAATAGATGGCCGTATATGATTTATTTTTAGTTATTACGTATGGTCAGGCACTTTATTTGAGAGGTTTAGAGCTCTCATCCATCTTTATTTTAAGGAGCGACAATAATAAGCCTTCTCTTCCTTCAAGGGGATGTCAGTTGGATATAATGAATGCACATTAAAAGCTGCATTCACCTGTGTGTGCATTCAGGCTGTGGCTCATGGTGACAAAAGCAAACAAATGCAATATCTGTGGTGACAACCTGACTCCAGCCCACACCAAGCAATGCAGCACAAAGTGTTACAATAGATCCTGCTATCCCCAAAATGTGATGATGCATCTCGAGGAGTTATGGGGGGAGCGAGAGAGAAAGAGAGATAGAGAGGCCCCTCTATAATATATACACCAGCTCACTCAATGGAGCAACGGTGGAAAAAAGCCATAACTTTAACTCGCCATGGTTATTATTTTCCCCTTTTTCCACTGTAGATTTTAATACATAAGGGTCACTCCGCCATGACAAACCCCGGCAATAGTCATACGGGCATCGGTGGAGCAGTTAAGTGAATGAGAAATGCGGCGGGGGTCTGACTTTTCTTACTTCGTCAGCTTTCTCTTAGTTTTAGTTTCACTTACAGAAGGAAAGCTAAGTTAAGGGACAAGCCAGTAAGCCTAGAAGCCAGTAGCATTAGCTGTTAAGTGTTGAATTTTAAAGGGAATTTGAAACACCAAATAAGTGCAAGCCTGCCACAGGATTTCCTAACGTGAACCCACCAAAGTGATGGAAAAAATCTTAGTGGCTTCTTCCTAGCAAGCAGGCAACACGCCTTCCATCCCAAAGTAAAGATGGTGCTGAGATTAATGAAACACAGCTTATTTTTAAAGGCGGGGATTCAACTTAGCTCACACAACACCTTGCCTGCTCAGTGCTAACTTACAGGGCAGAAACCAGACAGCGCTTGGCGGACAGTTCATTTTGAGCTGTGCAGACTCCTGCTGTTACGGGATATTATCGTAAGGCTATAGCCAACACCTACGCAAGTTTTTTGGGCATCTGATTCTTTCTGTCTGTTTTAAATGCAGGTAACCAGCCCAACAGCCTAGATCATCTCCCCTACTTTTTCTCCTTTGGAACCATTACTGCCTGTCGCATAAACCCGCCTCAGTTCACACTTGATTGACGGGAGGGATGGTAACAGCTCCTTTAGTGTCGTTATGGTCTGTCGGGTCAGTGCGGCTGGTATGCATGCACACAGGGTATGCATGATAAAAAACACCCTGACGTCTTGCTGAAAAATGTGGCTGCGTATTTCCAGCTCTTAAGGCTAGGGGAGGCCCTCCTCAGTCATCCAGCCCCTTCTGCCCCTTGCTCTTGACTATCGTGCATAGAGAGTCCTCTGCCCGCCTTCCTTGACAGGTACAATCCACTTTTCGGTTGAGCAGAAGACACTTTCTGCAATCTCCCTCACTCTTTACCCAGGCAAAATTTCCAGATACTCTCTGACAACTTCTTTCAAAAGACTATTCCATCAGCTGCCTGGCTTTTATTATACTATGCAATTTGAATCCTCTGCTAAAGAAAGCCCTGTCTGTGGCCGTGGCCACTGGCCGAGGCAGGATACAGGACCAGATGAAACACGGTTTTCATCCAAGGTGACAAGGATCCTCAATTTTTCCCCCTAGTTCAGTGCTGACATTCCCGATCTCTTCTGGCTGAATACAGGAAAAAACAACAGAATAAAACAAAACCAAACTGTCCCTTTACAGTTTGGAAATTAGTGAAGTTCCTGATTCACCTTTTGATTAAAACCTTGTTTTGGCCAAGTAAATACTATGAAATTTGGTTGTTGTTGTGTTTTTTTTAATATTTTTTAAAAGAAAAAAAGAAGTACCTTTTTTTCCTTCCCTAAAATACTCAAAGGCACCAGTATATGTAGGTATTGAGGGACAAACCCAATTCTAATCTATAAATGTGTAGGAAATATACTTCTAAACTGGAGAAAGGTAAGTGAAAAAACAAAAGCTCTGGAAAAATGAACTTTAATTTCTTTCTTTCCTCCACATTATGTAACTTTAAAACAAATCCATTCCTCTAAGGATGATTAGTTGATATGGTAGTGGGGCTAGCTGAAGAACAGCTTTCAGTGCAAAACTTAACAGCCAAGCGAGAGATCCCAGAAAATTGGAGTTTGTATTGGAAATGCTGACACAACCGTAACAACAGCATCATAACTGGCTGCAGCTGCTTTTAGAAACCAGAATCCATGTCCAGACCCCTGAAAAAAAAGAGTTAACATATAGTCCTCTAATTTATGAAGGAATCTGGGCTATCTGTTTGACATTATCAAATACACATGCGTGCTCATATGTATGGGAGATTATAATGTACAGGAGGTTGCATTTTTCCTCTCTCTACTATCAAGCTATCCAATTGCATTTTGATTGTTTTAGGGGCTTGTTCTTTAGACCTAAGGCATAAAGCCTCCTCTGTTTTATTCCAGTTTATTTGTGCATTTACCTCCCTAAAACTTGTTTGGTTTACTACCATACTAAATGCTGTATGTGTTGCTTTCAGCCAGGCAAGCCTTATGTTTCAATTATGGAGGAGTTTATTCAGCACCTGTATTGCGTTGTGCTTCTTTTCAACTAAATTTCCATTTCCCAAAGGCTATATGCATGAATGTGTATACATCTCTTTTTTTCCTGTATGCATACACGCACACAAATATATACATTTATACATATATACAAATATATCATCTTAATTGAATGCTCATTTTCATTGCACCTTTGAATTCCTGAGATATCCAAAACCTTTATAAACATGCTTAGACTTAACAAGGTTTTAATTTTTCCATCATCTACCTTTGTAATCAAACAGAACAGAATACAATGGATGGAAGCTGTGCTTACCTACCCCTGAGGTGTCTTAAATTTCAAAATTATTTATACTTTTGAGAAGATAAAGCAGCAAAAGAACTGAACTGTGGTTTTCATACTGCATTTTTCTAGCTGCACTGAATGCTTATCGAGTGAGGTCCGGGTCAGGTAGGTACACTATCCTAAGCACAGGACTGCAATAGTGAATTTCAAGGATGTTTGGGGGGCTTTGTGCTTTTTTTTCACCCCTAAATAAGGATTGAAAGCATGTTGTAGTTCTCAGGTCTATGGAAGACTCTCGCTTTCCCACTGAACACTATCTCCACTCTTTAAGCGCACTCACCCGCGCATGTTTCCGTAAATCTCAGTTAAGTGTGCAATGCTGATTTCTTCTGACTTCCTAAATAGAATATTATGGAGACCTGTGTGTTTTAAATTAAAACACATTCCAGGCCTTGGGTACAAGCAAGCTTTGATAGAAAAGGCTGTTTAAACCTATGGGGACAGTCCTATATTTAGATTACATTAATTCATAAATATTATACTAAATACCACTTAAATTGGCCTTAAATGACTTCAAAGATAATGCATTATAATATGGCTGTCCTGAGAGCACTAACCTTTATGTCTCCCAGTAACTCAGCCTTTAAGCATACTCCACTGCTAGATAAGAAGGGGGGAAGTTATGAATGAATGGCTTGCTAAATTGTTCAAGTGTGATTAGTTAACTCTGTGTGCGTGCATGTGTGCGTGTGTGAGTGAGTGTGTGTATGTGTGTGAGTGCATGGGTGGGTCAGCTCAGCCCCGGTAGATTTCTACCCGCAGATCTCAGCACACAGCCTCTTCCCAACCCTAGAGCAAAGTACCACAGCAGGAGTCTGTTCCTGCCCCGTGTGGAAAGAAGCAAGGATGGGGGAAAGATGCAGCAGCTACCTTTGTGCCACAAAAGCTTGTCTTTTCGGAGATCTGGCAAGCCTTTCCCACCTTCCCTCACATGCTGCTTCCCCCGTACTCTTTTCTCTCTTTGCGTGTCTGCAAGAGAATCGTGGTCCCCTGCCTTTTCCCTGGTATCTGACCTGGTATCAGCCAGGGCTGCTGGTGGGAGAACCTGGGACTTCACTCTCCTTTTGTGATAGTTTTCTGGGAAGGGGGCATAGCCATATACTTTATCTTCAGGTTCTTAATTGTCAATTTCCTCCTGCTATACAGGAACACCACAATAGGATCTCTCCACAATATTTTCAAGAATGCACAACCTGCGCTCTCATTTAAATGGATTTACACCTGAAATTACTCTGCTTGCTACATTTTTACTTTAAGTTAATTCCTCTCTCTTTCCTCCTCCCAACACAAACCCATCTTCTCCCCCTCCACACCCAAGGTTTGTTCTCCGTACACTTAAATAAACTACAACCCACTATTAACCCTTCAGGGTATACCACTGGCACAGCCTCATCCCCTGGATTAGGAATGAAATCAACTGAGAGTGATGGATCAATTAATGTATAAGCATTATGCATCACTTATGGAAAGCATCTTGGGGTTTCATATTGCCATCCTAGCCGTGAGAGCCAACTTGGACTATCTTTATTCAATTCGTCACCTATGCCTGCAAAGCAAAGCAGGAGGAGATCTGAGTGAATACTATGTTTCACATGACTGCATTTAGAGAAGAGAACAGCAAAAAAAAGAGATAAAAAATTAAATAAAATGAAATAAAATCATAATAACAAGCCAAACACAATCCTCATCCTTCAAAGCCCCATCATGCTTTTTGACTTAATAGTAATTAATCACTACTGGCAAGAAAGTAATTTTTTTCCAGGTAGCCAGAGGCACATTTTTATCAGGATTAGCTAATAAATCAGCGGCATCGCTAGAAAGGAGTTCAAACTCTTCTCGGATGTACTAAATAAAACCGATCTCTGAAACGCTGGCAACTCGGTGTCTATTGAAGCTTCACTCAAACCCTAGCCTGTGAAATAACAATCATCATCATCATCATTTTTCCTTCCAAAGTCCAAAACTTCTAGGAGCTTAAAAATGATTGTTTCTTTCAAGATCAACTCATGCAATTTGGTTTGATGAGGTGACAAGATTTCCCACCTGGCTTTTTTCCTAGGTTGCAGCTTTAGGACAGAAATGAAATGAAGGGAAATGAAGTTAGTATCTTGCTTAATTCAGGAATATGTGTTAAACACATCCAAGCAAGATAAATGATCCCTCTCTCTCTCCATCCCTCCCCCCCTTCCTGAGTTCGTCTCTGTGAATACAGGCATACAGTAAAAGCAGAACTGAACTGGAAGAGGAATAATTCACATCTATGAAACAGAAATTAAAGTTAACATACAGATTGATTAATAACAGGTTTAAGATAGAACATAACAAAGAAAAAGATCTCATCAACAAATCAAAATAACCTCCCTCCACCACAAAAAGACATTTATTGAGGTCTTAGCTCATAGATTTCCTCTGTACTGTGTTGAGAGATTCTCTTCAGTGTAGCTTTTACTGTTGTTCTTTTTATTTTACGGAAACCTTAGATAATTTTTGCGAACACATGCGTGCACACGCGAGCTCAGTGGCTACTCTCACTATGCCTCATCTATTAGACGAAACCTCCCAGGACCTTTCTTTCCCTGTGCTTCTTACTATTATTTTTATTGTTATTATTAATAATTATTACAGTATGGATGTCATACTTAAATGATCTCCGTCACATCTTTATGTAGCTTCTAAGAAGCTAGTTTGAAAAGAAAGCAAGGTTCAAAAGGGCTACACTGTTCACTGTAAATATGAGAAGGGTGTTCAGAGCGACCGGCAAGAAAGGAAGCAAGAAATACCCTATAACTTGAACTCAGTCCCTGGTCCCCGAGCCCTGAATATGTTCTCTAGCCCATGCAAAACTGGTACTTTGCACTGTCGGGGTATATTTTCATTCGCATTTCCTGAGGGTGGAAGAGAGGAGGGGAGTGAGTGGGAAGGGGGAAGAGATGCCTGCTGAACATGCTGTTAAGTTTAAGATTTACAACTCGCTAAGGCATCTGGAAAGCTGGGAAGCCAGTAATGCCATTACCGGTGACTCTCCCTGCCAGGAGTCCACCAGGCTGGAGCAGAGACTGCTACCGAACCTCTCCTGTAACAGATGCAACTTCCACTCCTCCCGCGAACCCCTGCAAAACCCTTTCGTCTTCTGCACTAAATGTAGAGTCACACCCCACTCACTTCTGATTTTTTTTATAACTACATATCTACTGAAATAAACACACACACACACACACACACATATATATACCGAACCTGAGTTAATAAAGTGGCTTGCTTCGCTCCCGGGTCTCTCCTGCTCCTAAGCAGAGCTACCATGTAAATTACCTTCAACTTCCTCCCTGTGAGTCCTACTTTCCTACCCGAGGATCCGAGCATCTCTCCCCCTCTACACACACCCTCCCCCACTACCAAAACGTAGCATCATCTAATCTGAAATGCACCTCCGGAGAGCCTAAGCTGAGGGAAAGGAGCAGGCAGAGATGGAGCGAGTGAGGCATCGCTTGGGGAGTACATCTCCACTGCCTTTAAAGAAAATCTGAAAAGTTCCCGGGATGGACTTTGGGCACATTAAAGTAGTACTTGGAATATACCCACTCGTAGACATCTCCCCTCTGGAACTAAACTGCAACCCATCTCTCCTGGCTCACCCTATCCAACACACACACACATGTAATGATTTTGTACACCCCCACCCACCCCGCTTGAGATTTTTAAATTGTTTTTATATCCCTCTCCCCGTGCTGAATAAAAACAAAATTAAATAAGCCCCCTGAGAGACTCTGACTTATGAACGGACTACAAATAAGAATTGTAACAGTAGAAAAAGTAAAATGGAAAAAAAAAAAAGAGAGAGAGGAAAGAGAAAGAGAGAAAGAAAGAGAAAGAAAGAAAGAAAGAAAGAAAGAAAGAAAGAAAGAAAGAAAGAAAGAAAGAAAGAAAGAAAGAAAGAAAGAAAGAAAGAAAGAAAGAAAGAAAGAAAGAAAGAAAGAAAGAAAGAAAGAAAGAAAGAAAGAAAGAAAGAAAGAAAGAAAGAAAGAAAGAAAGAAAGAAAGAAAGAAAGAAAGAAAGAAAGAAAGAAAGAAAGAAAGAAAGAAAGAAAGAAAGAAAGAAAGAAAGAAAGAAAGAAAGAAAAGGTGCCGTTGCCAGAGACAGAGCAGTTGTAAAATAGGAGCTTCCCAGCTCCGCGCAAGCACACGGACAGACACACGGACAGGCACACATCCCTGGGTGGAAAATGTGCGGCTCCCAAAGATAAATAAAGAGCCGCTCTCCCTCTGTTCAGCACCACAGCGTGCGGACAGCTGCCTGCCAGCCCCGCCGCCCGCTCCGGCGCTCGCCTGCACACCCCGGCTTTCCCAAGTGGCTGCACCTCACCCCCCCACCCCCCCCCAAAAAAAAAAAAAGCGGGGAAAGAAATAAAAATACTTATAAATAAACCAAAAGGAGCTGACTCTCTTCCCTGCCTCTACTCTCTTCTCTTTCCAGGAGGGTCTATTATTTCTTTCCCTGCCCCCCCAGCCTGCCTCCTCCGCCCCCGGGCCAACCAAAAATGAAATAAAATGAAATGAAATCGAAAGGAAAGAGAAAGAGAGACCCAGAGAGGGAGCGGGAGCCTGCCTTCCTCTCCCGATCTCTCCCGGGAAAGTTCAGGAGGTAACTCACCTTTGTGCATGCCAGTGAACCTGTCCTTCAGCACCGTCAGTTCATAGATCTTCCCGAACTCCTCGAAGAGCGGTTTGAGGTCTTTCTCGTCCAGGTTACGGGGGATCTGCCCAATAAAGAGCTTAATGGCATCGTGGTCCTTGGATGGGTTTCCGGGACTATGGTTTAATCCGTTCATATGCCCGTTGGTGCTGGGGTTGCTGTGATTGCTACTCAGGCTGGTATTGTCTGGTTGTCCGTTTGCTAACGTGGCCATCTTTATATACATAGAGAAAATCTTCTTTCCTTTTTTTCCCCCTCTTCTTTCCTCTCTCCCTCCCTCTCTCCCTCTCTCTCTCTCTCTCTCTCTCCCTCTCTCTCGCTCTCTCGCTCCCTCTCCCTCTTTCACACACACACACACACACTCACACACACACACTCCTCCCTCTCCGTCTCTCTCTCTCTCTCTGGGTCTGATCTGATTTTTTTTTTACATTGAAGATCTGTGTCCTTTCCGTTTAAACAGGCTGGATCGGTTCAAATTCCCAGCCAGACTAGGGGGTGGGGTGTGAGTGTGTGGATGTGTGTGTGTGCGGGGAAAGGAGGCTGGGGGTGGGGGATTGCTTTTGCCTCTACTCTGGCTAAACCCCCTCCTCCCATCCAACCACCCCCCCGTCTGTCTGCCCGGGAGAAGCTTAATGGTATCTTCCAACACAGCCCCTGGCTATAAATAGCACTAGGCGCATGGCTCTTTGAGAGACAGTCAATTTCTATTGTGCCAAGTGAGCAAAGGGGAACGGTTGCGTTTTTAGGACCAATGATGATGATTTTTTTTTTCCTTTTCGTTTGCAAGCCCTCCGATCAATCGTTGTCGTTATAATTTCAGTGATCATCGGGAAATCTGCCTTTTTATTTGAGAGGGGGAAAAAAACCCAAACCCAAGGTGTTCTGACTTCTTCCTATTATGATGTCTCTTATTTATTATTTACTCTTATTACGATTTTGCAATTGATAATAAAAGCAGTTCAGATACGGACGAATCCTCGGGCTCAGAGGTTGCTTTTGCTGTTGTTGTTGTGGTTGTGATGTTACAAGCTCTCTACTATATCTGTTCTTGTTGCATCTAAAAAAAATGCATGCTCTTTAAGCTCTTTAAAAAAATATGCTGGTGGTGATGACATCAAACTAGAAAAGGCTCAAACTGTATTATTGTAGCTCTTTAGAGGGAGACAAAAAATACTGGGATGACTATTGTTAATTTTCCTGCTGCCGATATTTATTTTACGTACGATCAGTGCGGGCGTTATCTCCTGTACTAGCTGCGTGTGGTGTGTGCGTGTTTGTGTGTGTATCGGAAAGGGATTGATTAGATAAGATTTTCTTGCCCGACTTTCAACCCATCAGGATATTCTGTCTCTCTCTGATGGAAACATAAATCGTATTTTGTAGTCATCAGGGATCGGGAGTTGCTTGTCCGAACAATGCTCTGTAGACAAAGTGTACTGTATGGTGGAAATGAAATCAGCTCTCCTTTCACAGCATCTGGGGGTGGGGAGGGCAGGGAGGCTCGGATTAAGGACACAACTCCCCCTTGTCCCCCAAATAATAAAAACAGTAATCCGGACAGTAACAAAACAAGGCTCTGCCTGTGCTCAGAGCTATTTTTCTTTTTCTTTCCTCCCCCCCCCCCCCTCCCCGCCCCCCCCCCCTCCCGCCGCCTCCTTTCCCCCGCTTCCCGTGCAAGCTAAGCTGTGCGGGGATGAAGCTCGGCGAAACACCAGCGGGCGAGCTCGGAGCAGCCGGCGAGTTACCTGGCCTGAACCCCCCACACACCCTCCGGCCAGGCTGCAGACACACGGCTCCCGGCTATCTCCCCTACCCGGGGGGTGCTCTCAGCGCTCCCGCTGGCCCCCACGCCCGGTCCGGGCTGTCCCCAGGCACCGCGGGGGCTCCCAGCCATTGTTCCCGACGCCGCCGGCTGCTCCCCGCGGCGGAGGCGGTGGCCCCGGGGGGGCGGGCTGGGAGCGGGACCCCTCCACCCTCCCCAACCAACACCCCCGGCCGCCGGTCGCCCCCGGGAGTGCCGGGCAGGGCGCCGGTCACACGTGTGACTGTAAACGGAAGGGGCAGCCGTGGAGAAGGGGAGGTTATTTAAATTTGCAACCACCCTTGCCTGTTTTTATTGACCGGGATTTATTTGTATTTCTGTGTTATTAAAAAAAAAACCCCAAAAACAAAAAAACAAACCAACAAAAATACCCCAAACCAAACAAAAAAGGAACAAACCCGGAACACCTTTGTAACAGTTTTCACTTTATTTGGGCTTCGCTTTAATAACCGAGCACCACGGCAGCGTCCTGCTCTCCCTCCCCCCACCCCTCTCCCGCCCCTTAAAAAACCAAAAATAATAAGAGAACACACATCAGCCCGGCGCAGGTGGCTCCGCTGCTACAACTCCTCCTGCGACTGCGAGTCCTCCCGCGCCTCAAGCGAGCGCCCCTGCCAGGAGACTAGCGCGGTGGGGCCCGATCCGGGGGGGGGAAGCGGGGGGGGGGCGGGGGGTGTCCGGGACTGGAAGGGAGTGCGGCAGGATGCGCCCCTCCCCTGGGCGACCGACGGTCCCCGCGGTGGGGAGAGCAGCGGGCGGTGGGGCGGGGACGGGCCCGGCTCAGCGGAGCCGCCCCGCCGCCGAATCCACCCGGGACCCGCACCTGGGGGGGGGGGGATGGGGGGGCGGGGGCGACACCCGAGCAGAGCCCCCGGCAGCCCTCGCTGCCTTTTACGGCTCTTTAAAATATCTTTCGCCGCTAATGGGGAGGCAGCTGCTGTCAGACGCCTAATGCCGGGCTGGTGGCAGGCACCGCGCATTGTCTGCTGTCTGACCAGGCATGCTATTTGTTGGGGTCTAAGGGGGAAATCTGTCTGTCTTCCTTTCCCGGGCACGCACTTACAACGTTCAAAGGCTACAGACACAGAGACGTGACAGCCGAGGAGCTGTGGGAAGGGTGAAACCCTCAGACAGCCCCCTCTTCCAAATTCCCAGCCCCGTGACTCACCTGCTTTCAAATCCTGCCTTGTGCCTCGGACCGTGATAAAAGAATGACAACAACAACAAAACCCGCATGAAACAAAATCTGCTGGCACCCCCCCCACACACACACACCCTGAAACAGGACGTTAAAAACCTTACGATCCACTCTTCCTGAACCTTAAAACCGCACCCAGGAAGACTTCACTGAAAGATGAGTTGTTAAACCCTTTCTTTATTATTTTTCTTTCTTTCCTTTTTTTTTTTTTTTTTTTTAAGTGAAGAAGGAACATCCACTATAGTGAAAAGTGAAACAGCATCCGGCACTGATCCATCCCAGGGATACAGCTCTGATAACACCTTGTCCACAAGCAGGCCACTCTGCCTGCGATCACAGCTTATCCCAAATGAAAGACAATTAAAAGAACAGGGCAGTGAAAAGAGTCGTTTTGTTGCTTGGCAAGGGTGTCCCTTTTATAACTATATATATATATATATTTTAAAAACTTTGGGCTGGTCCACGCCCCATTTTCACAGAGCTGTAAGTATAGTCATTTAGAAATGGACGCTGTTCAAGTACAGCCCCCTGGTGCACAGGCACAGCTGTGAGGGGTGGCAGGATGAAATAATACGGACACAAATATTGCTACCAGGGCTCGGAGATGAACACAGCTGCTGCTGCGGATGGAAATAAGCTATATACCCCACAAGCACCTTTACACATGTACAAGGGGCCGTACTGGATTTTAAACAGATACAGGCAAAGGAGGAGTGAAATTGTTATCTATAAACCAGCCTTTGCCGAACAGTTCCCAAGTGAGAAATGTTCCCAGTGTAATCACAGTGGGTCCAGTTCGGCAATCCATAATCAGGGGAGACCACGGGAATTTTATAAGAATAAGGTCTTTTGTAAAAGGCTCCAGCTTCTCTCAGAGAGTAACAGATAGTTATCTCCTTGGAATCAAAATAAAACACTTTACATTTTTCCACCTTTTTTTTTTTCTTTTTATTTTTTTTCTGTGTGTCTACTTGCAGGAAAAAAATCACACACACACACACACATCCCCATTCCAAGCCTGTTTACAGCCCCATTTGCTCCTTGCTCCTCACTCTGGTTAGTGTCTTTCTGGGGATGACAAACACTGTTAATTTCGGGGTGGATCACCAGCAATTCTTACCTCCTCCAAAGAAAATCTACCTCAAATCAGCATATCTGGAAAAAAAACGCTCTGGCACTGCCAGGGCAGGAGCAGAGGGATGCAGTGGGACCAGCCACAGGTATACACAGACCTCATGTGAGAAAGGGCTTGCAGCACCAAGCTTTGGCTTTTAATGTGCCTTTCAAAGGCCTTGATTGATTGCTGTTAATCCTGTGAACAACTTCGGTGTTGTTAACAGGACTGCCCGCATTAGTAAAGGTAGTTGCATGCATTAGTATGCTCCTCGTCCCCATGACGTCAATAGACAGCTTTCCAATGACTTCCAGGAGGGCTGGATCAGGCCCTTGCTAGCAGCAAGTTTTTAATGAACACCGTTTGGTGCAGGGAAGGGGTGCGTAGCGGTGCAGCAGTCCTGAGTATCTTCTTTCTCCAGGAAACGAGCAAGTAAAGAAGAAAGGCAGGAATAGGCCGAAAGGTTGCTGGAGGGAGATTCTTCTGCTGAACTTCAAAAACCTGGACCCACAGCACACAGAGCCATCATTCACTGAGTGATATAAAACAAATTGCAGGCAAGTTTTGTTCCAAGTAAATAAACAATATGTGTGAATTTTCTTTTTAAATAGATAAAATAAATTGCAGGCAAGTTTTATTCCCAATAAATAAACCATATGTGTGAATTCTGTTTTTAAATAGCAATTTATCCTTCTTTAGACCTAGGTAGCTAAATCAGCCCATAAACTCCCAGATTCTCTGCTACTTTATTTTATTGAGATTTCCCAAATAAAACATGAGGCTCTTAATAGCAAAAAGACATGTTCTGATCACAGTTTGAAGATACCACTCTCAGCTGCAGCTGAAGGGCCAAATCTTCTAACTCAGCTGGGATTGTTTACTTCAGCTTGTTAGGCTTTCTCAGGAGCGCTGACAGGATCAGGGCCTATTAGCTAGGTAATCAAATAAAATAATTGAGAGCTGCATGTGAGCCTCTAATACATCTAACAAAAGGAGACGGACCATCATCCCCTAAACTTCGGGTGAGAACCCAGGCATCAGGGGACGGACCCGATCCTGAAAACCTTAATCTGCATTATTGTTAATCAGTCTGCTGTGGTCAGAGGGATTATTCATCTGAGTAAGGATTACTCATGTGAACATTTGCAAGATTGGTCCCTGAATTAATGCATGAATCAGTGTGGGTTGTTTTGGGGTTTTTTTGAAGTGGGTTTTTTTTCTTTCTTTCTTTTTTTTTCTTTTTTTCCTTCCCCCCCCCCCCCCCCCCCATTTAGAATCGAGAAGGTTGATTGAGGAGAGAAATGAAAAACTATTTGCATCCAAAGGAGCTTAGTGCTGGATTGTAGTCAATGTAGGCAACAAAAGGTATCACAGTAATAAAAGGGAGCTTTGTTTATGGAGGCCTTTTGTTATTAAAGTAGCGCTGGTGAGTTTCAGGTGGCAAAGTGAAGGCAGCATAGAAACTGGGGGTTAATAGAGGACAAAAAAATAGAGGCGAGAGTGTGTGCGTCTGTTCGCATGTATGTTTAGACACAGGATTTGTGCAGACACATACATACACATCATTACACTCCACCCAATGGATTCTGCTATTTAAACAGAGCTCTCCAGAATATTCCTATTACCCATGCTGTGAACTCTGTAAACATGTTGTATTAGTCCTTTGAAAAGAATATCAAGTTTATTATCTCACCATCCCTTTTCCATAATATGTATGTCCCTGTACATAATGAGTAATGAAAGCAGGCAAGCTTGCATTGTAGGGACAATAATGCTTCATGTTAATATGGTCCTTTTCATCATCAAATCATTGTGCAATCATTAACAAATTAATGCTCACAGCGCCCCTGTGAGGAAGGGAGATTTCAATTTAATAGGATCTGGTAGCACCGCCAATTACAAATCCTCTTCAGCTTTGATAAACTGTGCATATTTTGGCTGAATTTCTCTAAGTTTGGTGCCTGCATTCAGTTCAGATTCTTTAATTATTTCTGGAAAATTTCAGCCTGAGCTATTTGTCTGTCCCTGAGAAAGACCCAGAGGAGAACTGGGCTGAGTCAAATGAGATGCTTTGTAAAGCTGTTCTGTCCCCATGCTTTACAGTGTGATACTAAGAGCTGACAGGAGGTGAAGCTCTTTCTCAAGTCTTTTTGCTATCTCGGGAAAAATCTGCCCCAAAGTGGCCAATTAGAAGCCTTGGGAAAATGGCAGTTCTCACACACTCGCTAGAGATGCAGATTTCCAAAACTGGATTCCCCAGTGACTTGTTTCTCACCAGGCCTGCTCGGGCAGAGAGGGGAGTTATTCCTGCCATTGCAGTGCTGGGATGGACCAGGAAACACTAGAGTCCAGATACCTGTGGCAAAAGCAGGAAGTCTGTTTTCCTGGAGATTTTGGGCGCTGACATGGAGGTCCAACAGTAAGGCTAGACAGAAGCTAACAAAGAGCGGGGGAGGGGGGGGGGGGTGTGTGGGGGGGAGGTGTGAGGAATTCAGAAGAGCTGGAGAGACAGAGGAGGTTGGAGTATGCTGGGATAGGTTGAGAAGAGACACAAATGGGGAGAATACTGTGCTTCGGACTTAAAGGTAGTGTCTGTACTACCAAATGAAACGGGTCCAGAACATAGGTTTAAGAAGGTTTTTGACTGCCTTAATCTTAGCACAGTGTTTGGCATGGGTTTGGCCCATATCACCCTCCCAGGCACCTTCTGTGTGCAGCTGGGAGTCATCATAGGCCACCAGGGTGTTTCCAAGAGGCACTGCAGACAAGGATAGTGTGGGGGGTTTTGGGAAAAGAGATTTTAGCCATATAGATAATGTGGTGCCTTGCTGTTTGGACCCTGGATTAAAGAAATTCTGCAGTTATTTGCTTGCATTGACCCGGTTAGCCATGGACAGCTTGGGAGGAGAGGTTGTGCTGAGACACAACAGTCTACTTTTTAGTAGAAAGAAGCTGGGAAAATGCTGAGAAATGGGAGGGCAGATAAATCTAGTAAGAAACTGCTTGTGGCAGAATAAAGGGAAAAAGGGAGGGATTAATATAAGGAATGGAAGAAAATATTGGAAAATAAACCATAGAGAGAGTAGTGGATCTAAGAGCCCATGGGATTGGCAAACTCAGGGACAGGACACTGGAAAGCTAAGGTGGGAAAAAGAGACGGACTGAGAGAGAGCTAGAAGTGTAACTGGATATGGAACTGCAACTGGGAGGGGGAATACAGAGCGACAAATGTTGTATCTGAGATAGGAATGAGTTAAAAGAACGAGAGGTCATGCCTGGGTAACAATATTTGCCAGGCAAAGCCCCTTCTCCTGTGTGTTTGAAATGAGAGGCAGAATACTCCAGTCCTCTGCAGTCAGCAAACGGCACTGCACATGCCATCTACTCTGTGAGTGATCATGTAATTAAAAGCTGAATTAGAATGCATCTGTACAACAAAGGAAAATCCAGGTTGTGCACGTAACCTCAATTCTGGGGGCTCTTAATATTTAAGTGCTTGTCTTTGCAACCAGAATAATTTTCACTTTAATTAGGGCCTGTGTGCATGTTTTTGTGTGTATGTGTGTGTGTGTGCACACTTGCATATGTGCATTCACATTTATGTTTATTTATTATTATGATGAACAAGAGGCAAAGAAATATAGGGGAAAATACTCTTTTTTTTCCATTTCTCCAGTTTAGGATTAAGGGAATTTAGCTTAATTTAGGTTAAAGATGGATTTTAAGCCTTTTTTGGGGGGTTGGGACTTGCTTTCCCACAACTGTAGTCACAGTCAGTGCTTGAAATTCTTGAAAATCAGGCCGAGCTCTGAAAAGGACTTTAAGCAACTAATTAATATGTGGGCACCCAGCTGCTTGCTGAACTTTAGAGAGAAGCAAGCTTGGAGATTAGGCCTGTGATGTTAGGATCCCAAGTCAGCGGTCACTTTTCAAGCGGAGGTTTACAGCCTCAGAGGAAGCAATGACAGAGTCAGTGCTCAGACTCCGAGCACCTTGATATCCTGTGGCACGTCTTACTTCTGAAGCTATGCCCAGTCTCACTTTGAACGATATATGTTGTAGGCACAGTCTCAGTATTGGATTTGTTTGCATGAATGAATACTTGTTTTACAAAACCCATTCTTGCTCCTATTTATTCTCCAAGTAGCCGGAGGGAATGTTAGTCAGGGTCCAGCATCAATGCTGCTGATTTCACATACCTCATTCTAATGCAGATGCATGGCAGATGACCAAGTGTTGACAGCGTGTGTGGGAGGGATGTGTGTGCACATGTGTATATGTACATCCAGACATACATATATATGGAAATACTCTAGACAGAGGAGGGTACTCTATAGTCAAATGTGCGAAAAGGAGTCTCATCAGCTTTCTGTTAGAATTTCATAGTATCCTAACCCAATTTTTTTTTCTTATTTTATATTACTTCTCTCTATCTGTCTGTCTCTGCTTATTTCACTATCTCTCTCTCTGTGTATCTATATATCTACAAATCTATCAGTTCTTTGCTGTCTAATAGATGATATCTCTACCTGCATTATTTATTACTGGTGTTGCAAATATGTTCAGTTTCCTTAGTGGTCAATTTTCCAAATCCATCCTAGAGTTTATGAATAAACTTTAGATACAGGTTTATATATTTTAAACTTCTATTTCATGTTATTTTTCTGTTTCTCCCCAGGATAGTAAATCACCTGTACTGTTGGTCTGTTAGTTTCCTTCTAAAGGACAGACTTACAGATGGAGGCTGTATAGGAAATAAGCAAGGATATGCAACTGTCCAGGTCTTCAACACCAAAGGGAGAGACTAGTGGTGGTTCTATCTAACTGTTTATCCAACCCAGCATTCATTAGTTTATAGAAAGAACACAGGAGATTATCTGACTGCTGTGTGTGCACACAAGTGTGTATGTTCTAGGAAAGCGTAGGGCCTTGGTCACTTCAAAATGACATTTCCACTTGGGAGCTGTTTTCGTTTCAGACACCCTTCCAGCACCTCAGGAAAATTGCACATTGCATGTACCTCCCGGTGATCTTAAAGTAATAGTTATAGTACAAGTGACAGTGTAATACAAAGATTCAGACTCCATTTGTTCTGTTGACTGCAATAGGGGGGTGAAGAGGTCTTTTCCTGTATTTCCAGCTGGTGGGTTGTGCTGGGCCTGAAATTAGAACAGACAATTTTTCAGCCTTTGTGATTTCTGCATGTATCCATTTAATTTAGGAGCCCCAGTTACCTCTGTAGTTGATGCTGAAAGATAGGTGTTATTGAGGGCTGTTCGTCCCTCCAGACCTTTAGTTAAAGAGGAAATGGTAGATTTTAATTCAGAAAGCAGAAGTTCCAGATCTCTAGGAGGTAGCAGAATGGCTAAATTCTTAGAAAAGGTCCAAAGAGAGACTGGAAAAGAAATTGAGAGGGAATGCAGAGAAAACTGTAACTTACAGGGAAGGCAGGAGAAGGCAAAAAAGCTACAGTTTCCTGGAAGAACAAGGAATCTTGGTGAGGAAGTGGGTTGGGATAAGGAATCTATAAGTTATCAGGCAGGAGCTGGGTAAGTTATCTATAGGTTATCAGACAGGAGCTGGTAGGCCTTTCTGGGGAAATTCTGGATAGGCACAGCTTAGTGGGGTTAAGTGTAGGGTGAAACAGCAAAACAGGTCTAGTCTTTTCCAGAGTCTGTAATGGCATAAAAGTTCTCTTAATCTTGCTATGCTTGCACAGTCTTCAAATTCATCCAGGAGTCTGACAAGGAATCCAGCTTCATCCACAGTGGCTCCTCATGGAAACTTTTAATCACTACCAGCTGTCATGGTTTGATGGAAAATAGTGTAGTGAGTGTAAACATGTCATGACCTTTGTCAATTTATCTACACCAAAAATAAAAGTATCTGAGATGATCAGAGACATTTGTACATGCATTTGCATACATATTTTAACGTTGAAACTTAGGATATGCCAGCATTAGTTGGAAGGTAGCTTGTTTGTGTGAAATCATGGGGCAAGTTTAAATATGGGTTTAAACTTCCTCCCACTTGTACTGACTGGAAGATATCCCATCAGTATTATCAAAGTCAGTCCAAGTACATGGAAGAAGTAAAGTGAAATACTAGTGTCCAAGGTAGGATCAGTTGAAGACACAAAAAAGAAGAGTCAAAATGGGAGAGCTCTTGTCCTGTAGTTCTGCTTCAGTGTGTTGGCTCATACTGTGCTTCTGCTGGTGCACAGCCAGAGAGGCACTAAGAAGAGACTTAGGAAAGATGGGCTACGCCTCAGAGTGACAGAAACAGACCTTGCTTTCCAGGGGCGATTGATTTTGAAAAGAGAAGACCTGGGCTTCTTCCCAGTCTGTGTGAAGGAAAGGAAATATTATCTTTCTTCTTGGTTTTAACTGCAGGAAATGTCTAAGTGACTAATCAAAGGGGTGTGTGGTGTCTGTTTGCTTGCAACACAACTTGAACAGAACCAAGACCCCACAGAGTCTTGAAGGTGAGGCTACATCATTCTTTCATCGGAGAGACAACTGCATAGCAAATGGCAGCCCTGAGTGTTATTACTGTTGCCTTTGAAATCATTGAGGAAAGGGGTTTCCTTAGCAGTGCACTTGAGAGACAATCCTGCTCTGTGGAAGAAGCAGGATCAGGCCATGGGGAAATCAAATATCTTAAAAATTCTACATGGCTGAAAACCATTATGCAATGAGATTACACCCTGCACATATTGACTTATTTGGTAACTTTGGGGTTCATTTGTTATGAAATGGAACATTTTTAGCAAAGACATGTTTACCTCCAGGTGATCTTTATTTCCAGCCACACAGCTGAATCAGTTGAACTTGTGTAACTCCAAATGTCCTGTGAGCCTTATACTTCAGGAAGTTGTCCTTACTAACATGTGTTCCAAGCAATTTGAAAGAACCTGAAAGTTTGCTTGTCTTCCACAGTCATCTTATGAGGTCAAATTAAGGCAAGAGCCTTGCTGATGGCTTGTAAATTTTATTTATAGAAAGAGGAATGGTCTGGGATTCAGAATACATGAGAGTTTGTGCTTAAACTGAGGATGTAGGTACAGTTGTTGGTGACTATTCTGCAGGGAATTTGCTTTCTAAGGGAGCAAATGCTGCTATCCAAATGCCATCAGTTCCCTCTCTCTTTGCTTCTCCTGGTCTTTATAAAACCTATATCAGGCTTCACAGCCTAACCCAGAAAATATATTTCTTTATTTTTAATCTGAAATCAAGAGCACTTTCAAGCAAATGTGGGTTTTTTTTTTTTGCAATGATTGGTATAAAATATCTTTGTCTATACTGGATAAGGTTCTTCTCTTTCATGCCAAAAAATTTAGTAAGAAATCTTTCTGTTGTTCAATCCCTTTATTCTATTTTTTCTTAAAATAAGAACTGTGCGAGATGGAAACCCCAGCCTAAGAACATGAGACACAAAGCCATCCCCCCCCTCCCCCCCTTAGCATGCAGATCAGTTTTAACACTAAGATTAATCTCAAATGTTTCTAAGCACTGAAAGTTGCAAAGAATTATTTGGCATTACCTCTCAAATAAATGCTTCAAATACACATGTATATATTTTTAAAGAACTCTGTCAGCTGTCATGTCCCCTTTCCCTTCTTTCAAAGCACTCAACTTGTAAAGCAGCAGATTATATACCAAATCATCCTCAGTTATCATATCTCATTGATTTTGCCATACTTGCTACAGAGAGTGTTGAGAGTTTGAAAATCCACATGCGATAATGTCGGGTGAGCTTGGGGAGGGCACTGTGAATTCATCAGCTGAACAATTTCAACATGCACCCTATCATGGACCTTAATGTTCTGGGATGTTTCTGCCATGGACAACTTTCAGTGGGTTTAATTTCTATTCTAATACTTGTTAGAACATATTGTTCTTGTACTTATTCTTGTGTACACTTGTGTTATCAATGGATTTACATGTGAGTTGGGGCCAGGCTGAACAATACTGGTTCCCAAACTTGACTGAGTACAGAACGACTTGTATACCCAACAGTTTTTCTGTGTCCCTGAGCTCATATCAGGATGAGATTCAGTATCATATCACAGCTCTTGTGCCATGGTTTCCATGGAAGGAAAAGTGAAACATGCAGCCTGGATGGGAGCTATTGTGTGCTTTGTTTCAGAGCCCTCTGGTATGGGCAATCAGGGGATTAGAGCAATGCTGTTTTAACAAACCAAACAAATGAACAAACAAAAAAGTATTTCTGGTCAGTTTGGACTCAGTCTTTATATATGTTGGCCTAATCCAAAATCGTAAAGCAGGCAGTAGACTTTCCAAGGTTTTCCACTTGCCTTGTGCTGGAAGTGATGGGTGTGAATGATTAAGAACTGAGTTTCATTCCCATGTCTGACGTTGCTCTCCGTAGGGACATCTACGGTGACCTCCAGTTTCCCATTTGTACTTAGTAGTGGACTCAGCAATGTAAAGTCATTCTGTGTTCTTGCTGTTGATGAATATAGATTTTATTTCATACAAACCCCAGAAAATAGGAGGTGAACCTCCAGCACATTTTCATTCCTCACTAGTCAAAGTTAGCTGATGGAGATGCTTTTGTCTGTTCAACAAAGAGCATAACATGGTGGGACTTACAGCTAGTCACTAACTCAAGTGGTCTCCTAAAACTATGTGGGAAGGCTTCAGTCCTAAGTTCATAAGTGTCCCATAAGTGCACAGAGGGAAAAGGTCACTGTGGTGTGTTGTAGTGTTTTGTGTCCAGTTTCTCTGGACACAACAATATCCTGGGATATAATTTGCATGATGGTGTGCTGAGGTGCCTCAGAATCTTAGCAACAATGAAGCATACTTCTGCAGTAGGACTCAGTTCTTGTAGATACGATGAATACAAAGGGCTGAAGGTTATGTTGTTGTTGGCCCTTATCCATTCTTCTGATTGAAGAACAGTCAGGAATCCAGTACACAATCAATCAGCCAAGGTCCAAGATGGAGGAAAAGAAAGAAAAGACCGATGCAGCCAGAAATGTAGTGTGCAATATGAGGGCTTGGGCGTAATAGCAGAGGGGTTTTTTAAAGAGGATGGAAGGCGTGATGCTCTTGAAACCATCCTCTCAGAGGCTGTCCAGGGGGAAAATTCAGCATCCCTTGGCAACAAGGAAACAGATGAATATAGAGTTAATAACGTTCCCAAGGCCAGCATTCTCCTCCTGAAACAGATTCTAATATAGAAGGCTACATGTGAGCTATTTTTGTGCCTACAATGACTGCTGTGTTTGCCTCCACTCCTGGCATCACTCTCATTGTACTGTATGTAAAGCACTTTGGGACACATTGGCTATGAAAGGAAGTTCAATTTGTGAAACCAAATTCTATTCTACCCTCAGTCACTGCACACTGAGCTGGGTCAGCTCTGCATTAATTTCACTTTTTTTTTTCTTTTTTTTTTTTTTTCCTCCAGAATTTACAGCTCCTGCTTGCCTTCAGAGTTACTGAGGAAGCACACACATGATTTTATATGTCATGCAGATATTATGTTTTTATGTGTAAAAATATATACACACTTACACGTACTCACACAGAGAGACTCTGTAGAAATGACTCATAATGAAAAGCAAGAGACAGGGGGGAAAAAATATCAGTTCGTGCCTTTCTTTGCTTGAAATTTTCTATTGCTTTTCTGCTGAATGATGTTCCTGTACTATCTACATAATGAGTACCCTCTTTCTTCAGATAATTAAAGAGATGCTGCCCATATCCAGCTAAAATTATATATTTATACATAGCAACCTTCTATTAATAAACATGTGAGATTGTTACAACTGAACAAAACCTCACAACTCTTCATTATTTTTCTGCACTTAGGCTCTTTATTATCCTTCTCCTTATACATTTAGCATTGGTGAGAGATGCCAGAGAAACAGTCTCAGTAAAAGGACAAGGCAATGCAGCCTGTTGTTTCACACCTAGAGTCTGATGATTTGGGCTGACTCCTTGGTTCTGATTGCTGGCATGGCTGTGGGCCACTTTGCTTTGTGTTTCATGAGCTCTAAAACGGGAATAGAATTATTTCTCCCTTACATCGTTTCCACACACAGTCTTTCAAGGAAACTTAATAGAAAACTATTGTCTCTTGTCTTTCTCAAGGCTAAATACTTGCCCATGGAATATCATTGATTAGCTCCACACTGAGATCCTATGCCTCCCTCACCCCTATCCCCCATCCTGAACATGAAAATAATCCTGAATGCCGTGTCTCATTTTGGGTTCCAGTTTTGTGGTCTTCCCTGTAAAATCAGAACCAGAAGAAGATATATTAGACCATCAGATGCAGCTGGGACAAAAAAATAAAACAAACCCACAAATCAACTACCAAAACCCAACCCTAGATTTTTTACAAAGCGTCTGACACTGTCCTGAATTACATCCCTGTCTCTAAATTGTAGAGACATGGACCTGATTGATGGATAGTTGCACTCAAAGAGCTGTGGTGAACAGCTCGATGTCCAAGTGGACATCAATGATGAGAAGCTTTCATCAGGGGTTGGTATTGTGACCAGTGCTGTTTAATACCTACTGGGGACATGTACAGCATGACTGAGTGCACCCTCAAGTTTGCCAGTGATGCCAAGCTGTATGGTGTGGTTGACATACTGGAAGGAAGGAATGCCACTTGAGCCTTGAGAGGTGGGCCCATGTGAACTGCATGAAGTTCAACAGTGCCAAGTGCACCTGCATGTGGGTTGGGCAGTCCCAAGCACATGGACAGGCTGGGCAGAAAATGGATTGAGAGCAGCCCTGAGGAGAAGGACTTCTGGGTGTCAGTGCATAAGAAGCTCAATATGAGCTTCAAGTACACATTGCTGTGTACTTGAAGCCCAGAAAGCCAACTGCATACTGGGCAGCATCAAAACCAGCAGGACCAGCAGGTTGAGAGAGGTGATTCTCCCTTTCTACTCTGCTTTTGTGAGATCCCACCTACAATACTGTGTCCAGCTCTGGGGTTCCTAATACAAGAAAGACATAGAGCTCTTGGAGCAAGTCCAAGGACAGCCATGAAGATGCTCAGAGGGGTCCAGAACCTGCAAGGACAAATCACTTATACAGAGCCAAAGAAGAAAGCTAGATTTTATTCTTTGGGTTTCCCATTAAGTGAATACATGAATAGTGTTCTCATACCTGTCCTTTCCTTTCATCATAACTGTGATCAAGAAAAAATGCAGATAATGAAGCATGGCCAGTTCAAGTTTAAGCAGTATGTTGTTTACCTGTTTCTCACAGTCAGGCCTCAAACTCAAGCAAAAGGATTTGCTCCACTTCTTCCCTTCCTCCTGAGCATTAATAATTTTATCTGATTTTCCTGCTCCCTTGCTAGTGGGTTGTAATTAGTTTGATTTTTTTCTTTCTTTTTTCTTTTTTGCTAAGTCTGTTTACACTCATCCCTTATTCTCTTTCTCCTCCATTCTATAAACTTGGGCCCAGGAGTTTGGTTGTCTGAAGGCCTAGTTTCTTGTCCCTTGTTTTGTTTTAGCTCATTTGGTAGCCAAAAATAATTTCAACTCATATTTGACTTCTACAATAAATCCTGTTATCCCTGCCCAGTTGCCAGCCTTCTCACTCTCTGTCATTATCGACTATATCCTATTTGCCCTAATCTAGTTATCTAGTCTTTTTATCAGCTTATTTTACCAGCCCCCACACAAGAGAAACTCCTTTGAATCCAGTATCAGGCAAAGGTGCTCCGGTCCTCTTGGAGCTGATAATTCAAAAACTGAAATCGTGTGACAGTGAAGTTCTGAAAGAAGACTTTGAAAACTTCTATGCAAAATAGCTCAGAAAAGTGATTCTCTTCTGAGGCCAGGTAGGCTAAGTGATTCCACCCAAGCCATGCAACAAGCAATCATCTGGGAGTAAGATCTCCAAGACTTTGCTCTGTAACATCACACAGCAAAATCCTCCACTTCTCCCACAAGTGGCAGCAGTGTGTTTTTATACTTCCCTACTTCCTTACCTCTCCCAGACCCTTCCAGATACTTACTGGTGAAAAATACTCCCTTGATAGAGAGCATTTTGGCAAATTATGCAGTACTGCTATTTATCATGAATAATATAACATTTTTCAACCACCCTCATCCACTGTTATGTGACTCTGAGCCTGGACTAAATTTTTACATTAAGCCATTGCTTCCGATTATCTAAAAGGAACATCTTGAAATGTTTGAGGTTTTTATGCAAAACACCCCCTTTCACATGCCAGCCTCTTTGAAAAATTTCCTTAGCAGTTCTCTGTGTTGAGTCAATAGCCCAGCAGCATGTTAGATGGCAGTACAATGTTAGACATGCCTTTCTCAGACGAGATGTAAAATTGCAGTCCAACGAGGCCAGAGATTTTTGAGAACAGTGCCTGTTTAACAACAGCTAGCAACCAGGCAAGGTTTTAGATCCAGAAAATGAATGAAAAAAATTATCCTTCACTGATAATGCGGCATCAATACAGGGAGTACCAATGTGATTATTCTGTTTGGACTTCTGTTAGGACAGACTGTAGGATCTTCAGTAACGATCAGTACACAGGGCTGGATTTGGTATTTGTTTGATGGAAGGCATCTGCAAGATCAGAATATCCTTCATGACCTCAGCAGAGCCTTGCTTGGTAACTGGCATAAAGTGGAAAAGGGTCATTTACTGACTCATTCCCATTTCCTGAGTCACTTGGGTTTCCCTTGCAGGTCTTCAACTAAGCACTGTTCTAAGGTTACATTACTGGTAATGCCATAATTAAAACTGAATTGTGCTACTTTATAATCTGAATTTATCCTGCATTACATTTTAGAGATTGAATTCTTTCTCCAATTTTTGGCTCAAATATAAATAAATTTTCAAACATATTTTTCTTTTCCACAGTGAAGTATACTGATGCTTTTACTGATAAAACATTTAAAGAAAGCTTATATAAAAATGTGAATGTATTTTTTTTCAGGTATTTTTCAGTGTCTCCATTAATTTAAGACAATTTCTCCACACTTCCTATTTCACCCTCTGACTCATCTTTACAATTTCTCAGTCATCTGCTGTGTAGTGAGAGTTGAAATAATCAGCAGAAAAGTTGGGCTCTGTCTCTCTCTCTCTTTTTATTTTTTTTCTCCTAATGTCATAACTGAATCAAGATATGCCAAGGAAAACCAAGGGATTTGACAAAGACACATTAAAAATGTTACAAATAAGTTATAATGTTAAAATAAATGAATGCAGAAGAATCAAATTGAGAGTAATACTGGTTTTAAACCTTTCACCACTGTGGAGGCAACCAATTCTAACAACATAAGAAGGGACATAAGATGGAAAGTAAATTTCCTTCTCAAGCACAAACTTTCTGTGTGACTGTTTCTGTTGCCCATATGTCAGGAAAGAATTATAGCATCTCTTTCCTTCACAGGAACGTTGGTAGGATAAATACATACTGAGAGGCACTCAGGTCCAGACTCATCCTACTTAACTCTGACACCTGTCTGAGAAAACCAAGAAAAAATTTAGTTATTCAAGGATATATAAAGTTGATGCAGAAGGATGGACATCTGCAGAAGGTAATTCAGCTTGCTGGAAATGTGAAAGTTCACCTTCAGGAACTGTTTATCATTTTCCATTGAACCCATAACAACTATGTGTCTGGTCATGGGATGCAGTTTTCTGAACACAGAAATCCAGTGAGCTTTTAAGTGCTCTGCTGGAGCTAAGTCATGTTCTTGGGGCAGATAGATATGACACAGGACTTACAGGACAGGGTGGGAAGTGCCACGGCTCTTTCCATGACAAGGGGTGTCTATGTTGAAACAACAGATTTTTGCTCAAAGTAGTCAAATAAATTTGGCCTCTGGGATAGCACCAGGGGAAGTTAAAAAGGGAAAGTCCATTAGATGTAGAAACCCAGTTGAAGGCTTCTGTTGAGAGAATACTGTGGCTATCTTGGGAAGTGTGTAGAGCCTTGAAGAGACCTTTCCTGTTCGTTTTCCTGTCTTCTTTCAATTTGCAGTTTCAGCTCAACTGTTTGTTAGCTTGATGTTTAGTTAGGAATAAGGACAGGTTAGAGATGAAATGGGTAACAATATGTTTCACTACATGTGATTTTTTAATGGAGTGAAAGCAGTGACAACTAACCTCGAAGGAAGTGTTTTTATAAACCTCTGTTCTCAGACTGGTGATTGCTCTGTGTGTATACAGCCGTAGTTTTTTTCCCTGAGCATGTTTTACTGTGCTGGTGAAAGTATGGATGATCTTGCAGATCTGTTAAGAGTTAGCGAAGATACCTGGTAAAAAAGTGTAGATCGTCTCTGGAAATGCCATGGAGATGGTCCTTACTGGTGTTTCCTGAACATGTCATTGATCATCTTTTTGTCCCTGTGAGTGTATCTATGGCCCTCATTTTTTTAGTCACTGAACATCCCCCCATATCAGATTAGTTAAAGATCTTAATAAATTTACATTAATAGTGAGTGGAGAATGACAGAGAGCCCCAGTCAGTGATCCAGATCTAAGGTGGACTGAATTCCTTTGCTGAGGTACTGTCTCCATCAGCTTAAAACACCTCTGCACCCAACCTAGGTACAGGTTGGTTACAGCTCAGTTACAGCTGTGCACACGACAGTGGCTAAAAAAAAGGTATATTTAGAAACTCCAGCAAAGTCCTTACTCACCAGTGAAATTAAACTCTGGTATATAATGTCATTCCATCTCCATATCATTGGCTTTTTTCTCAATCTACCGGCTCCAGAGCCTTGCTTCTGCCTTGCTGTATCTGAAAGATTATAAACTTTCTTCTCTGTCCTCTTGATTATTCCTTCCAACCTTGCTAATAGCTGACCAGCTTTCCACTGTACTGTAGCACAGTATATAATAACCTGCAATTATTGTCCATTTAGGTTTTCCCCTGGGTCTGCTTTATTCCTACCATCAGTGGACCTGTACACTGCTTTTCTGCTGATTTTACTACCAGATTCATTACTGCTGAGAAGAAAAAAAAAAAAATTGCTGATGATCTACAACCTGTTATATAATTTTCCCGTCTGTCGTTCTTATCTTTTTTTTTCCAGTTCCTTGGCCTACTGTAGAGACTTTAAGAAAATTGCTTTATAATAGGCCTTCCTCAGCTGTTGCATCCTGTTCTGTACTGGATCACTCCTTAACTATTTTGCTGCTGCCTTCTGTACTTCCGTACAGCAGTTACGGTTTACATTTTACCTGAAGTGAACACAATAGCTCTGCTTCATTTTCCCCCTCTTTGACTTGGCTTTTCCACTCTCTTTTCTGTTTTGGACAGCCTGTGTAGCTAGAATCCTACCTTGTATATTATGGTGTATTGCCTTTCATTTTCATTAGCAGGTAGGGAATTATTATATCAGGTATGACCTATTCTTAGCATCTGCACATGGAATTTACTCTATCTACAGAGCATTTACCTCCTGTCTTTCTTCTTGGTCTTGGGTTATGCTTCAGGGAGGCCTGGTTTAGGTAAGCTAGTAAACTTTTCATCCAGTGAAACTCTTGGTCCGTAATGTAATGTATTTCTCACAGCAAGGTCAAGTGGCAATTAGGTGATTTATAAGCCAAGGGGTTATCGGTGGAAATAAGGTTTCTATACAATTTGGGGGATCCAGGCTATTATACATGTGATTTTACAGAGGCACACTGTTGTTACACCTGCTTCTTTTAATGGTTTGGGTGGGGCTTTTTTTTAATATATCACTGATTAATTCCACCATCTTTGAATTTATCCAGCGACTACTCCTATAAATGTTACAATCAGTGGTCTGTGCACGTTCACATGGGTACCCATGTATGTTGCTCAAAGACTTGAACATATACAGTTGATCATTTAAACAAACTTAAACTCTACTGTGAATCATTAATATGAATGTTTATGTAACCTTTAGCCTCCCCAAACCACACTTAGACTTGATTAAAAGGCATGATCATCCATGACCAGATCCAGTCGGTTCAGAGGTGGTTTCACTGATGGGCTGAGCAGAGGCAAGGAGTGAATTCGTGTCTTTTGTTCACAGCCCCACACTGCTGTTTCACCACCTTGCTGTGCCTTACCTGTCCCCCACAGGCTTCCTGGGGGTACTTGGACCTTCTCTCCAGGAGGCTGTTTGTGCTACCCTCTAGTGGCCAAAGCACAAAGAATGCAGCCAATTTAAGAGTACATAGCAATTTTTATATGAAGGTGATCATGGATTTTTTTTTAACAACATGAAATCAAAGCAGATCATTTTGGAAAGTGGAAAAAGAACACCCAAAAAATAAATCTGTTTAAAGTTAAAGGTTTGGAATGAAAGGGAACTTCTAAAATATGAGTGGCTTCTAAATATATGTAATTTGCATAATACAAAACCTTGATGAAATGGAAGGTGATTTTAGAGTCTAGGCAGGGACTCAGAGTATTTTAAATACATCAAAGATTTCTTGTGTGAACAGAAGGCAATAGTTTGATGTTCCCACTCAACCTCAGTAAAATATGACAAAGTTACTGAGTTCCCCCACTATTTGTCTCTTGTCAACTGTAAACTTTTTCAGCAACAGAAACTCTCCTACACTGTTCATACAGCCCAGTGAAGTTCTTCTCTTGGCTGAAGTCTACCACAACAGTTAAATAATATTTGTTGAATTACAAAGCTGTAGATGAGAAGAGATGGAAATCTATGGTGGAGAGCTGCTGACAAAAATGTCTGAGAGCTGTGGGGGATCATGAGGCAGGGTTTCGAAAGATATTGACCCATTTGGGGTGCTGGATACCTCAGTGAGGCTCATGTAGAGCAAGTGAGAAAATTCAGGGCAAGATATGGAGGGGTAGAAGGACAACACAGCTAATTGACCACTGAAGAAAAATGGGAAGACACATTTGAGTGAAGCAGGGCCCCAGCTGGCATTGAGATTTAACTTTTATATGAAAGTAATCAAACATGCCCCAGTGTTCCTCTCCCTTCTAGTCACCACCAAGAATTCTTGCAAACATCCATTTAGAAACAAGGCTGTTCTGAGTCTTAGAATGTCCTAGATTTTTCTAAGGAAAATAGGCTCAAAAAGAAACATACAAAACGTCATGGGGCAGAACCAGCAGACACCTTGCAGTCTCTTTTCTTCCAGGCTTGCTTTTCAAACCAGTGGAAACAACATTTGGCAAAAGACCTGTTTCAACCCCAAACTTGATACACTGCTTGTATTGCTTCTTTTAATGTTACTGGGAGCAATGGAAGAAATGTACCCATACACTTACAGCTGGCCTAAAGTTCTTCCAAAAAGATGAAGGCCCTTTAGCAAAGAGTTTCAGAAATCCCAGAGGTCTCCTGTATGCATCTGCAATGAGGAAATTTAATTATTGGTTGTTCGAATATTCAGATGATTCCAATACCTTTTGAAACACAACGCTATTGACTTCCAGTAACGCTTGTGTTCTCACTTGGGTAAATACCAAGCTGTTGTTCAAGTAACAAAGGAGCATCTTAGGTGAAAGTTAACACAGTTTAAAATAAAAATCTTAAAACTTTTTAAACTACTTCAGGTAGCTTGAGGCATCATCTGATTTTATTGCCTGGAAGTTCATTATCATCTTACAGTAAAGTACACAGGCAACTCTATTTCTTCTACTGAGCATGAAGAAGGAGGTTGCCATTTTGATTGTCCTATGCTACTGGAGACCTATTTTGTATGGGACTATTTTAATCTCATGAAATAGTGGCCCTTAATTTGAGGTGCTTGATGAGGTAGGCAAAAATCAAAGTAAGACTTGCATTCATAAAAAACTCATGAGTTTGGCAAATAGAGGGCAAGACAGCAGCTGAGAGTTTTGAATTGAAAGCTTAGTGGTTAGATCATGGTTGCTTAGTGTTTGTCTTCAAAGCTGTTCTCCCAGGAAGGAGGGCAGGCAACCTAGATATTAAGTGGAAGATCAGATTAACCCTGACATTTCTAGGTCAAGGGAAGAACTGAGGTCATGCCTTTCCCATGACCACCAAAGTCACATCTGTGCTGATCAGAAGTGCTCATGAAAGTACTGATACAAAATTCAGGAGGGCAAATGGTACTGCTACTCTTTAAAATGCAACATGTCAACAATTACTTACGTTTTCACTCACTACATCACTGTGTATGTTCTACCCTGTCTCTCTAAAGCGATCTTATACATCATTGAAGAGAATGGTTCTATTTTTGCATCAAATATCCTCGCCTTGAAGTCTTATGAATATTTTCCAAATTAGGTCTTCAGTTTACTAGATCATTTTATTACTAGTAACTGGCTGTTTTATTGGGTTTTTTCTGTCCTTACTTTGGAGAATAGTTTAGAACCAGAACAATCAAGCCACTAGCTACTGTTTGATAAAGAGCCATCACCTTTTCTGGTTTCCAGAATACACTTCTCTCCTGCTTTTGTATGTTATGGAGAGTTTCTGTTAATGAAGAATCAAAAATCAAATAGTTGACTTCAGTTAGTAACACATCGGAGCAAACTCAGAGTTAGACTGTGATGAATGTGGAATCATGAAATAATCTATTCCTTTGTCCTTCTAAGGCAGATTTTCTGCCTGTACAGGTCTGATAGTTGTTCACTGTGTTTTAAAGAACCTCCAGCAATGAAGATGTTGCATACTTTCCAAACAATTTACTCAGCTGCTTAGCTATTCTCCATCAGGAGAATATATTCCCGGTGTCCCATTTAAATCTTCTTTGCTGTAATTTAAGCCCATGCCTTTTTTTCCTGTCCATGGTGACTCTGAAGAATAATTCATCACACTTTTCTTGTCAGCTCTTGAATTGAAGAACCATTACCTCGCCTCCCACTAGTCTTCTCTTTTCTAGACAAACTGCATCAGTTCCTTCAATCTTTCTTTTGGAAACATACAGGACAGGTATAGCTTAACCATGTAACAAAGTATTTATGCCCATCGCCCTGATTTTGATCTTTCATTCAAGGTCTACACTCAACATTGTTATTTTTCTCATTAGGATCATATTTTTGTTAACTCCTGTTTCATATATCAATGTAAATAAGGATGATTTTATCTTTGGCCTTGATTGCCTATTACTCTGTATGACACCCTCTGCCTCCAACTGTAGTTTAGAGAAGACAAGACAGCTTATGACATCTGCAGTGGAGGGTCTTTCTCCAACTCCAAGGCTAGCAGATGTAAAAGACTTTAGGACCTGTGCTTTAGTCTCTGTGTGGTAACTGTAGGTTTCAGCACAATGATTGTAGCTTTTCCACAATGGGAATGCTGCTCAAGACCCCAGGATACTGCACCCAGTAGGTGTTGAGTCCTGCCAGTGGGGTAACGCTTTATCTCCAGGACTTACGGGGCACAGAATAATTATTGTCCACACTGGCAGATTACATGGAAAGCACTGTTCATTTTGTTTTGTGCAACCTATATGACTGTGGGTAAATCATTACATTTTCTCTTGTCTAAATTTCTTCTCTCTGGAACATGGGGAAAAAGGTTTCTTCAGCTCATAAGGAGAAAATTTAAAACTGCGTAACGGTACTAAAAAAATTATAAGATGCATAAGTATCATTAAGGTAAGAACAACCACTCTGTAACAAACTGTGAAGCGGTGACACCTTTCAGCTTATACGCAAAGATCCAGATACAAAAAAAAGCAAAGGAATGCATTGCAATCACTATCACTTTTACTGTTTAACTCATAAACAAATGCATTTGCTCCAGGAAGAAATCAGAATATGTATAAAAAGTACATGCCGTTATACCTTAAAGGAGATTTCACATACATATTAATTTTACAATAAATTTATACTGTGCACAATTCTTATTTTGTAAAGAGTATATCTAGGTATCAAAATCAAGATAAGAAATCAATTTTTACCCCCCCCTGGGTTCTTATTATAACACCACTTTGAATGTCCATTTCTTGATAACTCCTCATACATTTGTCTACTTTTTGATCAATGATGAAGTCTCTGCACTTTCAATCGGTAGAATTTTTAAACTGTGTGATTTGTAAACTATGCAAGTGATGGTAGTTTGCGACGTTAAATGTTTGGTATTTTGTAAGGCAGATAACAGTCCCAGATAACTGATTCATTAAATGTTGTGGGATCTTGTCACCTCTAAAAAATAGATAATTTCGTTCCGGATAAGCAGCTGGGGTTGCTGTCTTTCTTCCTAAGGTTCATAACCCTTCCCATTGTAAGGTATTGAATCCAGTTTCTTACAGCTTTGACACCTTGGGTACTTGCTTGTCTTTGTAGGAAAATACCCCAACAAACTGACACAACCTCCATAAAACTTAGACCACTAACTTTTCTGGAGAGTAAGACTAAAGAAAAATGCATTGCTTAGCTATCTACAATTTCATGTTAGTGTTTTGTCAATTAAGTTCTAAAACTCCACTAAACTGCAGTAAAAATTCAAGATCTTCGGGAATGGCCTTTATTTTGGACATGTGGCCCTTGCAGTGACCAGTGCTTGATTGATGTGCAGGCCACTCAAATTCATATGCTTGCTGGTTTTATAGATACGTTAAATTTCTACGTAGTAAATTCAGTATCAACTCCAACTGCAACGTTTTGACCATTTCAGAACCTAAGTGGAATGGAATGTCTCTCCTATGCTTTACCTGGTATTTCTCCTTTCTTCTCTCCTAAGGTGCATCTTGCTGGAGAAGATGAGGAAAATACATGATGCAAATGTGGGTAAGTGAAGATTTGGCTTGAGCAAGGTGTAAGCAGCTCACAAGAAGAATATTTAAGGAAAGATTAATAAAGGAGAAGAAGGAAAGAAAAAAATAAGTGGCAATTAGGTACTGATGAGAGAGAAAAGGAGGAAACTAAAGATGGACTGGATATTTAAAGGAAATAGGAAGACAAATCTAAAGAAATGATAAAAGGAGTGTGAGATGAAGGGTCTGAGGATGGATGTTACGCTGGGGGCAGAAAGCATTGCTGGCAGAGAATGTATGCAAAGAAGGCAATATTTTAATGGAAAAAAGTTCTGTGTTTTCAGTGACAGATTAATTTTGAACACACAAAATGCAGTATAAAGTGATCCCCAGTGAAAGGTCAGGTACTAACCATCGTCATATAGTACCTGCAATTTTAAACTTTAATTTTAACCATCGTCATCCAGTACCTGCAATTTTAAACTCACTGCCTCAGTTTCTCACTGCGTAGAACATACAATCAAAACACTGAAGTTGTAAAGTAAATCCTAATGTACCCATTCACTAAAAAGGTAGGAAAATTAAATACAAAACCAACAAACTTTTCAAAGGAAAGAAAAGCATGGTTTTGTTTGATTTTTTTTCCAGTTAAGATGTTTCATGAAAATAATGACCTTTTAACTTTGCTATTACAGTCGTTTTTAGTATGGATTTTTTTTTAATCCCTGGGAAAAAAAAAGTTAAAAATACATCTCTGTCCTTCATACAAGTATTCAATTATGTAAAAGACTCCAGTTTTCAGTTCTACTCGTATATGCTGCCTGTTTTCCTTAGAGTCATGTGAAAGGAGCTAGAAATAAAACCTGTCTGTGAAGCTTTTCTGTTACAAGCCAGAATGCTGCCAGCACAGTGCTACTTGATGCAACGGGAGTGGTGTTTTTTTTCTGAGATGAACATTTGCAGCATCTAAACTCACTTCCCCAAGCAACCATCAGATGGTAGCAATGCTTGTTTGCTATCTACCATGGACTAGTTTCAAACTGGGATGCAGAAATCAAGGCCGTAATCGCCAGTCCCTGCAGCCACCCAGTCGCCTTTCGAAAGTGCCCTGATGCCAGCATTTCGGAGGACACGAACGCTGCAGATTGGAGTGTTAATGCTGAGGTAGACACTATGTAAAGCAAGCTGATCTTATATGCACAGAGTTGTAGCCAATAGCCACATGCATGAGGGAACAGATGAAACCCAAGGGAAATGCAGATGTCCTGTCCCTGGTTTTGTTCTCTAGGTTTTGGTTTGCTGCAAAGAAGGATTCTAAGGGGTGCGGAAATAAAAGCAGCGAGAAAATTAACTTGGGACCTTGAAACTAACTGTAGTAGAGACTCTCAGGGAAATCGATCCAATGTCACAGAAGGGTGATAGAGCAGACTCCTGTAGCATGTAGGAGTCCTTGGTAAAGTGATAAAAAGCTTTCTTACTGAAGGCCTGGCCTAAGGTCACTGAAAACAGCCCTATACTATGGATACTGTTAGTTGAGCATCACCCTTGAAGCTGAGGACAGGATTCAATGCCCCTGATTTTAAATGTCAAACAGTTAGGCACCTAAGCCTGACTTCCCTCCTATGTTCCTTGCACAGCCCATTTATGTTCCCGGCGTAGCCCCTGGGGAAATAGAGACCTCAAAAACTTTGCCTAGGCTTAGGTTCCTGGCCCTAGGTGACACAATGAAGCCTGTGTAGGTGGCTGTTTCTCTCTACCAACCAGAAAAGGGTCTTGTTTGACTCGCTTAAAGTTTGGCCCTAATTTTAAGTGACTAAGGTGGTATAAATCAATCTCCGTGAATGTCACTGAAAGGCACAGTACCCAACAGTCATTCTGCTTTCCTGAGTGAGCCAAAAAATAAGAATAACTTTATAAAATGTATGCACATGACATGCAGACATAAATATCTGGAACCATCATATTCAGTTTATTAACAGTTTAAAATGAATTGATTCCTCTCTAATTACCTAAAGTAACCAGTTTCTCCTGAGATATCAGCGCTAGTGGGACTTTCACCGGGAGTTAGAAAGTGTGTTTGTTCACTAGTACTATTTTTGCCAGTCTTCTGTCATGTTCACAACTGACTTCCTTAATGTCTATTGCTGCTGTGAGATACCTAATTCAGCCCTGGAAGAGCTAGCTGCCTTTTTGGGTTCACCTTGCTTTGCTACTTGGTGCCTTCTTTGGCAAAATGTCCCTTTTGTTTCCCCTCCAGCCCCTGTCCCCTTCATCTGCAAATATCTCTTGCTCAGTCTTCTCAAGGTGGCAGCTTCATTAAACCATAGGATGGACGCTTGGGGCATCTTTGCTGTTTGAGACAACTAATTCCCATCAGTAAATTACTAAACTGTAGCCCACTGTCAGACTTTATGATGGCAGGAGTACTATATTTAGCAAAAATAGATTTGGCATGCCTGATTACCTGTTTAGCCATAGTGTCTCCTAGTAAGCTCTCAGGGAAGTGAGAATAATATTCTAGAACAAGTACTTTTTTTTTTCCTGTCAGGATAATCAGACCTATGTCAGCTTTGCTCCAGAGAGCTTTTTCTTCTTTTCCTTTTTCTTTTTCTTTTTCTTTTTCTTTTCTTTTTCTTTTTCTTTTTCTTTTCTTTTTCTTTTTCTTTTTCTTTTTCTTTTTCTTTTTCTTTTTCTTTTTCTTTTTCTTTTTCTTTTTCATTTTCATTTTCTTTTCTTTTTCTTTTTCTTTTTCTTTTTCTTTTTCTTTTTCTTTTTCATTTTCTTTTTCTTTTTCTTTTTCTTTTTCTTTTTCTTTTTCTTTTTCTTTTTCTTTTTCTTTTTCTTTTTCTTTTCTTTTTCTTTTTCTTTTTCTTTTTCTTTTTCTTTTTCTTTTTCTTTTTCTTTTTCTTTTTCTTTTTCTTTTTCTTTTTCCTATTTTTCTTTTTCTTTTTCATTGTTTTTCTTTTTTCCTTCTTCTATTTCATTTTCTTTCTCTGTCTTGTTCTCTTTTTCTCCTTTTTTTTTTAACCTGAGTCACTTACATTGGATCTTTTTGACTTGGACTGGGCTTATATTTTTGGCATGTATAGCATGCCTTGAAAATTTCTTAAATGTCAATTTATATTTGTCTAGCTTTGTTTTTTTTATATACCTCTTCAGGATTTTTCTTAGATTTCTAAATTCTTAACTAACCCTAGTAAATCCTCTCAATTAGTTGCAGAGGCTGGGTGCAGCCATAAAGTGGGGCAAATAGAAAGAAGAGGTCTGGGCTGGTTTCTCTTATCCTACATGCTTGTCACTAGCCAGCTCAGCCACTTTAGTCACCCTTGTGGTGTCTCCTCAGGACTGGGATGTTATGTTGTTCTTCCCTGTGTGCACAGGTTCTCTGTGTTGTTTTAGCAAGGAGAGTATGAATTTTGTCAGGCATTTGTTTGTGCTAATTCAAAGAATAAGCTCAGAGAAAACCTCTGCAGTGTGCTCCTTTGCACTTCCAGCAGATGTTCCAGAGAGGGACTGAAGTGTTAGCTGTCTACAAAGTTTGGTTTCAGCTTGCAACCCATATGAAAACAAAAAAAACACATGTATTTTCAGGAGGCCGTGAGGTGGTCACATGTGGTTTATGGTCAAGATTGAGAGTAACTGCCTCTTATAAATAAGTACATGTTACTTATTACACCTATATGTGAAGTCTAAAGCCTTATTCTCTATTTAAGTGCATCAGTGCAAAGAACCCTGTGTCGCTCACCTTTAGTTTTCACCATGCTGCTGTAAAAGATCATTAGTGGTGCCCTCCCAGAGCAACTGCATTTTACGCTTACGATAATAGCACCTTATGGCTGGGGCCTTTTAAATGAATGCTTTGTGTCTGCATTTTGTTACTGAAATTTGCATCACATTTGAATCCAGGGAGCAGCTCTGCCTGTCACTGGTTTGGAAAGTTAGGATGGTGCCTACTTTTCTACACTGGTCACCTCTGCTTTTTCCCTTTCTTTTGTAGGATGACTGGAAAAGATTTATCTGATTGACTTAGACGTCATGCAGGATCAAATTATCTATTTGGGTTTGTGTTCATAATCTTTTGAGGCTGTCCAAAGCCTTAAGTAATGCTGTTCCAGTGTACCATCTCACAGCAACCACTATCAGCTATGCAGAGCTCTGTGTTGTCCACAGTGTGGCATGTTTGTAGAGAGCTGGGTCAGGTGTTGCATCCAAGCTAAACGTCAGTGTGGCCATGGTGCCTCCAAAAATATATCCTGAATGAGCAGAGATGTTTGTCATTTCTTGCAGAGGCAAGCTGTTATTTTTCAATTTAAGGATAGCAGGAGACATTTTCTATTTGCATCTCAGCTTGGAAACACCTACAGGAGACATTCCATTCTCTGCTGTATCATCATTTGGCCCTTTACTTCCTCAATCAATCTCATGACAATAAGACTGCCTCTGAATTTTTTTTCCTCTTCTTCAACAAAAAACTGTTTCCTGAGGGCTGTAGTGGCCATGAAGTTCATCTGTGACCTGAGAACTTCTCTGTTTGCATTTTCAAAGTTGTTTTAGTGCACTACTTCTCTGCTACATATACTTCCTTGACAACTTTAAGTCTTTAATTTTAAGCCAAGTAATCAGTGGTCTTTCTTTTCTTTCTTTTTTTCTTTCCCCCCCTTGGAGATATGACAATTGACATATATCAGGGATTTCTGCTAAATGAGAAATCTTCTTGTTTGTCTTCACGAGAAGCAGAAAACTCTGAAGAAAAGTTTTTGATTTTCCCTGCTTGATTGTTCTAAATGCTTATATGGTGAAAAACAAAAAACCTGCAATCTACAGAGGTATGTACCAATGAAAGTAAACAGGAACATCACAAATCCTGTTGTTTAAGCACATATATAAGCTCCTGCTAATTGTTCCCTCTTAGCAGTGTAGAAGTTCAAAATGCTGCAAACTTAGCTGTGGCCACATGACCTTATTGCATAGCCTGAAGCTGGAGAATTTCTCCTCGTGGTCACTCTACCTGGTTCAAGCACCTGTGGCTGAAACACATTTCCTTCTGAAAGCTAAGCCAGTTTTGATCTTGTTAGTATCATCAGAGGGAGGGAAGTGAGTATATATAATGCAGGTGTTGATGATTCGTGCTATGTTCCTCCTCTCATGGCAGTGACAGGGCTTATGCCATGATGTGGCTTTGAAAACCCCAGCTGTGTCTCTGAGCATGAGATGCTATGTGTCTGAGCAAACTTGTGGAAATGGTATTCTTTAGACTTGCAACAAGAATAACACCAGCTGATATGTATCAAGGCCTCTATTTATTTTAGCCAGTTTTTTCTGTTGTTGATAGAGTGATGACTAACATTTCTTTCTTGATGGAGAACAAAATAGGGCGGATAAAACATAGTGAAAAATTAAATCAAAGGCATCTGTGGTTACTGAAAGACAGCATTCATCAGTAGGGAAACACATTGGGAATCTGGGAGCTCTTGTATTTTAGTGCCTTCAGTTTAAATGTCAAGCATCAATATGATATTTTCTTGAATGTATAGAATTTAGGTTCAGAATCTTATTTAAAAAAACGAAAAAAGAAAAAAAGTTTTCTAAAACTTTCTGGTCCTTGTGTTAAGGGTATCATTCAACCTTCACTCAGTCATCCAGTGTAAATAGAACAATGCTAAATGACGTAAGTGGAAGGGTCAATGCATGTGTGAAGAGCAAGGCTTCTTCTCCTTGAGACAATGTACTTGTCCAAGGAAAGCTGCAAAGACATCGAAAGAGGTGATTCATGGCTTGAAGAAGTTGAGAGCTATTCAGAATATTTTTTCAACTAATAATGAAAAGACTTCACTGTAGAAACTGAAAAGCTTATGAAAATGACAGGCATCTGTTTCTCTTACAATTTAGAAACACCCAGAACATTCTGCCTTGAGTAAAATAACTCAGCTGTGTGCCAAGAAAGACAGACAGAGATTGCTTCCTCTTCACTGTTGGTAAGACTTATTCCCAGTTTCATAAGATAAACAGGAAGTTCTAAGGAGGGAAAATAAGATGGGCAAAGAAGATTCACTGTCATCTGTCATCCCAGGGCATCTTATTGTCAGTCTGACAAGCTGGTGGGTTATTTCAAGTCAGATTTCTCCATTGTATTGGGCATACTTGGTTTTAACCAAGGAAGATTCTTAGATGCCTTGAACTGATTCTGTGGTGAACATAAGCAAACCTAAATCACTTCTCTATTGTAGTTTATTGTATAAGTGCTGGTTCATAATAAATCATTGTAGTCTGTAGAAGCAAGCTTGAAACAAATGCATAAATATTAGATGGCCTCAGGAATAAAGACATTTTTAGCAGAATTATTGAGTGTGGTTTTCCAAATCCATTGGGTAATCCAAAATCCCCATAGTCATTTAAAGACCAACATGTACTACCATTTATAGTAATGTAAATCCAGTGTAGCTGTGTTGAAGTCAATAGAGTTATTCAGAATTAACATAAAAAAATAAATAGAGTTTGGGCTATGAAATATAAATAATATAATTGCCTGAAATTCTATCCATTAGGATAAAGGAATAAAAATTCTATACCTCTGCAGAAATAGGAAGTGATCTGTATTATGTCAGTAAATTAAGGTAATATGATTTTCCTGATTTCATTCATGTAATAAAGTTCTTATGCCCTAATCAGAAACCTTGAAGTAGAAGTTATGAGTTTAGAAAAAAATTGCTGTTCTACTTTTATTAATTCCATCAGGGAAAAAAAAAAAAATTAGGAAGGACCAGGTCTGTAGCTTTTGCAAAGTAGAAGTATCCAGACCACTTTTGTTTGTTTGGAGACCCTCTTTTTTAGGAGGAAGTAGTAGAAAATGTGAACACTTCCTGTATCCTTAGCAGTAATGCTCTCTAGATGTCTTCTATCACTAGCAATAGTCTTTTGGGAGTGACCATGTTGTACCTTGGTTACCTGAAGCCTAAATTACACTTACACAGGTTGTCCTTGTCTCCACTCCTATATACACTTACAAGATGCAGTTTACCTGTGCATGCAGTGAGCAGATGGAGATGGGAGTCCGGGAGAGATGTAACTTCAAGGCATCTATCTGCAGTAAAATCACTCATGTCACAGTCCTGATTGTGTAAGAGAAAGACAAAAGTCCTAGGGCTCCTTAGTTTACCCCATGAGAATGCCTTGGTGGACTACCTAAAATGCAAAATCTTGTTTCCTCCCTTCAGAGCAGAGCTGACCACCGAGACTGAGCAGAGAGCGGGCAGTGGGACCTGATCCAGTATGTAGCTGATGGCAATGGGGATGCATCCTGAGTTTCCTGGGCAACGAATGGAACACCATTAACCCTCTTCTGTCAAGCTGTGGGGATGTTGCAAGGAGCAATATGTTGGGTGAAGGAAAGTGCTTACCCAAAGGTGAGAGTGCTGTTCTTGCTGGAAGGTGAAGTGAAAGGAAAGGGTTGTACGTGGCACAGTAACACCTACTCCCTAGTGTGTGTACTTGCATGTTCATAAGTAGTTAAGGCTCAGTAAAATCTAGTAGGTCTATACCACACAATGTGGGGTGCTTTTGCCTAGGGTCATTGTTTGAGGTCCTAACAGGGACTCGACGTCCTAGCAGGGACCCAGGTTCCCATGGGTGGCCTCACAGAGCACAGCAGACACCATTTCAACCTTTCCTGTTAGGACACGACCGCTGACTTACTCTCTGCCCTGCTATCCATCAGCAGCAGACTCATTCACAACTACAGGGGACAGGGGACGACTTCGGGACATTGTGTCGTATATTTGAGTGCTTGATTTATGAAACGTAGCAAAGGCAAACCAAAGCTGGAACAACTTGTCCATAGGAAAACTCCCTGTGCTTCAGCTAGGAGACATGCCTTTAAACCCAACCTCAAAACATTTATTTTAAAACGGAACAATTTGTATTGTATTCAATAATGTTTCCAAAGGATTGTCAACCTCTATCTGCAGGTGCCTTTTCTTACAACATATATTCTATAGTACTCATTTTCCCCCCTCTCAATAACCATATAACAGAGATATGCATTACAGAAAATGTGTATAGGTTTGCTTCTATTATAGTCATGATCAAAAGGCCATGATATATTGAAATATTTTCTTTGTACAAATACATCTGTTATCAGAAGGTTCCTTAACATAAATGGTGTATTTTCTATAATGTGCTCCGTCTAATGAATGGTTCGGTGAAGGCATGGGAACAGAGCTATGTGGGGAGAATGCAGTAATTTCTCTTTAACATGCAGGAATTCTGAATACAAGTAAATGCATGCCAAATTTTATTGCTTCTAAATCTGAATAATTGTATTTCTGAGCTGTGCATCTGGGTAGATAATAAAGCCACAAAACAATTTAATGAAACATATAAAAAATCAAATGACATTACTAAATATTATAATATGCAGAAAATATATTTTGCATATTGTCACCTAATCTTTCATCCACATACTAACAAATAATGCAACAATAATTGAAAGTCTTATTATCCATCTACGTAAATTGAGACCAAATTTACCTTGTTTCCTTTTCTTTGTATGTGTGTGTGTGTGAACATAAAAGTGAGATTGATATTATTGCTTTATGTTTATGGTACATTTTTTCCATAATAACTAAGGTGACCAACATAAGTCTTTTTCCCATTCAAATCAGTCCTCAACTCATATTGTGATTTTGTTACTTAGCCAAATACTTTTAAGAGGTAAGGCTCGAATACGTGGCCTTCAATGTTCCCTTGCTTTGATGCATAATTCTGCAGGAATGAAACCTGGAATAGCATAAAGAAAGCGGTAGTCCTCATATACAAATTCATCATCTAAAATTCACAGGGATGAGGTGCCCTAACCATATGTTACAGTCAAAGGACATGTGTGGGTAATGCAGAGGGCAGTACTGCTGACTCATTCCCAAAGGCTGTTTCAGGATGAGGTGAACTGCCCTTTGTTGGAATGTGTTTCTTTCTGTTGACTCTGAAGGAATCCTAAATGGCTATCTTAGACTTAGATGTCTAACTTTTAGAGGACCACATAAGGAAACAAGAATCCCATCTAAAGAGTTTAAAATACTCACAAGCTCCAGGAGGGAGGGATCTTTTTTGTTCTTGCAATGATTCTAGCACTTTGTCACTGATTTATTCTGCTCTGCCATGGAAGAGGTCACTGCAGACTTCCAGCTGGTTGTAATGTCTGGATTTAAAGGACAGCTATCTGAAGTGTCTGCCTCAAAATGTCTTTTGCAAAGGTGAACCTGTATCATCAAAGGCCACACAAACAGTAGGAAAAGGACTGAATTTCCCGAAGACCTGAGCTTGGTAATGTTGTTCTGGCTTTACTCATGACAGCTGTCTCCCCGTTCTTTCCTTGTGATGTGTTGGCCCAGATTTTGACATGCTTGCACAGAGCAATGTCGTATGCCACAGGATGCCTATTTGAAGTTGGTGCTAGAAATTGTGCCAGGTTAAAGTGGGTAAGACTCTGCCCTGTTTCAAGAATGTATAACAAACTCCTTTTTGATAGTTGCTGCCTGCACTCATAGAGAAGGAGTACCACCACCATACCACCTATCCTTTTGCTACTGGAAGGAAATCTGTTCCATCCTTTTTTTTTTTTTTTTTTTTTACTTTCTTAAACACATCAGGTCAAGTTCAGAGTATAAATATGCTGGAAAATAGAAATAAGAAATTGCTACACAGAAATTTGCTACAGTGAAATGGTGAGCAGAATAATCAATGCTTATACAGACATTCCACTTCCTTGATTTAAGAATCAAATGCCTGTAGACAGGTTTTCCTCTCATTCACACAGAGGTAATATGCAGAAAAAACTTGGCCCTTAGTCTATGAAAGGAAGTTTTGAGGATGAGGAATTTGATTTAACTTCAAAGAATATGAATCGGTTCTTTCTATTCTGAAGTCAATTATTCCCTTTCAATGCCTGGCCCATTGGGAATAAAGCTTTCTCTGATGAGGTTTAGCTTTACAGTCCAGATTTCTTTTTTCTTTTCTTTTCTTTCTTTTCTTTTTTCTTTTTTCTTTTCTTTCTTTTCTTTTCTTTTCTTTTCTTTTCTTTTCTTTTCTTTTCTTTTCTTTTCTTTTCTTTTCTTTTCTTTTCTTTTCTTTTCTTTTCTTTTCTTTTCTTTTCTTTTCTTTTCTTTTCTTTTCTTTTCTTTTCTTTTCTTTTCTTTTCTTTTCTTTTCTTTTCTTTTCTTTTCTTTTCTTTTCTTTTCTTTTCTTTTCTTTTCTTTTCTTTTCTTTTCTTTTCTTTTCTTTTCTTTTCTTTTCTTTTCTTTTCTTTTCTTTTCTTTTCTTTTCTTTTCTTTTCTTTTCTTTTCTTTTCTTTTCTTTTCTTTTCTTTTCTTTTCTTTTCTTTTCTTTTCTTTTCTTTTCTTTTCTTTTCTTTTCTTTTCTTTTCTTTTCTTTTCTTTTCTTTTCTTTTCTTTTCTTTTCTTTTCTTTTCTTTTCTTTTCTTTTCTTTTCTTTTCTTTTCTTTTTTCTCTTCTCTCTTCTCTTCTCTTCTCTTCTCTTCTCTTCTCTTCTCTTCTCTTCTCTTCTCTTCTCTTCTCTTCTCTTCTCTTCTCTTCTCTTCTCTTCTCTTCTCTTCTCTTCTCTTCTCTTCTTCTCTTCTCTTCTCTTCTCTTCTCTTCTCTTCTCTTCTCTTCTCTTCTCTTCTCTTCTCTTCTCTTCTCTTCTCTTCTCTTCTCTTCTCTTCTCTTCTCTTCTCTTCTCTTCTCTTCTCTTCTCTTCTCTTCTCTTCTCTTCTCTTCTCTTCATTCCCTTATCTCTCTCTTTCTTTCTTCTTCTCTTTCTCTCCTTCTTTCAAATTTTTCTAGAAGGGTGACAATTAAATCTTTGAAACATAGATGAAAAAAGTTATATTGTACTGTCTATACACTGTCTAACAGGAGATATATGCCTCAGAGATTTGTTGTATATATGATTTATGATGCCATATAATCCAACAGGTCATGATCTGGGATTAAATAGCTGTCTACTTCCTAAAAAAAAAGATTTTTTTAAAAATAAAATAAATTTATAGTCCAGACCATTGTAACTCATTATTCCAAATGGAACTCTTTATTTGAACAAGTACTAACAGTCTTTAATTTCGTTAGTATTTTAAAATATTAAAACTGTCCATTCAAAATATAAGGTGTATATAAATAATATACCTTACTTATTCTTTAGGCAGTATAAACATGGATCACGGTGTGCTTAAAATAAGTCTACTTGCAATTACCATTTCTGATGGTATTGAAGGTGGTGAAATATTCATCTTAGAATTAATGTAAATTCATACAAGTTTTTGAGTGGGGTCCAAGTTAAATTTTTTTAATGGAAATTCACATTTGGAAGTGAAACATAATTGTGAAGTTTAGTTCTAGGTTCAAATTGGATAGGAGGTTTTTTTGAAGTTCTGAAAAACAAGCCTTTGCAGCTACGTTTTCAAAACAATTACTAAGTATTGGTCTTCCCCTCCCATGATCTTCTCTGCTTAGATATGACCATTTTGAGATGTTTAGCTGGAAACAGATCCATTCAGAAAACCTTTCCCATAGCTGTATAAACAGTTTTTTGGTCACTTATATAGACACTATAAATTTAATTCAGGATTAATACAGAGGTTTGATACACTTGCTATTTTCTGTAATTTAGCTACATCTAATCCATCTTTCACTAAGCCATAAAATTTGAGAAATAAACTAGTGGATATTAAACAGGGGCTATCAAAATGATCAGAACTTGTTAAGGAGATGTGATTTCTCTGTTTCAAAGTGATGTATAAATGGGGTGTGGGGCAGAAAATTGGAAAAAGCAGATTTCCCCCCCCCTTAGTTTTTATGCATTTCTAAACTTTCCTAACAGTGCATTAAAAGTGTAATTTAACCTACTAGATCTGCAGTGTTAAATATCTCCATATGATGCCTTAAATGCAAACAACAAAATATTCCAAAATTGTAATTGGAAATGAGAAAGTGAAATAGATTGTAAACCTGAACTGAAACTGATTTTCCAATTTCAGTGTCCCATTATGCAGAAGCATAAAACACAACAAAAAAGGAGATCAGATTCTTCATTAAAAAATTGAGAACCAAATTACTCACCCTGGAGTCACTATCTAGAAATGGGGAAGGTTGCAGACAGCTTGGGGGATTCATATAGGGAGAATCTATGCTTATCTTTTCCTTTTTATAGGTGAGAGAGAAGGCTTGGTATTTTTCGTTCTTGCTATAAAGCTTCATGATATTGGAAAAGGGGGTGAGATTCTGTGATCTAAGGTGAAATTTATCCAGACAAGGAAACATCTCTTTTTTAGATACTCAGCTTTACTTTCATGTTCTTCCCCTTTAATGTTAAATGGGTCACAGGACTTACAACCTTCCCACCTTTTAAAACTATCCCTGCTTCTTTCTGCTGCTTGAGAGCACCAGCAGTGATCAGAATTGCTTAATATTTCAGTCAGAGTTGTGGGGTGGAAATACTCAACCTTATTGGTAAGCAAAGTAGGCAACAGTGGTCTCACTGGTAGCAGGAAGATGAGTGGTTTAGCATCAGACGTTATATACTTGGAAGAAATAAAAAAAATCAGGAAAAATATAAATAAAAAAGAGTGCAAAGTTTTATTGTCAAGCGCGGCTGTCACTTCATGAAACCAGAGTCATATATAAGATATATGTGACATACTAATAGGAAGTAATTTACCCAAGGATGTTTTTGTGCCTTGAAGTGCCTTCAACATTTCTGCTTTGAAAACTTTGCAAGTGTGTATGCATCAGAGCAGTTACCGAGCCGCTGAAGTTCCCAATTTGTGCACAATGTGACTTTTATAATGCTATTAAACTCATCTCATGGAAAGCGGTGTGCACAAAACAATGATACATGAGATCTCAAGGAGGCTGCTGAGCGGGGGAGAAGGCTGGAGTTAGGAGAAAGCTTTTATAAAGTCACTTTGAGAATGCACCTCCGCTCCAGAAACCTTCTGTTTATTCACATTGGAAATTATCTCCTGCACTTCGGGCTGAGATTCATGCTGCTTGCTTTCTTCAACCCCTCTGTATAATAAATTACATGCAATTTTTTCTCTCTATCTTTAAAGTAAATTTAGTGTTGATGAGATGCCGGTGATTGACAGCCCTGGTAATTGAACTCATGTATTTATCTCTAGCATGGGGCAGTGACAGACAAAGATTCCCTCCTGTCCCATGAGCACTAACTTGAAGGGATGGCCTCTGCCGAGGACACAGTATCTGTAACTCTACTGGTCATGCAATCATCAATAAAAACTCACTGTTTCCAACTGAAGCATGACCTTTTTCTCTTGTACCCTTGCTCCTATCTTGCCCACCTGACCTGCCCTTTTCTCTGTTGACATGTAGACTGTAAATTCTGGGGAATTTTTGTAAGCTGTGTGAGCAGCTCCACAGTCATGGATCTCCATTCTGGGTACAGGGATTTCAAGGAGTTTATTGGAACACAAGCAAACCTCACAATTATACAACTGAAAATGTCATCTTTCCTCCTTCTTGCATGCTGGGACAGTTCAGAGCATTACTTTTTCCCCATGGAGCCAAACTCAGGGCAACGGATTAATTTCCTGCAGAAAAACCGAGAGGGTGATAGACCTGGGGAGGACACACTGATTTTCCTGTGTGATAGGGAAGTCTAAAACTGAGATTTTTCTTTTTCCATTTGTAAAATACAAACAAACCTTGAGAACAAACAAATAAACCTCTTGTTGCAAAATGAAATTCCTGTGAGGAAAAAAAAATTGAAGGAGGTGAAGGTCAGTCCAAATATTTTGCTGTGATAAATTCTGAGGGTTTCATTGAGAGTAAAACTATACATGATTTTTTTAATGCACAACAGCAATTCTTTTTTAAGCCATTTCAAAATTTGAAGGTATCCCATGTGGAAAGTACTGCTGCAGAATACTTTGTCATCATCATTGTGTTTCATTTGTTTTCCTCATCACATGAAATTTGCTTGAAAACAATACATTTTTGGGACATTTTGAAAGATGTAATTTTCATTTACAGGCAGGCATTCTGACAGCATCGCTATGAACAGCTCTAAATGGCAGTGACTCTGGCTCTGAAACACTCAGCCCAATTTATGGCATCTAAACTAGGAGTGCAGTTATTGTGGAGTTCTGTTGTCAGTGGAGAGAGGAAGACAAAGAAACAGTTCTGAAAAGCAGCCGAGGACCTTCAGATCTGACTCTTCAGTCTTCTCTGGTCACACTGGTAGAAGTGAAGTTACAGTAGTACAAGCCTCAGTTACCACCCATGAATCCATCAGATCTGGTAGCCATGTGGCACCCATGTAAACTCCACAACTTCCACTCTGATTTGGTCAGCCAGGTGAAGAAATTCAAAGGTATGGATGCACATGTCACAGTGAAGACTCTAAACTACTTTGTCAGTACAGACCTTTGCTTCATAAAGACTTAGGACAGAGAGTCCTTAGTCATGGATTTAAATATGTGGCAAGTATGCAGGCTTAGATTAAATAGAGGGTCATGAAGCACTGTGACAAAGTGTCTTAGAGAAGCTGTGGATGCTCCCTGGCAGTGTTCAAGGCCAGGTTAGATGGGCCTTTGAACACCCTGGTGTAGTGGCGGGTGTCTGTGCCCATAACAGGGGTTTGGAATTAGCTGGTGTTCTAACCAAACCATTCTGTGATTCTATGAAATAGCTAGGAACAAGTAAAACTCAATACAACTGGGTTTAGAAATAGTAATCTGTTTAGTTAGAAAAATATATAGTCTGGGCTCTGTCCTCTTTCTCCAGTGGTCTTCAGAGCTGGAGTGTCATAGAATCATGAATAAACAAATAACTTCTTACATTAAAGCACAAAAAAAACAGTGGAAGAAGGTGAATTATGATAATTTGGATGGTGTAATTAATATATTACCTTTATTCATACCTCCTTCCTTCTAAAGACACAGCTTGGGGCTTTGTCTGGATTTTTGGATGTGGAAACTTCTATATCACTTTTACCCCTGCTTCTCCCCTCTCCCCTTGAATTTTCTTAATGGTATTCAGGGCGAGTCATACTTTTTATTTTTCACTTGACATCAATGCATTGTATTAAATATAGGATTTGAGACTTGGCAAATCAACAAGCACATTGTACTCCTATGGAGACAAAAGGTGACTGAACAGTTTAGCCAGCCGACATACAGGCAGAAGTAATGCTCCACAGTAAGAGGATTGCCAACTCTATTGTTGGGCCCAAAACAGGAACCAACTTATTGCAACATTAATTTCCCATCTCACATGGAAGTTATTTAAGGGAGAAGACTAACAAGCAAACAGTGCCCACAGCTTAATCCTATTGTCACCCTGATGGATTTATATTTGCTGCTGGGTTGTAGGGGTGGAATGAGGCTGCTTTGTTATTATTTCAACTGTATTTGTTGGGGGGAAAAACAACCCCAGGATTAGGAAAACATGACTTCTGCTACCTTTAGATAGTCAGGAACTGCTGTTCTGTTAATATAGGTATAAGATGACTAAAATTATATCTTAGTGATGCAGAAATTCTTCACTTGGGGATGATAGAAATATTTTTAACTGTAATTAAGACTTGTGAAATGTCTCTTTTTTTTGGCTACATCTGTTCTTATGACTTCATCTCATTTCTCATTTGCCTTTTTAATATGTATAGCAGCAGTCACAGCAGTACATGGGGCCAAATGTAGTAGTTATTTGGTGTAGTGCAGTTTCCTACCATCTGCATCTTGGAAATATCTGTAGAAGCTCACCTATAGGTATGTGTTTAGTCTGTAACACCAACAAGTGACATTAGCTAGCTTTGTGGTTACAGACAACTACATCACTGCCATCAAACAGCAACAGCAGACATCTCCAGAAGACTAGGCAAATATTTAGTTATCCAGGTCTGGACTAGGTTTCAGACCCTCTAGCAATCTTTTTTTAGCACAAAGCTATTTAACTTTACATGCACAGAAAGGCACACACATTTTTGGATTACCAAACAGATTACTGAAGATTCAGTTTAGCCAAACTTTCAGTTGATGTTGATCGTCATAATTCCACTAAAGTCAGTAAGTGTCACAGTGATTTACATAAGTAAGAAAACCGTACTTGTAGCTTTTATGGCTTTCTTGAAAGCGATTGTTCTTTTTCAAGGTATTCACGGTCAGAGTTAATGATACAGGAGGAAGTCAGGAGTTCTCGTTATCTGTGTTGAAATCACAAATCTGGGTCTTTTACAGGTAGTCACCAAACCTTGTGTTTAGCAGTTTAAGACAAGTTCTATTTGGAAAGCAAAACAGAAAGCCACAAATGTTTTGGGGTCAAAATGACCTCCACATGTTTTTCAGAAATGTCTATGCAGGGTTTTTCTGTTGGTTTTGTTTATGTGTTTGTTTCTCAATTTGTTGAAACCAATTACCTGCAAATGTATTTTCAAAATTTTTACATTAATTATGCTTAAGTGGAAAAAATAGAAAACAAAAATAGTCCCAACATCTTAAATTGCTTGTGAACAGTATTTACTCATTTTTCATCCAGATTTAAGTGGAAAAAAAAATGCTGACAGGCAACTGGCTTAAAGCAAAATCTTTCTTCCTTGAGGCACATCCAAATGCTGTTTTCCTCTCCTCTTCATTTGATTGCATAAGACTAACGTCCTGAGTGGCACCATGGCTCTTTCTAATGTTCTTCATTATGTCTTTTTATTATGTATATGTTTTTTTACTCATGTATGCATATTATATTTTTTTTCCGCTCAATACTTTATTCCATACGGATGGAACACATGCAAGGGCCTGTCAGCCTGACAGTCTTTCTCAGTCTTCTTTAAAAATAATCTCTTTAAGTATTTCTTGATCCAGATCTCTGCCTTATGCTCTTCAGAGCAAGGAACATATCTGATTTTTAGGTACAAAGAGTTCCTTTCTACAATTAGTAAAAGCATTTTCAAGGGTTGAAATCTGATACACAGTTCTCAAAAAAGTCGACAATATGCAAAATATCAACCAGTCCTTTTTGCATAATCCTAGTGCTAGCATAAAGTTTTTATTCCTTCCTTCACACAGATTTGAAGCACGTCTATTGGAAGTGTGTGCCTGTACCATTTTAAATCCCATGTGAGGTCCCAAATCCCCTCTTATAGCCTGCTCTTGAACTTTAGCAGCCACCTTCCAGCACAAATCTGGAATCTTTGGTCAGAGATTACTGTAGATTCTAGCTCAGTTGCTCATTTGCAATTAATATAAGTATAGCTATTTACAAATTATGAATTTGGGATTCATTTCACCTAATTTTAGTCATCTGCAGGGTGAGTCTCTATGTAAGAGATCAGTTTTTTTCTGAGTTCTAGCTGTGATCATTGTGGAACTCCACAGAAGGATTCCTCTGATCAAATGATATGCTTATTTCAAGGAGAACTTTAATAATAATAATAATAATAATAATAATAATAATAATAATAATAATAATAATAATAATAATAATAACAATAACAATAATAATAATAATAATAATAATAATAATAATAATAATAATAATAATAACCACCTAAATGTCCAGAATTTTCTGAGCTGTCTTGGTTCCTTCTGCAGTCAGCAGGGAGAGAGAGCTGGGAGGAATTGTCTTTGGGAGGTAGCTATCCCTCATGCTTTGCCTTAAAGGAAGATTACATGCCTAATTTTTGAGACAGTTGAAGTGGTCTGCTGTGAAGCCCACCCCTGGCTGCTTATGTGGGATGATGTCAACCTTTTTTAAAGTGCTTTTAAAGAAACGCATCCTTCTTGCCTTGAAAATTAATTTCAGTCTACTTTGGCTTGGAAAGTTGTTTCTGGTCTTGATTTGTAGAGGATTATAGGGCAGTTGCCTGCTTACTTATTTCAATGTTTCTTTACCTGGGTAACGGATAATAATCTCACAGGATTCAATTATTTATTATTAACACTAATATAACTCTGATAATTATATAAACATATTTAGAATCACATTATGTTAGATACTGTAAAAATAAATCAAATGGTACAATATCTATTCTACAGAATTTGAAGCCTGAAAGTATGTAACAAAAGTCTTCTAATAGAGAGGTGGTTGGTAAGGAGAAAAAAAATAATTACACAAAATCCATAGCCAGTCAGCAGTAGCAATTATAAGTCATTACCTAATATTTTTCAGTGCTTTAACATGTTTGGATGACAGTCTCTAGACAGGCTAATGCCAGTGTAAGTGAATCATATAGGGGATGAGTGCTTGTAAGCAGACTTGCTGTGCTTGGGAGAATAAATGCTTGTTTTATTTCCCCCCCCCCCCCCCCATCACCCCTCCCCGCCCCAATTTGCTTCAAAATCTTTGGAACAGAATTTCATTTATATTTAGTAAGAGTCATTGTTATGGAAATGAATTGCTTTACATTTAATGTACAACAGTTCAGCAAAAAGATTATGAACTTTTTTTTTTTTTAAATGAAACCTATTTTTGCAGTGCTTATATTAAATTTGGTCTAGTGGATTTGATTGGAGAAAAGATATACCATGACAGGAGAAACAGATTAGCTATGGGGGAGGGGGAATACATGTTAGACTAAAACAAGAAAAATAAACATACACAGAAGTCTATACTGATTTAACACACAGCCTTCTCTCTAGCACACTGTCATGCTGTCATGCCTTAGGCACGAAGGCCATGCTAGCAGTGCCGTTATCCTAGACAACATCCACAGCTATCAGAGAAAAGGAGTCACCTCTTGAGAACTATTTGCAGCATAGCTGGGGTGATTCTTAGCCCAGAAATCTGATACTGAAAAGACTAGATAAGTGCTTGGATTTGTGCATCCGGAGCTGATGCAGCTGATTTTATCGGACAATATAGTGTAATTTACTAATTTACATGTACACATGTGTACTCACCTGTGCAGGATTGTGACCTAAAGCCATGACAAGTAAGTGTAATTACTCTCAAGCACCTCTGTGAGAACAGAATCATATTTGCTTGCTATCCTAACTAGAACATAAAGTCCAACCACTGTAGGATGACCTGTACTATGGAAACTTCAATTTGCATCCTGTAGTTCACAAATGAAGTAACTAGCTAAATGAAAAGTATATATGGCAGATTATATGTGTATATGTACGTATATGTGTGAAGCAGATTTTGGATATGACTTCTGCAGTTAGGGATGATGAGCTGGTTCTCTGTTACAGGGAGTTCCTGCTGCATAAAGGTGCAGCTATTCCTCTACCTGGATCACTGTACAAAGACAACTGCACATGGTTGCTAAAACTAAATAATACTTTTTTTTTTTCACCTTTGTCATATTTTAGATGTTAGAAGCATCATGCGTACTGACAGTGGAGTGAGGCCCTATGACCTACAGAGATGGAGGTATCTACCTGTTCATGGGGACTTGCACCTTCATTTCTATAAAATTACTATGCACTATATGGTAAGTGATAAAGTCATTGACTGAGAGATTTATATTATCATCATTTATTAAATACCTTAGTCAACTAAAGATGTTTAGAGGAATAGTTCTGACAAAGGCTGCTGCTCTACACCATGGATTCCCTGGTGTTTAATGAGAGGTAGTGTTACTAAGTTTTCTCTTGTGGTGTCTCCTTTTATTTGGGCCAACAATTTCTTTAAATGCATAGAAACGTAGCCTTTTTTTAAAAATCTCTATTTGTCTGGTGAAATTGGTTGAAACTGACTAGTGGATTCAAAAACTACTGAAACAGAGTTCGAAATTCTGACACATATTTAGTGATCATAAGTATTAGTTTTTCTTAGAAAATTGCTGAAAAATTGCAGTTATCCTTCAAAGTGGCACAAAAGTATAATAGTTTGAAGTCTCCAAATAATGTAATTGACTTCTTAACATGTGTTATTTATATTCTTCTCCCCTGCCTTCTATACCTATTGCCTGCTTTGCTCATTAAAAATGAACTATTTAAATAAGCAAAACTGGCAATGGGTAGTGTCTCAGTCTTGCCTATCACAATGGAATACGTCTCTTAGTTGTTCTTTAGGTGGTGTTGCACTGTATCTAATAAATAATAGTGACAAACTGCAAACACCATGGAAAGTTGCATTGATTATAATATTAATTCAAGAACAAACAAGATAGATTTTTTCTTTAATTCAGGGGGAACAAAACACGGCATAGAAATTGAACATAAACAGAGTTGGGATCTGCAATTCATTTTTCTTGTTTACTATGAAATTGGGCCTAGTTAAGTTTCAAAAATGCTAATGAGGAAATAAATTAGGTAGCAATTTTCCAAGGCAATATCTCATTGGATTTGTATTTGTTTACTTTTATCTATATTTATCTCTGTTAACCCCTTTTTTCCTGGCCATCCAATTTAATTCAGTTTGTTTTTTTATTTCTTTCTATATTTGCTTATTTGTTTGATATGTTTGCATTTATGTTTCCAAGAAATTAATATCTACATTTCGTAGAAAAGAGAGGATGGGAGAGAGAAACAACCCACTCTGATGGCCCTGTACTCTATTCTTGTCTCACTGTCAGCTGAATAACCACATCACTCATACTGGATTTCCAAAAAGCTCTTGACATTTGACTAGCTCTATTCACACTAAAGTCAATGGTAGTTCATTGAAGCCACTGAGATCAGACTTAGGCCAGCAGTAATCACTTTTGAAAATTCCATCCATAATCTCCAATAATTTATATTGACCTTTGTGGAAGGAAACTTTGACTGTAATGAAACCTGAAAACAAGAGGCAGATTAAGATTTTTTTTTTTCTTAAGGCCGAACTATACACTTGTAAGTTTAAATGTAACTCTCTTGTAAGTATGTTGGGGTTGTTTTTGTTTTTTTGTTTTTTTGTTTTTTTTTTTTCCAGTGGGAACCACGATCACCATCATAAGAGAAAGTTTAAGAGTAAATTATTGCAAGACATGAAAGGCATATGGCTCAATATAATGTCGTAGCACTGTAATTCCCTTAAGTTTTGCTCTTGGCAACATAGTTAGCACACGGGCATCAGTCCGAGTAGAGGAAAGACAATGCACTTGCATTAGAAAATTCATCTGCAATGCAATTCCTTTCCGTTCCACAGGATTGTCACCATTAAGAAGTCAATTTTCAAACCCCATATAGTGACTCTGAGAATGGCACTTGAGGACCTGCTGATATAAAACCTATCATTATCAGGTCAATCATTTCCCAAAGCAGTGACAGATATTCAACATTATTTTCAGAGATAAATGAATAGTCTTCATTGCAGCTCCTCTTCTTGTTGGCAATTTCAGTAAAGAGGCCAAGAGGTGAATAGCCTGCAGAACTTGTTCTCTTTTTTTCACGCCTGGGGTTGACTTTTTTAAGTTAAAGACCTTTTGGAGAAAGTTTGCCCTCTCATAGCCTTTTTTTGCAAAAAGTGGCCATGTATGTGAATTTCGAGCAACCAGCAACACCCATTGCTAAAGGGCAGAAGCTAACCAGGGAAAGGTCATTCCAATTCACAAAGGGCTTTGATATTTCAGAATAGCTGACTTTGTTATGAACTGAAGGAGAACCTCACATTTCAAATTCTTTGTGTAAAAGAAAAAAATGTCATGGTCCTCAGGAAACCCACCAGAAGAGCCATCCTGAACGTATGAATACTGGAAGCTCTTGGGAGGGTCACTGTACAGAGTTTGCACAAGTTTTCTTTTTCTTTTATCCTACTCACTAAAATGGGAAGCCACTTTGGTGAGTAGCGAGATGAGGAGGGGCCAATGTGTTTAGGAACTGAAGCTCCAACAGCTTTCAAGTTTTCATCCCCCCCTCCCCTGTAAGGAATAACAGTCGCATCCTAGAAATCCATATAGCCAACTAATAGAGAAAATGGGAAGAGGCACTGACCAAACAGAAGACAAAATTTTTAATAGAACCCAGATTCCAACACAACTCTGTCAATATTCAACAGCTATAATAAAACACTTACATGTGTATGAATCATCACTTCCTGAGGGAATAACATTCCTCATGGTGTTGCCAATAAGCAATAATGATGATGCAGCACTTGTAGGGATTGGGCTGCTTTTTTTTTTGTTTTTGTTTTTTTTTTTTAAATTTATTGTTATTCTACATTAGCTGCCTAAACATAAATTTAGGGGGCATCCAAGGTACAGAAAGCAAGCTCTCACAATGCTTTTCATGCTTATTTCATTCGTTAGTTCCCATCTCCACATTCCCCACCCCCATATTTTGTTAGCATATACATTCAATGTCAAATACAAGGTAGATTCAAGCAAAGATTTTTGTGTTGGGTTTTTTTTTTCAGAAATGGGAAGTGAGTGTGCCTCCCTTCTATGGTAGATGGGTAACTGCGAATAGACAGAAAAAGCTTTTGAAAAATAAGGGTTTATAAAGGTTTCTTCAACAAAGTGATAGACCTCTAAGACATGGGGAAAAAACTAAAAAAATTATTTTTCTGTTTAGATTGTTCCCTCTTGCATGTCCATCAGGTAAGACATCAATTAGATTTTTAAGTAGCTTCAGGCAGAAAAAGATTTTTATTTCACCTTTTGGAAAGCCTCATTCCTTTGAAATGAAGCAGGTCAGTATAAGTTCCACATGTAAACTAGTTCCTTCCCCTCAGTGAAACCTCTTTGTAACATTTGTATCCCTCTGGCAAAGCCCAGACTCTCACAAAGTGAGGATGGCCCTTTTTTCACTCTGATGAGGTTTTCCCTGACCAGCCCTAAGACTTCTTGTCTTCCCTTCTATAGTTTCTAAATACTTTCATCAAGACATTCACTGAAAGAAGATGCCTATTTCCTACTATGCACCTCTTTAACAAGCCTCATTCTAAACAAACATCATCCATCACATAACTGAGTGACATACTTTCTCCCTAGGAAGGTGTACTCAATCCAGACATGAAATGCAGACTAAGTTTACGTAGGAAATTAATACACCCGATGAAACTTCCTCTTCTGTTTCCCATTAAAAGGACCGTTTTTTCTTTCTCAATTTTCTCACACATTTTGCTGTCTCCTCTCTTCCTCCCATGTAACAAGTAATTTTACCTACATTAAAAAAAATGTATTACAGTCAACCTTTCAATTAACTTTTCCAAGTAAAATGACTGTATTAGGCAAAAGTTTGTGTAGTAGCCAATAAAATGTCAGATAATATTGAACACAGGCTTGGACTAACCTTGCAACCCAATAAGTTATTATGTGCAAATGTTACAACTTGATTTTGAAGAGAATACACATGTATGATGAAGCCATTTTATGGCTAAACTGAGTGATTGATTACAGCATTCTGATCCATCTCAACAAGATAAACTCAGATAAAAGAATCTGCTGATATTTAAGACTTGACAATTTATTATCCAAAGACTACTGTAAAAATGATTTTATAATTCCCTTCATTTAAGTGGGTTTTTTTTAAAGTAATAAACCATTTTTTTCCAGAGAAACTGACTGTCAGAAATTCTTCTTGCCACCTAGCAGTAAATTCCACTAAGAAATAAAAATGTAACAAAACAAACATTACTGCTTGTTCTAGCTGCTTCTTGAAGCTGTTGTGTCAATGCTAGTCAAACGAGAATGTTTTTTCCTGTTAAAATTTTAAGCATTTTATTATGCTTGAAGTCTTGTTATAGGATGAATGGAAATGTAGCAAATAGGTGAAGTAAATTATTTATTATTAATATAATTGAAACATAACATAACAGCATAACTAGACAAATATTATTAGTCCAGATTTATTTATTACAGAAAAAGAAAATAAAGAATACTACAAAGAAAAAAAAAAACTCTGAATATAATTAATTACCTATAATTGTTATACACACAGTAGTACCTAATGCTTTTAAGAAAGCTATGCCACCCCTCTACTGCCCCTCTGGATCCTAAAGGATCATCCTTCCTCAAGCAAAGGAAAATGCATGCAATGTCATCAGTTTTCTAAGTTCTCCAATGGGAAAAATGTTGTGTTAATGGGAACTCCTCTTTTTTCCTCCTTTATTTTTCTTTTATTTTTTTGGGGGGTGGGGGGGGAGGGGCGGGGGTGGAAGAAGGAGGTTGGCATGGGCTGTTTTTGTATTTTCTAACATCTTTATGTACTTTGCTCTTTCTTCGTTGTTTGCAGTTTCATGTTACATCCCAGTTTACACAGTGCATTCTTGCATTAGATATATGGCCTTTGCTGTCTTTTTTACCCCTAAACCAATTTTTCCCCAGCTGCAAGTCTTTTCTTTCACCATTGGTGACCTACTTATAACCTTGGGGTCCACAACTAGACTGTAGAGCAGGATCCATTTCTACTAACTCAAACTATTATAAGTTAAACCCAGTCTTTGAGGAGAGTGAGAGAACAAGAGAGGAATCAGCACTTCCAAAGCACCAAAATGTAGCCTAAATGCTACAGATTGGATACCATACTGGCAGCTCCGGTCTTTCTTACTTTCTGAGAGTTGTAAATTCTTTTGGCACAAGGTGCAGAGAGAGTTTATACTCCTTACTTCAGTGCAATGTTTAACATATAATGGCATGACATCAATCCTCTGAGCTTCCATTATGGTAATATGGATAGTGGACTATCAAGAAAATCCTGGAAGTTTTTCTGAAAACCATTGGTACAGTTTACAGTCTTTACCTCTGATCTTCAGTATTGGCAAGTCTATTTCATTGCTCTCAGATTCAACAATTTTAACTTAATTGAATAGAAAGCAAAACCACCTACCTTCCAACTCAAAATAATTGTCTGGAAAGCTCCTGTGGACTTCCCTAAAAATTGGCTTGTTCTGTATTTATTGCTGTATTTAGGCTCTCTGGATTTCAGACAAGAATTACCTGGACTGATTTTGATGATCTGAAAAACAATCTATTTTGTGGCATGGCTGCAGGAGTAAGCCAAATATCTATCATTGGGATTTTTTCCTTATTTTTCTCTTAGTTCTGTTTAGTCCCATTAATCCAATGAAGCATGTTGTTCTAGAAACTCTTAGAGTCAGAAGAGTTTGTGTCCCTGCTCCAATTAATTTTCCATTCCTGATTTTAGGGTTTTTAAATTTTTTATTTTCCTTTCATTTCTAAAACAAAAAATGGGGAAACTGCTGTAGCCTGATATCAAAGAGAGGAAATTTCAGATTCTAGAACCATCTAACCACATATGAATAATGATTTGCATATATTTCTTACACATATAAATAACAATAATAAATGTTGTAATAGGTAATAATACATTTGTTTACTGTGCATATTTCTTCAAATGGGATACAACCAGAACAGTAGATATGACTAATCAACTATCACAACAATGAAATTTTCATCTGAAAATAAGTATCAGAAGCTGAATGAAAAGTAGTGTAACAAATGGACAATATTAACCTAAAAGTGCAAAGAACACCAAACAAATTCTATTTCATCAGCAGTTTCTGAGAGGACAATGTTTGGCTACTTTCTGAACTAGATAAAATATAAGAAAAAAATTTGAATATCATTGAGGAAAAGAATGTTAATCTCAAAATCCTTTCCTTTAACAAAATAATGAAGTTTTTTCTTTATTAAAGCCATTAAAAACTGGCTTATATATTAGAATCAAAGACAAAAATTGTTATATCAACTTAAAAATCATATTACAATGCAAATATCAAGTCTGTGTTCCAAAAATACTGAAAAGAAACTTTACAAAGCCATCAAAATCCTTTACATATTACTTTCAATTGAGCAGTAAATTAAATCAGTCTTATTACAGCATCACAGAATAGTAGGGGTTGGAAGCGACCTCTGGAGATCATATAGTTGAACCCCTCTGCTAAAGCAGGATCACCTAGAGATTTATTTCTTAAATATATAATTTATTTCCTAAAGCTTTTCCATTTCAATGGAACCCTGTACATCATTTTATACAATTTATCAACATATTTCTGACTAGATGCAGCTATAAGACATGCTCAGTATGTCCATTTTCTACCAGGTACAGAAGCTAAAATTTTACATCACCTGACATTACTGTGTATTAATAACATCTCAGAGGTCTGTCATCTATGCTTGTTCTCTCACTGGACAGACTGAGACCATCATTCAGTGATTAGTGTGATACAACTTAGATCACCCTCTGGAGAGGGTCACAACTTTTTATCTTGACTTTAGGTGGGACCCAGACCATCTAGTTCTCTATTTTAAAAACTTATTTCAGATTAAAAAGAATATTTCATAAAAAGAATGTGAGATCCTTATCTTCTATTTTAAAGATTTTTTGTGATTTATTTTGGCTTTTGATCAGTATTGAAGATCAGAAATTGAGTTGTAGTGACCATTATGGAAACGTTGGGTTATTTGAAAGTTAGCAACATTCATATAATAGGTACATACTGCTTTCAGATTATTGTCCAACATAATTTAACTACCTGTTAAAGAAGGTTTATTTTCTCACCCCTTGAGGACTTCCAAATATAACTAAGGGTTTTGATGGTGTTGCTATTGAGTACCTGGGCAAAGCATGCCAGGTCTTAAAGTACTCTTACTACCTTGAAAAAATTCTCACAGTTTTAATGCTATTCCTATAAAATGTACCTGTTCAGTTCAAATATATTATTACCATTTAATTATCATCTGGAAATATACAACTGTTTTGTCACACTTTCATTTTATTTTGAGGTAAATCATTCTCTTAATGCCAGGTCATTGAATCTCTCTCTCTCATATCGTAAGTGAAGCTCAATATTAAAGCTTTTTGTTCTTGTGAAGAAAATTGTTATCCTCAATTTACTGTATCATGAGGCACGTGTACCTGCCATGTCTTGGACGCTAATGGATATGTGGAAATTTATTTTTACAGTTCTTTGACTATGTAAATAGGTAAGCTCTGGGGATTTATGGGACCAGGACCAGGAAAGAACACAAAAGGGTTGTGTTTTCCCTCAGAATTATGTGACTTCTCAGATGACTTTGATGGTTTCCTGCACCTTCCAGTGGTGACTGTGTTCCGTGAGACTATTCAGTTGATAAACTCTACTGCTTCTAAAACATTTGCTGACATGGATATTATTCCAGCAGTTTTAAAATATTTGGAGATATCTGCAAATCTTCATGATAAAAACCCGCAGATTACAAAACAGTGTGAAGTAAGGTGAATGAGAAACACTGTCCATTGACCAGTATTTCCTAGGTCTCAGTGTACAGTTTCCATTCAGAAGTTGTGAAATGTCCTAACAGTCTCACCTGGGCTCTCATTATGCCATTAAAGTTCTTCCCCAACACCCTCTGGAGTGTGACTTTGTGGCAAGATTTTACTTAGGAAAGGCAACAGATCTCAACAGCTGAGTTCTGCTTATCTTCTCAACTGTTCTGTGTAATATCGCAGAGCCAAAAGAACAGAAAAGAGCACATAATGAAAAGCCTGTTCCTAAGAAATTCAGAACTCCTAGTTGTGTGAACAGATGTGGACATCAGTGCCTTCAGGTGAGTTCTGGGTTTTATATGTAGGTGAAGGAGGAAATAATATTCACACTATTCACATACCACAGCCTAGAAAGACTGAAAGACTAAGACTGGCAGGTGGTCTTTGACCCATGCAGAACTCAAATTTAAAATTCTGTTTAAATTGTGCATTTCCCTGGGACTGGGGCAGCTTTTTTTACAGTTTCAGGGGATGTGGTAAGTGACTTGGAGATAGAGGGTCTCCTTTGTCTTGCAGATACCTGTTTTACTTTCCTCCTAGAACCCAGAAAAAATGACAACTGCACCTCCCCTGATATCATATGTACTGAAAGCCAGGGAACTTGTTTCAGGATGTAGTTTCCAGCCTCTCAGTTCTATCAGAACCGTATTGGACTTTCCTAATCTGATGTGCAGAATCCCTTGGCACCTCTCAGATTCTCGTTAGGAAAGAGTGAACCTGTCATATAGCTTCATGGACATTCACCACATCCATACTTCAACTAATATTGTCTTCCCTGTGAATGATACCACTTTATCACGGCTGTCTGAAGATAGAACTTTTTACTTCCCAGGGAGGCAGTTATAAAGACAGGCTCTTAGTCTTTTCTGGCCTGGAAGGGGAAGGACCAACAAATGCTGCATTTACTAGGAATATGAGACAGAATTTCTTCAAGGCAGTAAAGGCATTTAACATGCTCATCTGTCACTAGAATTTGACTGTCACAACAGGGGCAAATTTTTAAGTCTAGGGATTTTAGGAAAGCCCTGACTGTTGCAAGGTTTAATAAATGTCCCAGACTGGGTAAAGAAAAATGTGTCAAGTTATTAGTTCTGATCAAAACAAAAAAATGAATATAATACTAATTCTACCCTGTCGGCCACATAGCACACTGGAAAAGGGAAATGTAAGAAAAAAAGGAGGGAGAAAATGACTCCCATGCATTTAGGTGCCCTATGGCAAAGAGCCCAGAGAGTAGAAGGTGACTATCTCCAAGAGTGTAGATTAATAGAAATACTTATAACATCAGTTGTGCACAGCCATAGTGCTAAGAAAAACAGTAAATAGGAGTCACAAGGATTAATCAATGCGTAAGAATCTTAATCAGAACCTATCATCTTAGACTCCTTTTATAATTTAGTGAGAGACCAGTGTATCCGAAGGATGGTTTATCTCATCCAAACCCAGGCATCTAAGGTAGATTAGATGGGTTGCCACCTGGACATGACACATTTCCTTCAATGACTGTGAGACTAAACTGACCTGTACATCTAAGTTCAGATGCCTAAATGTAAGTGATAAAAATCACACCAATGTGACTCACACAATAACACCAGTCATTTAACTTAATGATGGAGTGAAACAGTCAAAGAGTGTAATAGAACAGCCATAATGCTGGTCATTTCACAAAATGTCTGAAAATTTCAGTTATTTCATGAAATGACTGCTTTCACCATCTGACTGTAACATACAGCTAGAATTAGAAATGAACAAGCTACAACCACGTTCTTAGTTACTGCATTTGTATCTGAGCACAGTTGTTCTCTCACTGGGGCTAAATCCTTTCATAGGTTCTTATCAGGAAACTTTGCTATTGCAGTTCCTCTTTAGCAGATAACAATTTTTGCTGTTCTGTTCTTTTTTATTTTCCCCCTATTGTTACCAAAATAATAATGATTATAAACATCACTTTAAAAGCATGCCATGCTAGGGATGGCTGTGCTGCAATAGATCATTCTGAACTCCACTGAATTCGTTTATGGTGAAGCATTTTATATTAATGTTTCCATTGCTTATCACAGACACTGGCATTATAAGTGCTTAAGTCAACTCAGCTCAGTTATTTATTAGGATGAGTTACACTGCCATATTCTTGAGTAAAATCTTTCCTGTCCCCAGTCAGTGAAGCTGGTTTATTCCTGCCAATCCATGCTACTTGACTGTCTTTGCCCATCACACAATTCAGTCCATCAGCATTAAATAAATTAGTAATACACTGGCTTTCTTGTAATTAATAATTATGATTTTCAGACAAGCAACTTCTTAGGATTATGTGCACAGATTAAAAAAATGGAAAATTTAGAGCAATTAGAAAATAATCTTAACACCTGAATATCCAGTCACATGAAAGGTGTTAGAAACCTTGACCCTTGAATTCCAAATTCAACATTTCTGGGCCATTACAATTCTTGGTGTTCCACACAAATTCCTGAAATGTGTTTTCTATTTAAACCTTTGACCTTTGCTGATGATTATTAACTAGTTCAAGGCAGTGGTTATAAAAGGCTGTGCTTCCCTGTCTTTGTCAACTGTCCTGTTAATCGCATCAGTTGTTATTTTTCCAAAGTGAAGAGCTCACATGCCAGTGGTGAGATGATGGGATTTTGAAATGTGATTACTGACCTGTAGGCAAAGCATCTTGCATTTATTCATTCACTCTTGAATATGTATTTTTTATCCAGTGTTGGTTTCTTTTTTTTTTTCTTTTTTTCTTTTTTCTTTTTTTTCTTTTTCTCTTTTTTCTTTAATACCTCCCAAGAGAGATTTTACATCAAGGTCTTCTCTGTTACAAGCAGAAACTTGGGCTAGATTCAGTGGAGCTGGACTACCTCATAGCAACTGATGTTTCAGCCACATACTATTACTTCTTCAGCTATCAAACACGTGTATGTAACTAGGACCAATAACTTGTTTAATGCTTACTTTAATGTATTAACCCCAAAAGGCTTAATAGGCTGCATCTTAGAAGTGTCCTAGAAAAAAAAAAGGGGGTTGCGAAGGGATTTGTAGCTGTTAGAAAAAAGAGGGACAGAGAAAAATCTTACGTAATGCTTAGTGAAGCCCTGTCTAGAGACAATATTTTATTCTTTACCCTCTAATTAGCTTCTTGACAGAAAGAAAAAAAAAAAAGCAACCTCAAAAAAATCCAGACCAACTGAGATGTGAGCAGTTGAATTCGATAGTGACCAAACAGAATACCACTAAATGATGGGATCAAATGGAGTTTCACTTTGAGGTTTCATGTAAAAAGATGACTGAGTCCTAGATTTTGTCGGATTATCTTCAAATAACATTTTTCCCCCTTCAAAGCTATATATATATTCTTTAAATGTAGATGAACTTGCTTCTCTTTTTTCTTCTCTTTTTAATTTTTTTCCTGTATCTTTAAATATTTGTGCTAAAGATGCTACCTTTAGTGAAGAGGTGTAAACAAATATCCAATGGTATCGTAATCCATGGTGTGTTCTATTATGGTGAAAAAATAGCTACCAAAATGCATGCATTGTTTGACAGCTAATCCTAACAAATAGACAGACCTGTGTAACTAATTGATTTTTCACTTGGCTGGTAGACCCAAAATGATTTTTCTTTTCCTGACTGGAAAAAAAACCCCAAAACACAACACCCTAAAAGCTTTGAGGGAAACAAAAGACCAGTTTGTTTTATTTTCCTATCTCTTAACTTGTCTGAAATTACTGGAGGAGCTTTAAAAAAAATTAGTATCATTTTTATTTGAAAATACAGGAAGGAAATAATGTGACTTTTGATCTTCCTGGATGCATGAAATTCTTTTTGTTCATTATGATTCAGTGTGCAAACAGTTCTTGTAGCACAGCATCTTAGCCCACAGGCTGACATCCTGTCCTGGTCCTAGGTTCCTGCCCTGCCATTCTGGGGCTGTGTCTAACACTTGCTACTCACTGTGAGACTGATTCTTCCTCCATCCCTGTGAGTTCAGCCTACACAATTGTAACAGACCAGACAGATCATGGTAAAAAAAAAGAAAAAAAAAATAAATAAATAATAAAAAAAAAACCTGCCATGTGATTTTACAATGTTATGTATTGAGTTAACAGGCTGCAACTTGGCAAAGATACCAGGTTCAGCTTCAGAAAATATCTACATACATGTATAATACAATGTGTTTGAGATAGTATTACTAGTAGTAGTATTTATACAATTTAAGTTAATGAGGTGCTTAAGATCTTTGCTGTGTAAAGAATTTTTTTAAAACATATTTTGTGGAATTAAAAAAAAAAATCTAGTAGTATAATCCAACAGAAAGCCACACTGAAAGCTCAGCAGAAGAATCAGTTTCTAGTATATCGTGAAGCATGGCAGTTAAGTTTACTATTTCCGGGAGAAAGAATTATCAAAAGAAGAAATAAACACAATTGCTTCATGTTGGACTGCTTTCACAGCACAAAAGAAACCACCAGTTCATAGGGCATGTGTCATTACTTGTCAAAATGAGCCATAATTGGTTTAATTTTTTTTTCCAAGAAAAATACTTTGGAAAAATAATTGAAAATCTGGTGAAGTAACAGAAATGGGGGAAAATGAGTATAATATTGATTTTTGAAAAGGAAAAAAGCACAAGGATGATCATGGTAGTTATCACTTCCTAGGCCTGGCAGAAAACTGCACTGAAATAATGATCAAGTAATAGAAAATAATAATTAGGAAACTTGTAGACAATTTTATGAGCACAGTAAGCACTGTGGGCTTATCAATGGAAAGTAGTGGAGAAACGCATAGCTTAGATCCTCACTGCATTGCACCTATTGCAGCTTATAGAATCTAGACAAAGGTCTTAGGGGTGCTGCTGGATGAGAATCATAGAATCATAGAATCATAGAATCATAGGTCTTGGAAGGGACCTCAAGAGATCATCAGGTCTAACCCCCCTGCCAAAGTAGATCATATTGCACAGATAGACGTCCAGACAGGTCTTGAATATCTCCAGAGATTGAGACTCCACCACCTCCCTGGGCAGCATATTCCAGTGCTCTGTCACCCTCACTGTGTACAAATTCTTCCACATGTTGGTGCAGAACTTCCTGTGCTCCAACTTCCAACCATTGCCCATTGTCCTGTCTCCACAGACCACTGAAAGGGGGCTGGCTAATTCCCCCTGCATCCCATGCTTAAGATACCTATAGACATTAATTAGGTTCCCCCCCTTAGTCTTCTCAAGACTGAAGAGTCCCAGCTCACTCAGCCTTTCCTCATAGAGGGGATGCTCCAGGCCCTTAATCATCTTAGCCCTTCTCTGGACTCTCTCCAGGAGATCCCTTTCTTTTTTATACCAGGGAGCCCAGAACTGGACACAATGTTCCAGGTGGGGCCTGACCAGGGCAGAGTAGAGGGGGAGGATCACCTCCTTTGACCTGCTGGCCACACTCCTCCTGATGCACCCCAGGATCCCATTGGCTCTCTTAGCCACCAGGGCACACTGCTGGATCATGGCCAACCTGTCAGCAACCAGGACCCCCAGGTCCTTCTCCACAGAGCTCCTCTCCAGCAGGTCATCCCCCAGCCTGTACTGATACAAGCAGTTACTCCTTCCCAGGTGCAAACCCCTACACTTGCTTTAGTTGAACCTCATCTGGTTTCTCCCTGCCCAGCTCTCCAGCCTGTCCAGGTCACTCTGGATGGCAGCGCAGTGTTCCTGTGTGTCAGCCACTCCTCCCAGCTTTGTATCATCCACGTACTTGCTGAGGGTGGATGCTATTCCCTCATCCAGGGCATGAATGAAGATATTAAACAGGGCTGGACCTAACACTGAGCCCTGGGAAACACCGCTAGTCACAGGCCTTCATTCAGATTCTGCTCCACAGATCACGACTCTCTGAGCTCTGTCCGACAGCCAGTTCTCAACCCACCTCACTGTCCACTCATCTATCCTGTGCTCTCTCAGCTTTGTTATCAGGATGTCATGGGAGACAGTATCAAAAGCCTTGCTGAAGTCAAGGTAGATGACATCCACTGCTCTCCCTCCATCCACCCACCCAGTGATGAGATCATAGAAGCCTATGAGATTGGTCGAGCACAATCTCCCCTTGGTGAATCCATGCTGATTGCTCCTCAGGACCTTCTTCTCTTCCAATTGCTTGGAGATGACATCCAGAACAAGCTGTTCCATCAACTTTCCAGGGACAGAGGTGAGGCTGATTGGCCTGTAGTTGCTGGGATCCTCCTTCTTGCCCTTTTTAAGGACCGGAGTGACATTGGCTATCCTCCAGTCCTCAGGAACTTCTCCTGTTCTCCAAGACCTATCGAAGATGATAGAGAGCGGCTCAGCCATCACTTCCGCCAGCTCCCTCAGGACAAGTGGATGCAGGATGCATCTGGGCCCATGGATTTGTGTGCATTAATCCCTTTGAGACGCTCTTGGATGACTCCTACCTCAACTAGAGAGAAGCTCTTCATTTCACAAACACTCCTACTTTGATCTGAGGGTCCCGGGGGGCCTTTGAAGCGAAGACCAAAGCGAAGAAGGCATTCAGTATCTCCACCTTCTCAGCATCCCCCATTAACAGGACACCCACCTCGTTCAGCAGGGGACCTACATTATCCCAGGTCATCCTCTTACTATTCACATATCTAAAAACCCCCTTTTTGTTATCCTTTATGTCCCTTGCCAGCTTCATTTCCAAGTGGGCTTTAGCCTTTCAAGTTGCGTCCCTACAGATCCTGACAACATTCCTATATTCTTCCCAGGTGCTCAGACCCTTTTTGCTCAGCTCATAGACCTTCTGCTTCCCTTTGAGTTTACTCATTAACTCCCTGCTCATCCATGCAGGTCTTTTGCCTCTCTTTCCTAATTTCTTACTCAAAGGGATGCATCGTTTCTGTGCTTGGAAGAAGCGCTGTTTGAATGCTACCCAGCTCTCACAAGCTCCCATTCCTTCAAACAGTGTAGCCCACGGGATAGCCCCTATTAAGTTGCAGAGGAGATCAAAGTTTGCTCTTCCAAAATTCAGGACAGCTATCTTACTTTTTGGCTTGCTTCTTCCACTCAGGATCTTGAACTCGACCATTTCATGGTCACTTTGTCCTAAGCTGCCCCCGACCTTCACTTCCTTAACAAGCCCATCCTTTTTAGTAAAAACAAGGTCCAGCACCCGCCCTCCCCTTGTAGGTTCCTGCACCACCTGTAGCAGGAAATTGTCTTCAACACACCACAGAAATTTTCTGGACTGCATACAACTGGCCGTATTGCTTGCCCAGAAAATATCTGGGTAATTGAAGTCCCCCATAACGACACCACCTGGGATCTCAAGGCAACTTCTAGCTGCTTATAGAATGCAACATCTAGCTGCTTATAGAAGCTCGACATGAGCCAAAAATGCGTGCTTGCACCCCAGAAACCAACCCTATCCTGGGCTGCATCAAAAGGAGCATGGCCAGCAGATCAAGGCAGGTGATTCTGCCCCTTTACTCTGCTCTTGTGAGACCCCACCTGGAGTATTGTGTCCAGTTCTGGAGTCCTCAACATGAAAAGGACATGGAACAGTTGGAATGGGCCCAGAGAAGGGTCATGAAGATGATTGGAGGGCTGTAGCTCCTCTCATATGAAGACAGGCTAAGATTTGGGACTGTTCTGCCTGGTGAAGAGAAATCTCAGGGAAGACCTTATAGCAGCCTTCCAGTACCTGAGGGGGCCTACAAGGAAGCTCAGGAGGGACATTTTAGAAGGGGATGTAGTGTGGCAGGATGAGGGAGAATGTTTTTTAAATTGGATGGGGGTAGATTTTGATTGGATATTAGGAAGAAATTCTTCACTGGGAGCGTGGTGAGACACTGGAATGGGTTGCCCAGAGAGGTGGTGGATGCCGGCTCCCTGGAAGTGTTCAAGGTGAGTTTGGATGGGGTCTTGAGCAGCCAGATCTAGTGAGAGGTGTCCCTGCTCATGTCGGGGGAGTTGTAACTTTCTGATCTTTAAGATCCCTTCCACCTTTAACAATTCTATGATTCTATGGGAAAAAAAAGCAGATTTATGCAACCAGTAAGTCCAGACTTTGAATTGCTTATAGAGCCATACATAGGAGGTGACCTGAAGCTGTGGGAGGAACCTACATCAAAATTTTTCTGCCATGTACTCTTATAAAGCAGTTGAATACGCATTTTTCAAAACAGAAATGTGTGTCACAATTTCTGAGACTTCCTTTTTCATGTGCTAAAGAAAAAAGTTTTGGGTTGCTGGTATGAAAAGTCTTGAAAACAACCAGAAGATTCTAAGAATGTTTCTGAGACCTCTTAATTTTCCCCATAATGGTGTTTTGCAGTTGCCAAAAATTTAATTTGGAGTGCTTCCCTAGGGACAATGCCGTATCCCTTATAACATTATTGCACACCACTACAAGAAAGAATGGGTCATATTGTGTGTATCTGACTCCATAGGAGCTAGACTTTGGAGACGCTATTGCTCTCCACCTTAGCTGAGAATGCCATCAGTCAACTTGAATATCTGCCAGAAGACTGGCAAAAATAACGCATCTGTAGATAAAAAATACCTAACCCATAGCCAAATGACATCACACTTCCACAGCCCTTTGATCCTTGTAGACAGTGGGATATTTGGATTGGCAAGAAGCAGTCTTGCTAAAATGAGATCTTCCTAAAGAAAAAACAATTTTCACTTAAATGCTTTCTTAAATCTCAAGAATTGAAAAGTTTTGCAGACAGTAAGCAAGTCATTCTTACCATGTAAACTTCTAAGCTGAATAATTCTACTGAGGTTAATAAAATTACTCTCAGGAGTAAGTGCTACCTACTGAAGTAAAGGTATTTGGGACTGGGCTCTCACTTTCACCTCTCTGCTCTGAACTACAAGTATTATTAGGGGTCATTATTAATCAAAATTTCACAGGTGGGGGAACTGAGCAATCAAAAACTGATTTATTAAAGGTCATACAATAAATCCTGGTTGCAGACGCTAGAAGAAGATATTTCTAGCCCTTTATAAACATATGATTAAGGTTTCCTATTGTAAGATATTTATGTGCATGCAGAATCTTAGAAAGATAGTACTAAGTAAGTAAATAAATAAATAAATGCTCTTATGGATATATGAGATCATGGGGTTTTCAAGTTAGAGAATACTTACTGCTTTAACTCCATCCAAGCTGACTGGCTAACAGTGGGAACGTACTTGTTTGAAAAAACTTTCTGATTTAGATGTACTCTGGAGGTATGTGTCTGTGGCTAAGAAAGAAAAATTATTGAATTACGGTTCAAATAATTTTCAGGGTCATAAAAAAAATCCAAATTGATGTTTATCTGCATTTCAGTTTGTGATGCTTGGTGGGGGGAGGGGAAGTAGGAAAATTATCAATTTCCAGGATGGAAAATGTTCAAAAAATGATCAATTGCTAACAATATGTAAACTGTTTGGTCTAAGACAGATTGAAAGTGAAAATTATTCTTCCATGAACAGAAATAGTCATTTAGCAAAAAGATTTGTGAACAAAAGGCCCAAAGAAGGAGCTCATAGACAGTAAAAGACATTTTAATTTTGAGTTTCCAAACTTGAAAGTTAAAATAGACAGAAATAGAAAGATCTACAAAGACATCCTGTTAAATTTTATTCCCTTTTTCCAGGTGTAAGTCAGTTATGATTCCTGTAAAGTATTTGGGATCTTTATGGTTGTACAGAAAAATAAATAAGAACAAATATTTTCTTTGACCAGAGGTGTGTTACACTATATTTTTAGCAACAAAGACATCTGTTTCTTCTTGAGGAAAAAAAACCCCAAAAAACCAAAAATGAAAAGAAAAAAGTATGAAGAGAATTACATTAACCAACCAACCAATGAATCTCTATTCCCTCTCCCAAAACAGAGAGAAAAGAAAGCTTGAAAAAGTTTAACAAAGAACCTGTCTTTGGTGTAAGTTGCTAACTCTGCTGATTTACACTAGTTGAAAGACACTGTTCAATAAAAAGGAAAATGAAAATTTATAATGATAATGAGCTTTTATGTAGATCTCAAAGCTATTTCCTAAGCTTTGTTCTTTGGGAAGCACCTGGCACAGTTTGGGGGCTGCAATAACCTAAAAAAGAAATAAGAAAGGAACAGTTCTGTAGAGGTACAGTGACTTGCCATAGAACATATGGAAGATGGAGGAGCCTTAGTAGCAACGTTGGTCACTGGATGATTAGGAAAGAAAATCAATGACATATCCCTAAGTCACAATACAATGTGCAAGCACTGATATTATTGCAAATCAACATGTAATATTGTAGCATTAAGTTTTAGCTTGTAGGCTCCTTAAGGAAGCTTTAGGTTGTAAGCTCTTTGGGACTTAGGGGTAAGTTCCTTCTCTGTTGTATGCACAAGCCAGCACACTGGAGTTTGCCAAAGGCCTTGGGCTTTTCAGCAGTAGCATAACACTGACAGTTTTGTGTTGATATCTTTAACTCCATCCAAGACAATTATAAGTTTTGGATAAGTCAGGTTTCATTGTCTGCCTCACTAATGCAGTCCCTTAGCCAGCACTCAGAATATAACAACAAAATGCAATCAATGATTACACTATTCTGCTCTGTACTTGCGAGCATGTGTCCTGGGAGATGGTAGGTAAGCTGCCAAGAATCTCAGGGGATGGCAAAGTTGCTGTGGACTTCATGCAATTCTGATTTCTAACTGAACTCTTCAACTGACTTCAACCTTTGATTTTAGAAAACATTTTTCATACTAATTTTTTCTTCCACTTGTCTTGGCTCCATGAAAGTTCCTGTATCAAAGGATGCTGGAAGAGTGGAGACAGAGCCTTCATATTTTTCTGCTGAACCGAACTGGCAATACTTTTCCCATCTCTTCATTCAGGTCAATCTTTGCTCTAAATTCTGTATAAACTGTGTCATGACAGTAAAACAAGGTATGATCAAGCATGTAAACATCATGCCTTTTATATATCCAAACTAGAGCGTAATTTTTTTCCACATAACCAAGCCCTCTTCACAAATGTTTTTGAAGAGGAGAATCTCAGGGCAAATTCTTAACATGGACCCAGTGGGTTTTTCTCCCTCTAAAGGATACTGGGATTTAACTCCAGGTAGTGAATACATCATTGATAAGTGTGAAAGAGACCAGGAAAGAAAAGGGGAATTTGTGAAATCAGAATTATCCCTCTGTATGGGAATAGAAAGGTATCTGACAGTGGTGTTTGAAATACCTCCTCAATTTGAAATTTTTCCTACATTCTTACTCAGAAATCTTGGAAGCATCTCTTAGAGCCATATAAATTTAGAGAAGCCCTACAAAAATGGGCCCATGCTGCTTCTCTGCAAAGAATCTGCATGTCAGGGCAATAACTAAATTACTATTTTTCAAACTCAGTCCATACCTAAGATCAGAATTAATGGGGAAGCACTTGCTTCTTATTGCTGATTCAGAAAGAAAACCAAGTGTGACATGATGTAAAACTGTATGTTGAAATTAGGGTGAACATGGATTTGCTTTTAAGCTCAGCATGCTTAGGGACTGTGTAGTTAGGGCAGAGTAAAATCCTTGGGAATTATTAACCAACATCACATCAGCCAACCTTTTCTTGATTGACTGGGCTTGTGAGTCTGCAGCAGAGCAAACAACAGCTTTTTCCTGTATCCTGTTTTCCCCTTGCTGTTACAAATAGATATGTGGGGGTGAGGACACACATCCTAGTGAAACCTCTTGGTGCCTAATAATGGATGTTACTATATACAGGCAAGTGGTATCCTATTATTCTCTATATCCTCTGTGCAGGGAAAGGGGAAAGATAGAATATCAAGAAAAAAAGTTTGTATTCATTATTTCTTGGCCTTAAGAAAATGTGTCCATCAATCCATCAAAAACATACGTTATTCTGTAATATTAACGTTTAAGGCTATGCTCTTCTGGCATATTGATTCTCCATAGGCAGAAGGACTCTGAAATGGAAACAATTTTAGAAATGTAGTTTTCAGTTTCCTTAATATTGCATGTTCCTGATAGGAAAGAAAATGGCTTTTCCTTCACCCTTCTTTTTTTCTGCACTATATATTAGCCACAGGAAAGTGGGCCAAGGACCTTACATCTCTCTGAAATTTCCACAACCAGTTTGTTTCTTAAATAATTGAATGCCATCACGTCTTTATTTATAAATAGTGCAATAAAATCCTGGCCCAAAGTCAGGATTACAATCAGGATTTCTTTTTTTATTTTCATAGAGCCCCCACACGCAGGGCAACAACTGAGTCAGGACACCGGTTAAACATATGCTTAATTTGGACTGTGCCCATAAGAATTTGAGCATTTGTTACTTCTAAAAGATGGTAACAAACGTGCTGAAACCTTTCCTTCATTTGTGTAACTAGGGAATGTTTGGGCAAAAGAAGGGTGAATCTTCAACTGCTTTGGAACTGAAATCTTTTATTTTAATTGTACACTTGGAATGAGTGTTGTGGAGTGCCACAAAAATAAATGGTGAGATCTTGGACAAAGTTCCGGGGAAATAATTTCCAGACCTCTAAAGTTGAGGCTGGAATTAGGATGGCAGCTAAAATCTCCTCACATCTCTACATCTGGTGCCTCTATATCATGGCTAACATACATGAATGCTTCCACTGCCAGTGCTTCTAGTGTGTGACGTGGTTTAAAATCTGTTTTTCCCTGTTGGAGAACAGAAGGTTTAGGTCTCCAGCTCTGTCAGTTTGACACCTCTTGACAGCATAGACCTCCCACTTTGGCACTGTGTTTCCTAGCTTTTCTGTCAAATGTCTCCTGCTTTTTGAAGAAAGAAATCACTTAATTCATTATGGCTGAAATGTAGTCCTCTGCAGATCGCCAGGATATGATCTGTGCAAAACCAGGGCACCACCTGCCAGGACTTAACACGGGGCATTCAAAGAGGACTTGGGAGACATTTTAGAGGTGAATGGATCTTGTTCTGGACCACTGCCTACAAGAGAACTTCAGTTCAGAGGAAGAAAATGCACATGAAATAATGTCACAGATTTCATCCAATACACTGTTATTTATATAACAGCTACTGATAACCCACAGAAGGTCTCTAAGCATGGCTTACCATAGAAGATCATGTAAACAGGAACATGATAGACAGCTGTCCTCTTGAGCCAATAAAATGAACAAATGTGGTTTGTTTATAAACTCTGCTACAACGAGTTTTAGATGTCATTAAAAGAAAAAAAAAAGAGAAGAAGGCCTATTTATAAACTCTGCTTCCACACTCAATAAGTCTGCAGGCTAAAAGTGTGAAAAGCCATACGGGTTTGCAAAACACACGGAAAAATAAAGATGTGTGCGTTTACAGAAAATACCCCAAACTCTTAGGCTGCTCTCAGCACCCAGGCAATGATCACAGTTGACAGGTTCCATGGTGTCACTGTACCACTCATTACGTGAAGCATGCTACTTGGCTCAAAGACTATGTACGTGCCTACCTGCGTTTTGCTGCTGTGATTAGTTATGTATTTCACAGGAGAAGGAGTGCCGTGTACACAAGGCAATGGAAGTTACGTGTAAGGAAAACTGGTTCCAGCGCTACTTCCAGTAGTGCTGTGGGAAAACACGATTCTTTATGTACGTCTATTCATTGCAGTCAGGAACAAATACATAATTCTGAACAACTACTCCAAGATGAAAGATCGTGGATTTGAAACACCATGCATTTTCATACAGCTTCACAGTTTCTTTCAGTCTGTCTCTCTTTGGATCATGGTACAAAGCAGCTTCTTGACGTTTAGCTTTTTGTACATGTAGTGTTGCTATGGACCAGACTAGACACTGAGTTATCCATGATCCTCACAGAACCTCACAGAACAATTTAGGGAGACTTCTGCTTCAAAGGAGGGCTGTGTTTCCATGTCATTTTTTAGCATCTGTATTTGTCATTATTTTAGAAGGTGGTTTAGGCACATCTAAGTTAGAGACATGATTAGGAAAAGACAGAATCAGAAGAGATGCCAAGTAAAAAAGTTGCTGATTTACGTCAAAGAATCTAGAAACTTAGAAACAAAAAATGTCCTCATTCATGACAGAAATAAAAGTGTCCTTTTCAACATCTGAATTTGGAGTAATGGCTGACTCAAAACCAAGTTCACAATGTCTTCTTTTTAAAACAGTTTTTGTTATGGACTATTGTTCACTTAACTGAAATATGTTAAAGTCAAGAGAGATGCCTTATTGGGACAGTTCTCAAAGAACCGATTTAGCCAATGTTAATGAACAGTAATGCCTGATGCTTAATCAGAAGAGTATTATAGGGGGAAAACCAATGCAGCAGAGATGTGTATTTAACATATGCCAAGTGATTAAATGGTGATTAACCAGGGGTTGAAATTTTGAACTCTGGACTTTTAATAAAGTGTCAAATAAAGATTAAAAGGAAGAGGAAAGAGTAGTCAAAGAAGAAACTCAGTAAGCTTCCATTTTATTACTGTCTTTTTATTCAGTGTAAGTCGATTTTTTTAAAGTCCTATATATTTGCCGTCTCACATAAAATCCTGTAATAGAGATGGACATTTAGGATGCAATATTCAAACACATTTAATGGATTTGAAAGCCTCCCTGTGTTCTAGTTGGTTTTCATGTTACCTAAATTTGCAATGCATTGAATGGAATACTAACTATTTACAGTATCACTTTTAAATATAAATAGGTATATTTGATACATCATTTTTCTTAGCTATATTAAAACTCCACTGCAAAGCACTTAGTAGCTTCACAAACCACTGACCGCATTCTGCAGATTTTATCCATCTTGGATAACAATCACTTGGGAAAGTAGCGTTACTGAAGTCAATGGACAGAGGTATTGATGCTACTGGGCCATGGATGTGGGTCATGGAATCAAAACCTGTGGTAGCCAAACTACTTTACTGACTCCAAAGTGCTTATTAACATGCAGTGGAAGCTCTCAAGGTGGTTCTACTCTTCAGAGCTAATGATTCATGCCAAGTATTATCATCACACTTTCAGTGTTGTTCAACTGCAGTCCATCTCATCAGATGCAAAGAATTTAATTTCTCAATAGCACCTCATGATAAGTTTTAACTCCTCTTTTGGGCAGTCAGAAATGGTAGGTTTCTAGAGCCAGTATGTGGGAGCAAAAGTTCCTCTTCAGGAAAAAGCAAGCAGTGAGAAGTATTAAATTACCTTCATGTTTTTCCTCAGCCTCAGGACTGAACATTCATGGAAGCTTGAAGAACCAGGCTCCAACTACCCTTGCATTTACGTAGTGTTCTGTGTTGTTGTGCGAAGGTGGCAAATTACTGCTCAACAGTCCATGTGCAGCTGCTTCATGGTGCTTTCCAAATGTTTCACTGCAAAAGGAGAGGAGGAATATTAAGCATCTTCTCCCAGGTGATGCTTCCTAGCATGGGAACTGCTGTGATAAGGTGATGAGTTTACCGGGAACTTGCTGTGCTAAGTGGACTCTGAAGGAACATAAGCTGCAACTGAAGCTATACAGTGAGTTGGACAAGAAATTAAAAGTTACCTTAATTAATTGGTTCTTCATTTCTTCAATATTTCAGAAGTAAAACCATACAAAGATACAATGAAATACCATGAAAAAAATTTAAAAAACACCCAAAAAACTAAAAGGAGAAAAAAATTGGTGACTTCATCAGACAGACTTGAAATTATCACGGTGGCTTTACAAATACTTAATACCTGCAAATACACTATTGCTTATATCTTCACTGCTCTTACTGCAGCTGAAGACAGATTTTTTAATGATTCTGATTGCCATAATGAAAATCAGCTTCAATGAAAGTGAAGGTAGCTCAACACTTTTGAACATCAGGTAATTATAAAGTTATTATGTCATAGCTGATGGCGCTGCCTAGGTAATTTCCTAGTTAACATTACACTGCAAATGCTCGTGTACTTAACCTGGTGGTAGTTATTTGGCAGTAGTATTTGGCAGAGAAAAAAAATATCAACCTGAGTCCAAACCTTTATGCTCTGTGGTTTTCTGCAAATTCAGGAAAGGCTGGACTGCAGAATTTTCTAGTGATACTTGTTAATTTTCATGAGTGTAAAGAGTGAATGACTATAAACACTCTTATCATGCAGTGAAATAAGTACTTTTTGAAGCTGTTGCATGGACTCTCCACTTACTCTGCTGTATTCCTTGCTTCAGCTAGCTGAAAAAAGGATGCTTTTGCAAACATGGAGAGTCTTATCTTTATTTTATTTCTTTATACCAAATTTACGTCTTGGGATTGTGGAAGGTTTCAAGTTACTCTCAGTTTGAAAAGTGGGGAACTTCCCCCTACAAGTAATGAATATAAACGACACAACAGAGTTCTACTAGCTGTGGTTCAAGCCAAGCATAAGATTTTTGTAGCAAAAGTGTCAAAAAAAAGAAACAGTTATTACCTTGAAGGTCTTCTTTCCTGTTTTGACCATCCACACCTCTCTAGATCTCTTCTCTGTCACCATCTGAACCAAGCAGATCCTAGCATCTGGTTACTGAAACTCACGGGAATTACTGTTCAAAAGCTTCCTTAGGTAAACTATTGACCATTCTGCCTCTAATCCAAGACCAGATGGAAACAAGCATTGTCAGCAGGATAACGATAATCGCTTATCCATAAATTCTCTAAAAAAATGCGTCTCTCCACTTAGAAATTAGTTCCATTTTATTACCCTTTGCTGCTGCAGCTGCAAACTTTCTTTCAATAAAAACTTTAGAGCTGGTCCCGACTGCTTGTCTTCTACAGCGGGGAACATACATGTAACAATGCAGTGGAGAAGTGCTGAAATCAGAGAAAAAATAAATTTAAAAAAAGGTTTCCTGAACATACCAAGGACATGAAGAATGTTACCTTTGTTCACATTGCTGATTCCTGTTTCTCCTCTTTTTCAGTGTTTTGTTGTCATGGGACTATGAAATTTAACAGAAGGGACCATTGCCTTTTGAGTCTTCAGTATTCTCTCTAATCTAAATTTTGGACAGTTTGGGGGATTGTATTTGTGCTTTCCTGTTGGTAACAATTTTTTTAAAAACTCTTCTATGCTGAATTACTTATTGCAATAATGTAAGTGCTGTAGAGGTGAAACCTGTGGCCACTGGCAGACATATACCCTTTGTTTCATCTCCCGTTGCCACTGCCTGGCCTGCAGTGCTGGGCACCATTATCAGGAGACACTTGTTTGGATAAGCAGATTCCATAACGTAACAGTCGTAGCCCATTTACAAATCCAACACAGGCAGCTTAACATAATAATAATAATGAAAAAAATCAAACATAAAGTAATGGGAAAATATGTGTATTGTTTGCTCTGTTTGACATCATAAAAAAGGTGCACACTTGGGATGTTTATGCCCCAGATTGTTATTTTCTGATAATGTACCTGGTTAAAGTAAAGTTTTCCCTCTGGATGCATATATAACGCTTAGATAAGAACAATTCACAAAATCCTATTATAGTGCTGCTGTACACAAACACATTTTCAGATGCTTCAGATAATATCAGGTACATATATACAAGACGAAAAGGTATTTCTAGGAATATCATTATTGGTGGCATATCTGTTTAAGTTTCCATATGTACTGGTGGCTCTTTCTTTGAGGCAGACACTAAAAACATCAAAAAATATATTTGATTTCTTGAAATAACAATCTTTTTAGGCAAACAAACAAAGAAACACAACTTTAGTATTCTTCTGCCCCACTAGCTACCATGATTCCTTCTTTCTCTCCAGAAGCAAAATCATCACTTTTAGATCTCCAAGGCACGCTATTGCTTTCAGTATATGTTTAATTCCATCCAAAAGGAGGGATGTGTGAGGATTTTCAACTATTGGGAAACATAAAATGCAACGTTGTCTTGCTTTTTAATAGTTTTTTAAGTAATTAAAAAGTTTAAATCTAACCTTATAGGAGACTTTGTTTTATTGCTGCTGCACCACCTGAAAGGGCTCTTCCAATTTCTTACTCAGCAGCAGGGAAACCAGCAGTTGCATTGTTGAACCACTACTTCTGTGTTTGTACACATCTGCAAGTGTGACATCTATAACCACTATGGACTTCTTTCATGACCCTATGTAAACAGTTCAGGCTTTGTCATAAAGACATGGGGATAGTCTTAAGAAAGTCTCTGGATTTGTCTCTGTTTTCCATTTGGCAAGTAATTTCTTTCCTTGTGTTTTTGTTTTCCTGGCTGTGCCTAATGAATTTGAAACCAGCACTAAAAAGCATCGAGATATACAAGCCTACAGCAGAATGCTAGAAGGGGGGTGCAATCATGGCTTATCCTTGAATACCCATAGATAGCACTGTAATGTATTCTTAGCTGAATTTACTCTGGGTGGTTAGTAGTTTGCTGGAAAATTTTAAGATAGCGTTGTAATTGTTTTAAATCTCCTATGTTTAAAATAGGTTTAAAAGTATCCGGGTGTGTATTTTACTAAAATATTCAGGCTATTCAAATATTCAAGCTAATTAAAATTAGTCCACACTGGTCCTATTTCTTTCATCCAAGAACCGGCTGTACATGTTAAAAGAGATAATACCACAGGCTATAGAACAACTAGTATTATATGAAGCTTAAAAATCAGCTTTTATAATTATAACTTGTTTTAGCTTTCACTGTCTTCAGCTATACTTGGCGATATATTTATAAACATTGAATATTTTATAGCACTTATGGAAGAAAACACTTTCAATAAGAAAATCATTAACATCTTTTTAGTATAGTTAAACTAGAGCTTAAACTAGCAATGATGTAAGTATTACATTTTGTGCTTTGTATAGAGTGTTTTATAAAAGCCTGTAATTGGAAAGTTGTAAATGCAATGCTGTTGTAAAGCTAGGAACCATTTGGTCAAGAATCAAGCAACTAACATGAATGTCTCCTCAAAGAACAAGACTTCTTGTACTAGACATCCAGCTGGTATAGACATTATCATAATCTCACAAAAACAGATTTTATAAAATATGCTTTAGAAAGAATCCTGAGTTTCAAAAATGTAAAGAGCAAAGAGGGATGTAGGGGTATGTTCACAGAATATATCATAAACAGCTCTCATTCCACACTCTAAAAAACTTCTTGTTGAAATCAAATCAAAACTTCCTGATGATTTCTTATTGAACGTGTTTTCTTCTAAAAGTGCTGTAAGCTTTTGAACTTGAAGAAACATATATTTATGGCTCAAAAAGGCTCTAGAGGAGAAGATGATTACTTCTGTACTACTTGTGTTTTCTCTTAATCTTATAGATGCTTTTTGTTTTGATCTCCTGATAACCATGAAATAGTAAAACTCTTTTGAGATATCTATCTGTAAATATTAGATTTTAGTTTGTACAGGATATGAGCCTAACCTGTAGCAATAACTGAGGCAGTCGTCATAAAATAAAAGTGTGATTCATTTTACCACATTTTACTACCTAGCAGAAAGGAGTCTAATCTAAACTAGCCTCATAGGCTCCTCCTGTAGCAAGTACAGGAATACTGATGCTTTCCTCCCTTGTGATGTTTGTTATTTAAGATATGCGGCATATAAAATGAAGCCAAGCAAAGCACAATCTTATACAACTACCTATCTGACAAAGGGGACCTCTTAGCTGACCGGTTCAAATGAGAACCAAAATTCCCATAGCTGAAGTGCAATGAGCTTTCTAGCCTGATATCCAGTCTGATATCTTTATAGGATTCTTTCTGAATGGGAGACTGTGTCCAGCTTGCGTAAACACCTACATTTACACAGACATTATTTGTCTTTGACAGCCTTCAAAGGCTTATTTCTTTCTCTTTATACAGAGGAATGAGAGACTTTCTTCAGCATTTTGCCGCAGGATGCCTACAAACTTAGGGACACATAGAGTTTAATTACATCATCCTCACTTACAGAATTTATAGAAATGGTGTCTGGCCTCATGGACAAAAACACACTGTAACTGTGGAGTTTGGCTGGTTATTAACAGGAAATCTCTGAAATATAAGACCATATATTGATACATGGTGTTTACATTATCAAATGAAGACTTCACTAAGATAGTATTTGTTGTTTATCACTGCATGTACTGATTAAGGCATATTGACACTGAAGATCAGGCTGATGAGAGCTTTTTATGCCCGTTGTTGAGGCATAGCAGAAGTGTGTTGCAAAGTTGTATTGCTGAACAAAATTTAACAACCCTTCTAGGTAATGCTTATTCATTAAGTTTAGTGGCTTTTAACCAAATTCTTACATGTTCTGATTATCTTAGCAGAAAAGTCAAACCATCCTTCTTGCTTGAGACTTAAGTTATAATTTAGGTATAGATATATGCTTTCTTACCAATTGAAAAAAAGAAGTTTAAGTTTGGATATATAGGTTACTAAGGAAAACAGAAATGCTTTTTACTTAATCATTAAATTTGGAAAGTCCTCTTAAAGACCAACTTTTAAAAAAAACCCCTCTTCTGAGAAGTTCCCTTCTTATCTCATCAAAGTGAAGTTCTCTGTGATTTACCTGAAGCAGAATTTCACCTCATATTAATCCTTATGAAACTAAATGGCCCGAGTAAATGCAAAAAGGTAAAACCTTGACTTGAAAAGAAGCCTGGGTCATTCTTACAAGATACACATAAACACAAAAGCCAGTCAGAAGTGTACTGCATATACATTAAATTGACTGGAGTCCTTAGCTATGTTTCTAAGGCCATGGAAGTGTTAAGGATTTGGATGAGAAGAGCTAGTTTTGAATCCAGCCAAGCCTGAAAAAGATGCATTTTTTTGCCTTGCCTGAAGTTAGAGAGAAGGTTATACAATCCTCTGAAATAAAGAGGCAGCTCCCCTTCTGCTCAGCTTTATAATATGGCCAACAGCTCTTCCAGTTCGCTCCTGGGAGTTTGCAGCAACCAGAGGCCTAAAAAGAAGAACTGAGAACAAAACACAATACAACTCAACATAAAATAGCAGTATTCAGTAATTCAGCATTATTCCTACCATGTGATGACATCACTGAGATGACATTAGAAGAGGTGATGTGCAGCTGGTAAGCTTTGCTACAGAACTCAATTTAAATTCTCTTTGAACAATTTTAGCAGCATATTGAAATGATATTCTCATGTAAATGGCTGAGGGGTTCTACACTTGAACTCCAGCTTCTTTAGAATATATATTCCTGGAGAAGACACTGAGGCTAAAATTTGGTAAACAAAGATAAGTAATGGGATTTAATACAGATTTAAGGTTCTTGATATTCATTGATTTGCCTGTCTCAAGACAACTGCTTGACTGGCTTCTTTTGATTAACTGACTTAAAGGCTTTCTTTGGTTTCATAGGATTTATTTAAGATTAGTCACATTTGCCAACTTATAAATTGCATAGGTTGCCCATGATATAGCAAATAGGATTCACAAAGCCTTTAATGAATTTTGCACAACTATAAATTATTTTAATTACCTGTGATACAGTATTACTTGTCTGCTACTAATTTTGGTAATAGAGTACTTGGTTCCCTCAAGAGTCAGCTGACTCTCCAAGGTGTAATATCTTTCAAAAACTCTTTATAAAGAAATATGCAGGAGACTGAAGTAATCGCTGTTTGTGTACTGTTTTGTTTTTCATTTAGGTTCCTTTTTCTGACAATAAAATTATCATAACAAAGAATAATCCCTTTATTCTTTTTTGCCTTTAATTATGATATGACAAAGAACCGCGTTCAAGGGACTAAATGAAGGGAATCAACCCTAATTCACCATCCAGAGAGCCAGATATTAAGATTTAGCTTCTACTTGTTATAATTTCTTCAGATTGTAAATAGCCTGCAAGTTTTTAAACAAAATGAAATAGCACTTAGTAACTTGAAATAACTCCTTCTAGACTCATAGTATTATTAGTGATCAAGAGTACTTCATGGTCATCTTTAATTTGATTATTAATTCTTGCTAAACAGGAGCTCTTTTCATCACAGCTTTCTTTACAGTTTGAGAAAGGGGAAACTGCAAACCAGCATGTGTGACACAGTATCAGGAAGGAACTGTAATCAAGAACAGGACTGGCAGACAAGTAGATGGATATAATGTAATGTGAAAGAGGCAACACGACTTTTATAGGAAGTAGTTATCCCTTACAAAATTTATTAGAGTGCTTTTAAAGAGTCAGCAAGCATGTAGATGAAAACATACTTGGATTTTTGAAAAGTCCCTTACTAAAGGCTGGTGAAGAAACTAGAGTATTATAGGAGAAATAAGAAACACGTTTCTTGGGTTAATAACTTCTTAAAGAAGCTGATGTGAAGAGTTGGAATAAATGGTCAGTTTTCTTACTTGGGGTAGCTGACCAAGGTTATCCTACAGGGATCCTTTCTGTTGCAGTGGAGACAAAATCTGTTCATGATGTTGAGGTAGTCAGTGACAACTGGGAACACAGATTTCCTGATGCTGAATTATCGGGCAACAAAATAGCAGGTGAAATCCCATGCTGATAAATGCAAAGCAACGAAAAGGGAGAAAGACCCTAACTACACAGGGACTGTGCTAAACTGTCATCAGGAAAGCAACTTGGAAAGCACAGAAGAAAGTACCAACAGAACACAACAGAGGGAAAATGTTAATTAAAGAGAAAACACTATTATGCCATGAGGTGAGTTGACCCTGGATGGAGGCCAGATGCCCACCAAACCCACCCTATCACTCCCATCCTCAGCTGGACAGGGGAAAAAAGATATAATCAAAGGCTCATGGGTCAAGATAAGTACTGGGAGAGATGACTCACCGATTACTGTGACAGGCAAGACAGACTAAAAAAATAATTTATCTAATTTATCACCACAAAAATCAGAGGAGGGTAATGAGTAATAAACCCCAATTTTAAAACACTTCCCCCCCAACCCTTCCCTTCTTCCTGGGCTCAACTTTACTCCAGAAATCTTTCCCTCCTTCCCCCCAAGCAGCACAGGAGAAGGGAATTGGGGGTTATGGTCAGTTCATCACAAGTTTTCTCTGTCACTCTTTCCTCCTCAAGGGGAAGACTCCTCACACACTGTCCCTTCTCCAGAGTGGGGTCCTCCCCCATAGGAGAGAGTCATAAAATCATGGAATGTATTGGGTTGGAAAGGACCTTTAATGGTCATCTAGTCACACCAACCTCACCCTTCCCTATCAACTACTCCAACATGAATCCTTCCCACAGGAGGCGGTTCTTCATGAAGTGTTCCAGCTAGGTCTGGACTGCTTCAGTGTGACCCTGATGGGGTCACCAGTCCTGCCAGCAAACCTGTTCCAGTGTGGGCCTCTCTCTTCATGTGCTGCAGGTCCTGTCAGAAGCCTGCTCCAGTGTGGGTATGTGTCCATATGAAATATGATGGCAACTTATTTTCCTTTTCTGCACATGTGTTCATAATATATACACAAGAATAATATCTATATATTGAAATGCACACATGCTGGATGTGTTTTTGTGAGTGTATTTATACTGGAGCTATCAAGGAAAGATTCAGTTCCTTTTTTCAGCAGTCCCTTAAGTTACCGAAAGTGAGGATTTCACTGGATAGAGAAATCCAGCTTATGTTAATTGGAGAAGGGAACTTTTCTATTTTACTGTAGTTTTGAGCGACATACAGAAGAAAGATGCAACAAGGCAGATCTCAATCTCCCTGTTCATGGTCAAATCCAAGCAGATAGACCAAAGCCAGTTACATCACTCCTGGTGTACATCAACTGGGCTGAAAGGATACCCTTGTCATATGAAGTTTGATGAGAGCTTCCCACCTCAGAGCTTCTGGAATAAGAGATTACAGTTATATGGCTTAAACTCTGAAAGTTTCTGACATTTAATATCAGTAATTAAGAGTTCAGATTGGTGGCTGAATCAATAACCCCTTGCAGTTATTGATCAGAAACTGCTGCCCTGCCAATCACAGAGCACAGCTGACCTTATGAAAGCTGATCTCTGCTTCCAGCACTGTCTCTGTACCTCCTCTTTATGGCCTATGTGCCTCAGAAGCACTTAAAAAGATGTGCGTATGCTGTCATCAGGATCTGCTGTGACAGGGGGCTGCTGGGCCACGCAGCAGCGTTTGACTGCTGCAGCTCACTTGGGTATGGAAAAATCTTCAAAGGCCCGAAAGGCAGGACCACTGGAGAGGCACTCCTTCCCCCACGGACAGACCCGCCTCTCAATCTGCCACCTCTTGGCTGCCAACCCAGAGCAGCTGTCCCCTCTTCCCAGACTGAGACAGCACGATCCTTTCTCTCCCACGTGTAAACATTAAAGTGCTTGAGGCACTCTTTGAAGCCCAGATAACTTCACACACTGTAGTTGTACTCACTCTGCCATCCCTCCCTGCTCTTCACCACCAGGGAAACATCACTGGGCACCACAGGACAGCATGCACTCTGTTCTGTGGATGGGAAGCACTTACCTGGGTATGCAAAGGGCACTTTGCTGGAGAAACAACTCACTGAGAAGTTCAGTGTGGGTGCCATGCTTCTATAGGCAAGGATTTATATTTTCCCATCTGAAGTGCAGGAATAGCAGTAAAGTTACTGTAAGACAGTGGTTAAAAACTTAATATACTACTAATAATACTACTACTTATAAATAATAATAATAATAATAACAACAACAACAATAATCAATACCTATTAATGGAATAGCATAATATAATATTTTATAAAAGCAGTCTTCTTTCCAAGAAAATATTGACTTTTCATTGACCAAGAATAGTTTTCTGGAATGACTCCCCTCTCTCCCCCAACTATTAAATCAACAAACACAAACATCTTAATTCTCTTTCTTTCTCTTAGATTGTAGTTAGATGTGTTCAAAGAGTGTTTTAACTTAGTATCTCCTCTCATAACCTGTGGAACCTCTAAGGTACAATAGGAAATTTAGTTCAACCATACAACCAATGAAGGAAAACGAACACATGCAGCAACTCATAAAACCTGTGAAACCTGTGACTCCCATGAAAGACCAAAGGGACATTCCAAATCAAAATATTTCAAATCTTTATTTTTAAGAAGTTGTAAAATTTTTGCAGGGGAAAAAAACCCCACCTTATGAAAATAAAACCAAAAATCTCAGCATATTTTCCTTCCCAGCTTCAGTTGTATCAAAGGGGTTCTGCCACCTCTGCCATTTCTTTCACTTTTATGTGCCAAATTGGTCCCAGCTGATTAGCAGAGTGTTTTAAAGCTTCACAAGACAGTCTTCAGAGTCCTTCTACTACTATATAGTATCCTTTATCTTCTCTGTCTTGTGCCATGCCCATTTGTGGCATGTGACAGTGTTTCACATCCTCCTTCACACGGTGCATCTCTACAGCCTGGCTGAATGAGTACCTAACACTGCAGGAGAATTAATAGTTACTTAATTTTTTGAACTAACAACGCATAAGTATTTTTAGACTTGGAGATATCTATAGATCTGGATTCTAGTCTTTAGAGATATTAATGTCACATAAGGGCTTAGATGTTAAAAGAAATTTTGATTAAAGTTTAAATTAAGAAATAACTGCAGAGGCAAGTGTCTGTGGAAAGCAGGAAAGACATGCACAAGGAACAACACTGGTTATCTTCCCTTCTCTTGAGGCAACATCCCTCTGAGCTGAGCCTTCTGAGGTGGGATGTGTACACAGTGCGACTCCATCAGCAGGGAGCTGGGAGCAACAGAAGCTGGAGGACGCTATAAGTCTTCTGAATCAGCTAATGATGATTAGCTCTGATTTTGTGTAGACCAAGCTGACTATGTTACTGTCTGAGTGCAGCAAGACTTAGCTATGAATGAAGAAGTCACTACATTTGTCTCCTCAGTAGGCTGCCCAGCTAACCCCAGTCTCTGTTTACCCTAACTCAGCACTATGCTTCACCTGTTCTTGGTAGAGACTATGTCATGTTGCAGAAGCACCTAGCAGAGAAGGCTTGCTGATAATCCTTTGAAAACCTATTTCGCAGCAAACACCTTGCTGGTATCTTGCTGGATTCTATGACCTTTAAAGCTCTTGTCCAAACCAAACCATTCTATGATTCTGTGATCTCATCAGTCTAAACCGGAGCTTTGATGTTCACTATCAGAAACAGTCAGGCTAGGAAGCACTGTCAACGTGGGGAAAACGAGAAAGTAAGTTGTCACTCATCTGAAGGCTGTTTCACTGTCACACATGCTAACGGAGAGAAAGGCTGACCTTACAGTGAAGACCTGAGACCTGGGCATAACCAACCAGAATATTCCATTTTTGTGCATCATGATACGCAGATACTGAGATAAAATCCCTGTTTACATAATAACTTACTAACTGGGGACAGGGGTTACAAAGTAAGGCTTCCATTTTTCTCATCGATTTTCTCAGTCCCTGGGGTACAGAATATTTCTGCCATGGACACCAGGCATCCCATCTATCTCTAATTACCCTGTGCTAGTGCAGGCTTCGGGGAAGGAAAAGAAATTACTTCAGATCACTTCAAAAAGACTGAGGATTGAAAAGTTAGTCACTATATTCCTGTGTGAACACTTTCTTTTCTGAACTCCTGGATAAAAGACATCTTTTTCTAGCATGAGAATTTGTCAAATGCTTTGAGGATATCTATTGAACGTGACTTAGATGTGAAACAGACACTCAGCTGTTTAGCATCCCCAGGACCTAGACATTTTGGGACAAGTCTCAGAACACATATTAGGCTTCCAGTGACCATTTATATTAGCAAACTGGATCCTTCCATAATCTCCAGGACTCAGAGAAGAGTTTCCAAAGATACGTGTTCTCCCTTCCTCACAAAAATGGCAATAGGTGTTAGCTTCACATGTGTTTGTTATGCTCCTTTTAGTGCAGGGCACATCTGGGAACAGAGATGGATGATTCCTCCATTGAGTTTTCCTGGGGATAGGGGTGATTTTCTCTAAGGGTTTTAGTCCAATCTGAATGAAGAAAAAACAGTGTTTCCCGCTGTCCACGTGGGCACCAAACAAACGTTTTGCTCACATACATAAAAATCTTTCTCATCAAAAGAAAACAGCTTGTACAAGAAAGATGCTGTGGAGTCACGCTTTCTTGCATGCAGTTTTGGAATCAGACACCTAAATTCCTTATATGTCCTATGCAACCTGCCCAGATATATTATTAGTGCTGGTTGCTACTTCCTTAGAAACGTGCTGTTCCACAATGATATCTCTGTGCTTTTGTAAGGTCTCTTTGCATGGTTTCCCCAGCAAAGACATTAGAAAGGAATCCCAAACAGGAGGAGCTTTCACCAAACCTCACCTGAACAGGAGGAAAAGCTCAGTCTCCAAAGGATGTTCTGGACTCTGAGGGGGTTATAAATACTTGTTGTTCAAGAAAAACCTTATGCTGTGGTGTTTCCTGTTGCTGTTACCTGTGCAAAGGAAGTGTAGCCAGTGTGTGTGCATGACGTTCCTTGTGCTGTGAATATACCTTACTTTTTTTTTGTGTAAACACACCCTCAGCTGTTCTGCTCCTCAGCACCCCATCTGCAGAGATGGAGATGACAACACTTTCCCATCTCAGAAAGCCTGATAGTGGAGGGCCTTCGTGATTTCAACAGATGGTGCCTTGGAATTTAGGGGAGAAAATCAGCTGGTGATCTGGATTTAGAGAGCTACACATACTTCATTTCATGCATCACATTGGGACAAACCTCCTGGTGTCTGTTCCTCAGGTTGGGAGCTTGCCCAGGGGAGGGCTATGTAGATACTTCATTTCACACAGTGACTATTTCAATTTTAGCCCCTTCCCTGCATAGGGACAAATGTCTTAATTTTACAAATAATGGTAGAATGTGTCTAAGAAGGCAAGACAATTTAGATGGATAGACTTTGGCTGATGTTTAAGAACTGTAATAAATAATCTCCTCCTCACTCACGCCTCTCCCCCAAAAATCTACATACCTTTGTGCATATTTTATAACAAGTTCTTATAAAGAAATAATCCAAAATGGCACCTGTTAAAAGAAAGTATAACCCCAAAATGTAGGTTATTGAAATATGAAGGTAATATAGAAAAGATAGCAGTGCTGATATTAATGACCTATCTGTCTCCTGGTGCACTTAAAAAGTCTCTCATGTATTTTATTTTATTTTTTATTAGAAACTGTATCATTAGCTCTGAAAGATCTTACTGGGTAGGGCGAGGAAAAAGATCTGACTTTTTAAAAGCCATCATTAGCTCTAAAAGATCTTACTGGGAAGGGCAAGGAAAAAGATCTGACTTTTTAAAGCCAAATTCAGCCAGACATTTTTTTTCTCACTTAAGAAAAAAAAAAGGATTTTTCATAAACATTTTTTCCCTCTGGCTGGAATATTAGGACAGTATATTAAATTCCCGCCCCCAATTCCACAAAAGGAAGACCCAGATACATTTACATAATAATGTCCCTACTGTGCTTTTGACAGATGGGTTTCATCGACACAGACATACTGTTAGGAGCTTAGCAATAGATTAAAAAAACAACAATGATACAGTGTAACATAATAAAAGTGTATTGTAATGTACATCATAACTTTTGGCCAAGGTTAAATTTCCAGTTGGTGTATGAAAGTCGTATTCCATTAGACAAAATAGATGTCACGCTGCAAAGCATTAAAGATGAGTTGACTGAGCCATTTGTTTTTATTTATATTACATTACATTTTCCTTGATTCTATTTATGCAGCGGGCAAAAGAAAAATAAAAAAATAATCCTTCAGCCCCCCTTACTCACCTACACCACTGCACCACAACGCTGCTGCCATGCGAAGCTGCCCGCAGTGCAGGGCGCTGTACAAAGCCACAAGAGCAACCTGCTGTGGATGCAGCAGTCCCAAGCAGATACACCTGGGCAGGTTACAAGCACTTACACAGTTAGCAAGCCAGCCACAACAGTAGCAAGGTCATTGAGCAACAACCTAGACTTCCAGTACAGTCCTGTCCACGCTACTCCACTCATTGCTGCAGCAAGAGGTGGTTACTGCTCTGCTTAGCATTTCAGAGGCCGGGCAGAGGCGCCTGCTGCAGATCACTAGCTGAGCTGCTGTGAGATCCAGCTGTCCTCACTCCTTCCTGTCTGCCCTAAGCTTCACAGAATAAACTGCTTTGTAATACAGAGACTCTTGGAAGATATATCTAGTTGGGATGTGCATACTCCTGCCCCCAGGAAGACTGTCCATTGCAGTGCTCACTCTGGGTCAATTTGCAGGTGGGTCCTCTTCACTATCCCCTCTTCACAATTCCTCTGCAGCTGCCTCCATTCCTCAGGAGATTCTCCAAAAGCTTCTGAGGAGAAAAGAGAGCAATGTGTGTTTTATTTTTATTGTTGTTGGTTCTTTCCCCTTTCCTCCCCCGTCCAAGCTCCAGCAAATTTCTGCCTTTCTTCAATAATGACTTTGTGCAGCTTCACGATAAAAGTCATCCACCAAAGAGACAGAGCAGTTTTCTCTGCATGTCTCCCTGAAAGGTACTCTTGGTTGTGAGAGCTTCACAGCCTCTCTTTAATGTCAAGTTATATGGTTTTGGGGGCTTTCCCAACTCCATCAATCCCCCTGACAGCACAGACACTTTGAGTGGAGTGGTGAGGACAGAGCTGATAAACTGCAGCCTCCTCCGGTACTGGACTCTGTCCAATGAGACAATAATGCTCTCCCCAGGAAGCATTTTGTGCTCTGTATAAAAACATTTTTCCCACCAGGAGGTGGTAGCCAAGATGCACATGGGGATGGATGCCACCAGGCATCAGGTGAGGCTGACCTCGCTGGTGACACCTTCTTTTCCTTAGCAACCAGAGCTGAGGCACTGGCCTTGTTGAGTTGTTCCAACAATTGTCATGGCAACACACAGCCAGAAGGTCTCATTCTGCCTTGTAGAAGCTGTCATGATGCCCTACACAGCCCAAAAACATTAGAAGAACTGTACTGGATTTCACTAAGAGAAACCATTCACTGGAGAGGAAGGATGAAGAGAAGAAAATACAACACCTTATGATTTGGGAAATAAATAGTTAAACAAAGCTCCCTGTCATTCTAGGTTTCCATCATTATTTGCCCATTGGGCTAAACACAGTATGGCATCAGGCATTCTCATGAGAAGGAGCTCACAACCAAAAGGAATAGACTTGTGCTGAAGAAAGGATTTCACTACTCCACATGGAGGACACAGAGATGGACTCGGTCTACTATCCTGTTTATGCTTTGTGTCTGTAAAGAGTGTATAAACAAATCCCAGTTCATCTGTAAAACACAGCGAGTGTGTTTTTCCTTCAATTCCACTTCCCATGAACTCTAGAAATGAGCACTGGAATAGTAAGAATCATAGAACCATAGAATATTCTGTGTTGGAAGGGACCAACTCATCAAGTCCAACTCCTGGCTTCACACAGGGCCAGCCAAGTCAGAGCACATGACTGAGTGCACCATCCAGATGCTTCTTGAACTCAGCCAAGCTCTGTGCTGTGACCATTCCCCTTGGGAGCCCGTTTGGTGCCTGACCACCCTCTCAGTAAGGAATGTCTAAAGAGTTCAAGTAGCCTTCAGGCAGACTGGTGTTCCTGGACCCTCTTTTGGTCATGACATACAGAAGGACTGACTGTTCCTGTTCAGTCAAACAAGTCATTGAGATGGATATGCAGACAATCATGTAGAAGTAGTATGTTTTATTTTCCCTTCTTTGCCCTGTGTTATAAAGTATGAGAGGTCATACAACCTTTTTGTTTCTTTCCAGTCTCAAAATCTGTGCTGCCATATAGTCAAAGCCATGCCAGAACCACAACTTATTTTACTTTCCATTCTGTAAAGGGATCCTTCTCCTGACATCACATAGCAAAACTTGACTTCTGATATTCAAAACCAAACACATGCATACAGAACTGCATTTTGTAATGGGCTAAGATAACACTATTCCAAATTACTCTTTATTTATAAGGAAAAGTGCATGACATATACCAAAAGGACTGTGTTTTGCTGGATTATTTTTGTTGGGGGTTTTTTGCTTTGGTGGGGGTTTTTTTGGGGGTGTGTGTCTTTATATTTATTTCTTAATCATATCCTGAAGAGGTCATATGCAAAAACAGCTATAAGAAAAATGTTTTCTGTTTGGTTTGTTGTTTGGTTGTGGGTTTGTTTTTTTTTTTTTTATCAGCCTTCCTCCTCATTTATTCTTATAAGATTGTACAGCTATCTGCCTTTAATTTCCTGTTTAAACCATATCTCCAACTTGTAAATAAATATTTTTTTTCTTGTTCAAGTCAAGTTTTAGTCTCCAGTTAATGAGGAAAACACATTTAACACCAATGCCCTGTTCTAGGGCTGTTGATAAAGTGAAATCTAATTAAGTTTTGGTCTTTGCACTTGCTGGAGATGTTTAGAACTTGTTTATACTCAGAGTCTCAATTCAAGGTAAACTGATATATTGTGTTTGTATATTGAGAACCTGCATCAACTTTCACCACCTGAAGAATGTGTTAGTGGCCTAGCAGCCCTTTGCACAAGACTGGAAATGGGTAAGAAGAGGGAGGATGCTGTGTTTATGACGAGTGAGGTTTAACTAGGGAAGTCCAGCCATCTGAGGGCAGTGATACTTGCCAAACTTCAAATAAATCCGCTTCCATGAAACATTCGTTACACTGGGATAATCACCAGGGAAGGATCGAGCCATTCTTATTAATGCATGGACCAAACTTGCAGGTAAGTGCCTGATGGTGTTACAGGGACTTCTTTGCAACAGGAGATGGAAAGAAATTCAGTGATGTCTAAGAAGTACTGTTTCCCCTGGAAAGAAAACAGCTTTAGTTTCAGTATCTAAACTGATATGCAGTGGGTAAAAAGAGAGTCATCCATGCAGATAAGAAGATCCTCAGATGCTGCTGCAGGGCTAACTCAATTGCTTTCCTCCTGTGTTTGCTAAAATTGGTACCTCCTGTGCAAAAGCCATGATAAACAAATAGCAGTATCGTTCCAAATGCACTGTCATCATCATCATCATCATCACAGGCCTCCTCCTGGCCACTACAAGATGAAGGCCTGACCTTAAAAATGGCACCCCTGGCTCGGACCAAATGTGGCCAATTTTGTCCCTGCCATCTGTCTATTCATCTTGGTGACAAGCAGCCCTGGCTCTGTTCACTGGCCATCTACTATGAATAGACAAGTGCCTGCAAATGAGCTTCACTTAAATGTAGGGAGTTGATACCAGCCTCAGGAAAGTATTTTGCACATCACAGTAGGAAAGGGCCATTGTTTTTGTTCAGATTTCGTTTTTATTTCTTGCTGTGTTTATAAGAAAGGAAATTTTCTTCCTTGGGGGTAATGCAGAAGTGAGTTCACAGTTTGAATGGGTCGATAGTTAAGGGACAATAAAAAGGTTTCAGGGATGTAAACCAAGCAGAAGGGGCAGCATGGGGCAAGGATCGGAGACACCTGAGAGAAGAGAAAGTCTATGTTTTCAGAGGCAAATTCTCAAAAGAACAGTAAGACTGTGGGGAAGGTAATAAGTCACTGGAAGACACTTGGGATTTGTTTTCAGAATCATCTGATTAAATGATGTTCCTCATGCAACCAGTAAAATCACAAAAAAATCTTTGCTCCTGGGAATAAATGAAAATTTAGAGACTAGCAATCAGAGAGAGAGAGGAAATAAACACCGGTGATCAAAATGCAAAAAACCTCTGAATTAACATCTTTATTCTGCTGTAAGCATCTTTTTTATAAATCTGGACAAAATAACTCAACTTCTGTACACCAAAGTTTCACTGTTTGAGTCCTGTGAAGTGGATGCAACAACACATATATCTCTCCAGAGTTTGGAAAAGAAATAGAATCCCATACAAAGGCATCACTTTTCTATTGACATAATTGTCTTATTATGCTAGGTCATTTTAATAGTGTTGTGTGTTCTGTTCAGGTCCCAGATTTCACCATAAGCTTGAGCTGTTTTCTATTTCTACAAGGACTGGAGTTCAGCATAATGTGTTGTTTGACCATATCACACTGATCCTCTATGTCTCTTCTGTCCTTGATGCATGAGAACAATGCTGTGTTTGTGTTCCCTGGAAAATGGAGATGATGGAGGAGACAGGGAAAAAAAGAGCAGGTGTTCGGCAGGATGCGGACAGCATATTTTGGGAGGCATATGAGGCAACCAGGAGGAAAACATTGCTGGGATAGGAATTGGGAAGGAGGGAAGGCTGTATTACAGAGAGTTGACTGGAGGAGTGACAAAGTGAGCTGTGGGTCCTGGGCGGGAGCAGGGAGGATGGCTCAGACAGGAGTGTCATTCTGTGCTGCTTGGCTGCTTCTCCAGATGGAGACTTTTGAGGCCAGGCGTCACTGACAGTTTGCCCATAAGTGGTGTGCCAGCATTTCTGAGATATTTGTTAGGTTGGCGCTATTAATTCCTCACTTGCACAAGCACTTAAGTTCACTGACAATTGTTTAAAAGTCGTTAATAACATTTAATGGTGGTAAGATGATCAGCTTTTTGTTTTGCCTCTGAGCACCGCTGATGTCGGGGACAGAGCCAGAGGAATACAAAGCAGGAGTCGTATGGGTACAAAAATATTGGCATTTTGCTTTCAGCGTGATTATTATTATTTCAGCAGCGATTGTGTCTAGACAGCTCAGATGAGACCGGGGTCCATTGGTGATCAGTATGGAGCAGAGCAGACTGCCTTGAAGAGCTGGTCATATAAATAGGCAGGGCAAAGGAAAGGTGGGAGGAGAAAAAAAATTCAGAGAAGAGATTTTTTCCAGGAGGCATAGCAGGTCTCTGGCCCAGATAGGAGCAATATTAAAATCTCCTGATTACTGAACTGCTATTTAATCTACTTCCACAGACTTCTGGCATTGGGCTATGGCATGACTGTCTAGAGTGCTAGGAAAAAATGGGGACTGCATTATGGGATGAAGATGGACTTCCTTGACTGCATTGCCCATCCACATATAGAAGTTTGGTCAGATCACTTATTTTCTTCAAGTTCTTCTGGTAGTGGGTAAGTTTGGATGGTGTTCGTGTGAGAGGGAAGGACTGGGGAAAAAATTGCATGCTCTGTATGAAAATACAGGGCAGAAGAAGGCCCTGAGGGATCCAATTAAAACAACAAGACAGTTTCTGTAGCCCTGGACAGTTCCAGCCAAAATGGTTATTTCACTGATCTGGTATGGTTGTGCTTTATGCTGCTGAGATTTTACCTCATGAATTCTTGTCTGAATTAAAAATGAACTTTGCCCTTTCTAAAAAATGTTAATATTGCCCACCACAATCACAGCTGCAGTTTGCAGTATCTGAGGTCTTTACTGGGCAGCTGGATTGTTAGAGAGAACATGCAATTTTCTCTGGAAGAGCCTAAATTCATGTGTACAGCTGCCATTCCTGAATCTTGGGGATAGTCACAGGTGAACATTGTCTTGGAGCTCCTGTTCTTCAGGAAGAGAATCTCTCCATTTTGTTTGCCCAGATCTCATCACAAGACATTTCCATCACAACATGGTTAAGGAATCTGGGTCCCTTCCAACACAGTATATTCTGTGATTCTATGATTCTATGAATCTTGCTTTTAACGTCAGTATAGGAAGACAGAACTAGTTACTATGTACAGAGGAGAGGAAAGACACCCACATTGTTCCTTAATAGCTCAATCTACCTGAATATTGGCCTGAGTCCTTCCATGTGATGACTGTATCTAGACATCTGGAATTATGGAGTGTTTCCAGACATTGTTTGTGTGCTCTACAGCCCATTTGAGACATTGTATGCATGTGTCCAGGTGAACTACATTTTAGAATGCAAATCCAGGAAGGGATGGACAACACAGCTGGAAAATCCAGGTCTAGAATTCAGAAAGAAATGGAAACATCACCTTAGCAAGGAACTGAGATCTTGCTGCAAGTCAGTGTACAGCATTTTAGCACGGCACATTACCTAGATTTAGGTGGCAGCTGTCACTGTGGGACCTTGTGCTGCCTTTCTGTTGTGACTAATAAGCCTGTATAGCCAAGTGAGGTCCTTGCACGGCTACTAGAGAGGAAAGAAAAAAGGTGATCTAAGAGTTTATGGGGTTGAATAGAGCCCTTGAGCACACAGTCTCACTTTTTTTTCCTCCTGTTGCTGCTTCAGGTTTCATTTTAGTTTATAAAGGAGAGAAAGTAGCAGCAAAGAGGTGAAATTCATTAATGTCTCTGGGTTACACAGGTGGGATAATGATGAAACTTTGACAGGTTGCACCAAAGGTGAACAAGCATGGGAATCTCATGGCCTTGATATAAGCAAGAGAAGAACCTAGGGTTGGAGTTTTGGTCTTGGTATGCATCACCTAAGTGTGTTACCCCAGGGATCAACATCTGACTGCATGACCATGAACCTGTTGTCTCCACTGATGAAGTGGAAAGAAAGGGTTTCAAATCAAAGCTGATCTCTAGGAATGTGTGTTTCTGGCGCAGGGATCATCCTTATGGTGAGGAGCTTGACTTTCAGATCCTAATTAAAACAACAATAAAGATGAGGGGAAAAAAAATCTGCTTCAGTGAGTGAGACACACAGTTTAGATCTTTTTTGTAATATTGTAGAAATTTGCTGCCAAAACTTCTTTTTTCCCTCTCTGCCACTATAAAAAATGACTCTGGATGCAATAAGAACAAGGTGTTCTAATTAAATAGATTTGTTTACATCTCGTAGCATGAAAAACTAATTCAGTCTGATATACTGTAGGTTCTTGCACTATCTTTCTCCCACTTCATGTAAAATTGCCCGTTTTAAGTAGTATTTTATTTAAGAATATTTAAAAAGTTGCCTTGATTAAAGAAAAACTGATTTAAGTCCCATAGTGTTTATTCCTTAAAATAAAGATTTCACTTCAGGGTGCAAGAAGATGCAAAGGGGGGAGAGCAGAAGCTGTGCCATCTATTACAATATTTCCTCTCTCTTTTATTGCATTGCAAAGGTCCCTACCTTTACTAGTCATGAGAACTCCTAGCCTGTGGCTAGAAAACATTTTTATTAAGTGAAGGTTAAAGTCAGGGCCAAAACAGATCCACTGTAATATGATTACAAGCATAATACCCTGACCCAGACCTATGCCATAGTATCAACTCCAAAACAGAAACAAAGACAATACTTCTTGATTGTAACTGTGCTCCTACCATTGTAAAGACTTCTGCATGGTCTCCACACAGACTGAGCTGGAGCATCCTTAAAGGTGCCACAACAGAAGGATAAATGCTGTTTGAGGTATGGAATCCAGCTGCATACAGAACAAACCACAGCAATATAAAGGACAGTCCTGTCCATCAGATAATCTTTTGCAGGTATATAGAGCAAGGCTTGATGAAGCTGCTGTGGGAAAGAATAATATCCCAATAAATGTATTTCCTGTGTTGTTGAGGTGTTAAAATGAATTGCTACTGCTACTTAGGGAAATTTCAGTTCAGAGATGGGGAGCTTAGATGACCTGACACTGAGATATGCAGAATCCAAGGACCTGGTCCATCCTTGAACCAGAAAGACAGCAATATTGTTCATAAATAAGGCAATAACTTTATGTATATTACAATCCCATCTATGTGGGTTGTAAGTGGTGAATGGACTGCTTGAAGTAGGGTTCAGACTAGATTTGTCTGAGAGAAATTCCTCCTGTAGAAACCCCAGCCTTTCCTCAGACCGTTGAATGCCATTGCAGCAATGCAAGGGAAGCTCAGGACCCTCAGTAAGTAACGGCTGCACCATCCCCTCATTGCTGGTACGGTGCACGGCCACTGCAGGCAGCTCTGTTCATCCCGAAAATTAGCTTGGTGGCTTGGGCAGTTCTTGATCACAGACAGAGGACTGTCTGTTGGTGCATGTCCCCAGCCATCAGTGGTGCACTCTTCCTATGACAAGCCATAGGAAAACATGTGTTGGAGGACAACAAAATGGAGAACATAACCTCTGGATGCCTAGATGTAAAGACAATCTAGTATTGAATGAAGATCTGTGTCACATTCCTCTTCTCTGTAGATTGACCAATCACAGGTATTTTTAGTATAATAAACTCATTAATGTATATCTAGGGAAAAAAAATTGAAACATTTTTTGCTAAATCCAAATGCCTAAATTAAATTAAACTGTTGTAACTTTCAAAGTTTTTTTTTTTTTTTTGAGGGGTAAGAAAATTGCTTTTACACATTCTCACTCTGCTCCAACTCTCTGGCAGCCAGAGTTGCAGGAGATGTGGGGATGCTAAGCAACTTGGGCTTGTGCCTCCCTGGCATCTGGAGCTGTAGCGAGGCTGGAAGCTGGAGGGAGCTGGGTGCTCAGCCCCTGGCCCCCTGCCTGCTGCAAGGCTCCTGCTTTTGTCAATCGCCTGTCTGTGCACTGAAAGTTAAATTGACAAGAACCTTCTAGGGAGGGGTAGGCTAAAAGGAACAGCCAGGGAAAATTACTGCTATCTCTCCAAAACAACAGCAACAACAAAAGAATAATAATAACTGGGAAAAAAAAAAAAAAAAGGATGAGGGGGGAACCCAACACTCAAACCACAAAATTGTTGCTGAAGTTGAAAATTTCCATAGAATTTGTGTTTGGATAAAGCAAAGAACGTTCAACCAGGAAATAGTTCCAATGGGCAAGGGAAGAAAATGAATCATGCAGAACTCTCCCAAGCTCCTGATGGTCTCAGTGAAACCTGCCCATCACCTTTCAGGATAATGATCAGCACTTTCTGAGAGACACTTAGCACCTTCTCAGGGTTTTGCCTTAAATTTGGTGTAACTTAAAGATAAGGCACACAGAGGGTAAGAGCTCTAGGGAAGAGTAATTTTCACCTTTCTGGTGCTTACAGCATGATAAAAAACTTTCCTCCGTGCTTTTGAATTAATTCCTCAAAAGTTCCAATGCCTGCACACCCATTTGTTTCCTCATTGTTTTTATTAAACAAGAAAGGCGAGCTTTATTACTGCGCAAATGAAAGCATCACCAGAAGATAGATACTTCCCAGATTCTTATTAATCTCCAAGACTTATGAGGCCGCCTAAATTCCACAGAAATTAACATACTCTACAGATTTCTTCCAGCAAGTCACTGAGTCCTTGCCACCCTATCTAGAGAGAGAAAGGAAGCCAAAAAAGCAAAACCAAAGGAGAATAAATCTGTGTTATTAGGAGGTTGTTGCAAGTCAAAGTGTGCATGTGCATGCATGTCTTTGTCTACAGATTAAGGCAAGGCTCTGTGTTATGGTGCATCATCTACAGCACCATTATAGTAATTTACCATAGAATGTGGTTGTATAGATTGAACTGTGTGGCACAAAGTAGAGGTCATAATCATAATAAAAAAACAGTTGGATTTGCAATTCAAAATAATTTAAGACTAATCTCCAAAACTGCGACTGTGCAAATTAATACAGTAGGGCATTGAATTTATTCTTTTCTCTACTTTTCAGTGTAAGATTACCCATGCTTAACTGCAGGCACACTTAATGCCTGTATTGTAGAAGCATTTAATATCCCTAGCAGAGACCAATGTCCCAGAGCAGTAGCTATTATACATGAGTCAGACCCTACCCCAAACACAACAGTCAAGAAAGAACCCAGAGGCATGGCAAATAAGTAAGATAATAAAATCATCCAGGTCAGTGGTTGAATACCCATTTGAATACTCAAGCCAGGGCATTCTAACTCTAGCACCTTAAAAATCAGAGAATGAGAGAAAAACACAAACAGCTCAGGAAGACCTAGACTAAGCTAGAAGCACTGCTCTTCTCCAGTGGCAAATTCCACTTTTGGTTTGTAGCTTTTGGTTTCTTGTGGTTCAGGGATCCAGTTAGTGCCTGGAAGTCAGTGACTGGAAGGAAGATTTTTGTTTGGTTGTTTTTTTCCGTTTGAAGTAGATGTTTTGTTAAGTCTTGTGATGTAAGTGGCTAGAACAAGGTTTCCAGAGAGAAAAGGGGACTGAAATATGTGTCCCTATGTGACCTGTATTCCCCAGTTACTATTTTCCTGTTGACACTACTATTCCCATAAGATCTCACCTACTCTGCTAACATATTTACTTCAAGTCAATATTAGGTAGCCAGTGAATGTGAAACGGAAAATAGGAAAATTGAAGAGTGTTGATTGCTGAATATCACGAGAGATGTTCCTGGTGCACCAGTAGCACCACATTAAGTTGTGTAAGGTGTATCTGGACTCTCAGTGACTGTGAATTGGCACAAACAGCTCTGTTGATGTTGATCACCAGTGGATTCAGTCTTGTGGTCAAAATGCTAACACCCAGGTACATGAAAACTGAACTTCAATAATTAATTGTTGCCACATGAGCTTACTCAATGGTAAATGAAAGCAGGTATCAATCAGTGATGCGATCCTGTACAGAAACCTAAGCTCCACTGTGCAGGTCAAGTTTCCCAAAGGTCTTTCACAGCACAACATTTGCATAATCAACGGGAGGCATTTTAAATCCCAAAACAGCCAGAACTGAGAGCTCATGGGTAACGAACTAACAAAAAGAAATTGATCTTGTAACAAAAAATGTTTACTTGCATTTTAACTAATTCATTCGTAATGAAAAGAAAATTGAGAAAACTTGAAGACTGTAACAAGTAGGAAAAAAATATGAAGTAAGGTTTTCTATCTGTGGTGACCCTGATAAAGCCTATGACTGGGTGAAATGAAGAAGCTCAGGTTAACATCTGTAGCCTGTAAAGGATGCCTGATAGGAGCAGAGGCATGGGAAAATAAAAGGCCCTGACCTAACATTTGCAAAGAATAGCACACAGTATATCATCAGGAAAGGACGGGAGGGCCTGGTCTGCCCGGAGGTGACATGAAAACTTCAAGTGTTTACAATCTGCATCATTGCTTATTTGTAAGAGATGCTTAACAGCAGAGCTCTGGGAGAAGTACCAGGGAGTATGAGGGAGAGATAGACTACTGAAATTGCACCCCACCTTCCCTGGGACACACCCAACAAGCAAGCAGGATGCATGGTATGGCAGATTCCTTTTCTTCTGTCTGCCAGACTGAACATAGTGATTAAGGGACAGGAGTCCATGGCAACAAGCTCCTGCCTGGTGTCACAAAGTCTCCTCTGTGATTACCCCCACAGCTCTGTAAGAGGGTCTGCAAGAGGAACCAAACATTTACGGGCATGATATCTCATCTAGCTTGCATTTTTGACTGAGATTGTCTGTCTCTGGTCTGCATTAAAAACTGCTTCCACAAAAAGAACCCCAACAGTATGGGTCATTGTCATAGGAGACTCCCTTCTGAAGGGAACAGAAAGCCCAATATGCAGACCAAGCACACTTAGGGAAATCTGCTGCCTCTCTGGGGCCCCCATTAAAGGTGGGAAGAGAAAGATTCCTACTCAGGTATGGCCCTCAGGCTACTACCCATTGTTGATTTTTTGGGTAGGCAGCAATGAAGTTGCAATAAGAAGTCTGAGGGAAACCAAAAGACTTCAGGGCTTTGAGACAACTGGTTAAAGGATCAGGAGGACAGTGTTCTACTGTATCTCTCCAGTTGCCGTGAATGACAAGTGGAGAAACAGGAAGAGCCAGTAGATCAATACATGGCCATGAGCCTGGTGTCACTGGGATGATTTTGGATTTTTTGATCATGTCTTGGTCTACATAATACCAAGCCTTCTGGCGATAGACAGCATATACTTCTCTCAAGGAGGAAAAAATATCTTTGCACAGGAGTCAGTAGGGCTCACTGAAAGAGATCTAAACTAGGTTTGAAGGGGTAAAGGTATAAAACCAGGCTTGTTGGGATAAGTCTGGGCGTGGTATGCTAATATTTGAGGAAAGGTGCTCTGGAGAAGTCCTTCAGTCTGCCATCTTAGTGGAGGTAGGAGATGAAGACCTGTGCAGCAGCCAAGACACAATGGTATCGATGCATTAAAAAGCACAGATGAGGAAAAGGCTGAGGTACTTAATGCCTTCTCTGCTTAGTCCATAATAGTCAGACCAGTTATGCTCCAAGTACCCAGCCCCCTGAGCTGTTAAAACACAGTCAAGGAGCAGAATGAAATCCCCACAATCCAAGGGAAATTATTGACCTGCCACCCCACTTAGACAGACACAAGCTTAAGTGACCAAATGAGATCTATTCCACGGTACCGAGGGAGCTGGCAGAAGTGCTCACCAAGCTGCTCTCCATCATTTATAAGCAGTGCTCATTAACCAGGAAGGTCCCAGCTGACTGGAGGTTAGGAAATTTGATGCCCATCCACAGGAAGGGCCAGAAGGAGGATCTGGGGAACTACAGGCCTGTCAGTCTGACCTTGATGGTGGGGAAGGTTTTGGAGTAGATCATTCTGAGTGCCTTCATGAGGCACATACAAGACAACCAGCTGAAGTTTAGAGTCAATATTAGCAGGCAGAAGTTTAGAGTCAATATTAACAAAAATTTCTTCACCAACAGAACTGTCAATTGTTGGAACAGGCTGGCAGGGAAAGGGGTTGAGTCACCATCCCTAGACTGATGTATTTTAAAGAACTGCAGAAGTGCTGATTAGGGATGTGGTTTAGTGGTGGACTTGGCAATGTTAGTTTAAAGGTTGGACTTAACGGTCTTAAAAGTCTTTTGCAACTGGAATAATTCAATGTTTCTATATTTCAGCATGCCATGTGGCTTTTGATAAGAGTCACACTGATGATGAAATCACACATTGGATGACTTGTGACATGCTGTGTCACTCTTTGTTCTTTTAAGTCTCATGGTAGGCTGGAATATCTATTGAAATACTGGTTTTGTAGATACTGTCATTCACCTCATGTAAGTATGAAATGTTCACGTTTTACCACAGTTGTCATCCCTGGCTGGCAAGAAGACCATAACTGACGCACATAAAGTTCAGTTGCCTTCTGCTTGCCCTGGATCCGGAGAGAATTTAGGCAGTTATGAGCTGATCTGCAGCAACTTAGAAACAGGTAAACATACAACTTCAAAGCTAAACTGATCTCGTCCAGCTGGAAACTCAATCCCTGGTAACTAATGCAAACGTCTTTCTGAAAAAAATGAGACTCAATTGTTTGGTTGTCCTCTGATTTGTGCATTGTTGTGGGCTTTTTTTTGTGTTTGGGTTTTTTTTCCCCTATTCACCCTCTTTTATTTTGGGTTGCTCAGGTTAACATTTACAGTCTTCCTTCTTTGACAAAAAATTCTAATGTATACACATTGTGTTCCTCATTTATGCTTCCCCACTAGTCAATTAATGTCACACTAAATTATATACCTGCAACAGATTTAATTCCAGACCACTGAGCTGTCGCTTTTAACCCTCTGCATGTATCTCTACAATATTTATGAGAAAGCTGCACATACTTTAACAAGTAATGAGAGATTTCTATAGGTTTTTAACAATTCAGTTTGTTATAAGAAAGAATGTATTTTTCGGCTGAAATCCATGGGATGGTTCAAAATACATACAGAAGGATTTTGATATCTATTCAATTCTCAAGGTTTTCGAATAGTTTTCCAAATCCCTATTATGCTGCTATGGAATGAAAATGGATGGGTCTATGGCCAGAGTTAAGCAGAGATCTGGGCTCATATCCAAGCTCCACTGAACTCTTCTCAGATGACCTTGAGCAACGCACTTGAGATGTGGTCCAGAGTGTTTATTTCAGTGTCCAAATGAGGCTTTGAATGAACTTAAAACCTTAAATTCCAGGAAGCTGTTTTCAAGGGATTGTCTAGGCTTAGAGCTATACAAATCTCACTACAAATTTCCATGATGCCTGAATTCAGAAGGTACAAGATAGTCATGAGTTGCCTGGACTGAGGTGTCAGAATGCAGTTAGGCCCATCATGTGCAGAGACTTCATCAAACACTTTCAAAACATGAAATGTCTCTCACCACTCTGTTATTCAAGGTAAAAGTTGAAATGTAGCTATTGTCCATTTCAAAGGAAAAAAAACAGAACCAACCAACCAACAACAAAACCTGGCCCTCAGCTAATTGTTACAGACTGGTTTGTGTCTGTATTTTCTGGAGTGGTTTCATAGGATCACAGAATGGTTTGGTTTGTAAAGGACCTTAAAGATCATGTAGTTCCAACGCCCCCTGCCATGGGCAGGGGCACTCTCCACTAGACCAGGCAGCCCAAAGCCCCATCCAACCTGGCCTTGAGCACTACCAGGGAGGGGGCAACCCTTTCCAGAGCCTCACCACTCTCACAGTGAAGAAATTTTTTCCTAATATCTAATCTAAATCTACCTCTTTTAGTTTAAGGCCATTGCCCCTTGTCCTATCACTGCCTGCCCTTGTAAACAATCCCTTTCCATCTCTCCTCTAGGCCCTTTCAGGTACTGGAAGGTTGTAATAAGGTCACTCTGGAGTCTTCTCTAGGCTGAACAAGTCTCTCAGCTTGTCTTCATAGTGATCATGGTCCTCCTCTGCACTTGCTCCAATAGCTCCATTTTTCTTTTACTGGGGACCCCTGAGTTGAACACAGTACTGCAGGTAGGGTCTCACCAGAGCAGAGTAGATGTGGAGAATCACCTCCTGTGACATGCTGGGCACACTATTTTTGATACAGCCTAGGATATAGGTGGCTTTCTGGGCTGCAAGCATACATTGCTGGCTTATGCCGTGTTTCTTGTCCATCAATAACCCCAAGTCCTCCTCCTTGGGGCTGCACTCATTACGTTCTCTGCCAGTGTGTAGTTGTCTTTGGGATTGCACTGACCCATGTTCAGGACCTTGCACATGGCTTTGTTGAACTTCATGCAGTCCACATGGACCCACCTCTCAAGTTTCAAGTCAAGATCTCTCTGTATGGCATCCCTTCCCTCCACTGTGTTGACCATGCCAAACAGCTTGATGGTGTTGGGAAACTTCTTTAGGGTGCACTTGATCTCACTGTCCGTGTCACTGAGAAAGATGTTAAACAGGGCCAGTCCCAATACTGAATCCTGAGAAACCCCACTTGCCACTGGTTTCCATTTTGAATCAAGCTGTTGATTGCAATTCTTTGTGCAACCATCCAGCCAATTCCTTATCCACTGAGTGTTCCATCCATCAGATCCATTTGTCTCCAGTTTAGTCTCAAATGCTTTGCAGAAATCTGGGTAGATGGTGTCAGTCACTCTTGCCTTACCCATTAGCACTGTAATCCTGTCAGAGTAGTTCACAAAATCTGTTGGGTTATATTTGTCATTGAAGCAGCGTTGGCTGTCACCAAGCATGTGTCTTAGCATAGTTTCCAGGAGGATATTCTTCATGATCTTTCCAGGCAGAAGTGAGACTGTAGTTCCCTAGGTCTTTCTTTTTCCTTTTTTTAAAAATGTGGGTTATGTTTCCCCTTTCCAGTCAGTGGAACTTTACTGGACTGCCATGGCTTCTTAAATGTGATGGAGAGTGGCCTAGCAACTTCATCCATCAATTGCGTCAGGATGCATGGATACATCTCATGAGGTCCCATGAACTTATGTACCTTCAAGTTCCTTAGTTGCTCTTGAGCCTGATCATCTACTATAGTGGGTACTTCATTCTCCCAGTCCCTGCCTTTGTCTTCTGTGGTTTAGACATGGCTAGAGCACTTGTCGGTGAAGATTGGGGCAAGAAAGTTGTCTGACTGTACCTCAGCATTCTCAATATCACGTGCAACTAGATATCCCATAAGATTCCACATTTTCATTCGTCATCTTTTTATCACTGACATAATTATAGAAGCTTTTCTTACTGCCCTGGATATCCCTGGCCAGATTTAATTCTACCAAGGCTTTCTTAACTTGATCCCTGTCTGCTCAGACAATTTCTCTGTATTTCTCCCAGGCTATCTGTCCACACTTCCTGTCTGTGTAGGCTTCCCTTTTGTGTTTGAGTTTGCCCAGAAGCAAACTCCATTTAGGCCTCCTAGCATTTTTGCCTGACTCCCTTTTTGATGGAATGCATTGCTCCTGAGCTTGGTACAGGTGATCTTTGAATACTAGCCAGATATCTCAGGCTGTCTTGCTTCCAGGGCTTTGTTCCATGGTACTCTACCAAACAGAAGTCTGAAGAGGCCCGTAGTGGTTTGACCTTGGCTGGAGGCCAGATGCCCACCAAAATTGCTCTTTCACTCCCATTTTCAGCTGGACAGGGGAGAAAATATATATATTGAGAGGCTTTGGAGTCAAGATAAGGACGGGAAGAGACTCAGTTAGAGTCATGGGCAAAGCAGACTCAACATAGACTAAAACAAAGAAAAAAATTTACTCTAAATGCATACACACACAGAGTAAAACAAGAGTAGGTTAATGACAAATAAAACCAGATCTTAAAACACCACCACGCCCCCACTCCTCCCTTCTTTGCAAATTTAACTCTACTAATGATTTCTCTCTCTTCTTCCCCAACAATGTAGCATGCAGAGGACAAGATGAAATGACATGACATGACATGACATGACGGGAATGGTTTCTTTCATTTCTTCATGAGTTGTTTTCCTTCTTAGTGGAAGGGGGCATTCCTTACACTCTTCTGCTGCTCCAGCATGGGGTCCCACCCACAGGAGACAGTCCTCCACAAACTTTTCCAACGTGAGTCCTTTCCCATGGGGCTTCAGCTCTTCACAAGCTGCCCCGGCATGCGTTACTGCTATGAGGTGCAGTCATAAATCATAGAATGTCTCTCATTCTCTCAGGCCCAGACTGCTCCAGCCTGGTCCCCCACAGAGTCACAAATCCCCACAGAAAATTTGACCCAGGAGCTCTCCATTGGTTCATCATTCATTCCCAGGCAGAGGTCCATGAACTCCTTCTGATCATTTATATATGAGGTGACATCACCTCCTTGTCTCTCCTGCCTGTGCTTCTGAAAGAGCCTGTATCCTTCCATTCCAAAACTCCAGTCATAGGAGTCATTCCACCACATTTGGCTGTAGCATTTAAGTCTATCAGCTGGAATAAAACCTAGAGAATTCAGCACCATTCTGCCTTTAAGAACTGGGTCCGTGAATGGACTGTCCTTTTAATAACATTTTGATATCTCAGTGAGAGTCCTTTCATTTCCCTCCAGACTAAATTATCATATACTCAGTGTGATGAATGAGGAGCTAGGTCCCACTGCAAGGGGTGAGCTATTTTTGCAATGCAGACGTAAATTCAAAAAGTCTACAGGTAGTAGGTGACTCTTGATCAGTTCCCACAGAGCCTCTGACATGAGAATCAGGAGCTCTACCTGCTCAACAACCACAATAGAATCAATGAAATTGATTTTTGGCCATTATGATGTGAAAGTGAGTACTCTGAGTTTTGCTTTTAAACTTTATAGCTACATCTCCAAAGATATTACTACATGATTATTTCAAAAGGAAGTAAGAGATTAAATACCTTTTTGGTTTGGCCCTCTCTGTCTCAGTTTCTTTCATGTGAAATGGAAACAGACGTACTTTCACTACCTTCCACAGCTTTTGAAATGGAAAGCATGTGACACTTTGAAGAAATCAAATCCCGTGTTTCTGAGAACATAAGCAATATACATACTAAAGAACTGTTTGGTTTTGACACCATCAGTTTTCATAGGACATTTTTTGGGGGACAGACAAAATTTACCACATATTTGGCAATAATGAGTTTTCAGTTCTCAAGCATTTTTTTTGAAAACTTTGTGCCATTTCCATCCTATCTTGTCCCATGCATGTTCTGCTTTCTGCACATTCGTAGTATTCATGTGCTTACAGTCTTTCAACTTCACTAGATTTATCTGTAGCTGGTAATCAGTCCTTTGTATCTCCTCTATTTAATAAGAAAACAAATGATCTCTTGATACATCTTTTAAAATCCCACCAAAAAACCCTAAACCAAACATAACCAAAATAATTATCAATCATTTTCAGCAAAAGTCCACATAAGCAACTGTGAAGAGCTCACCCTCTATGCCAGATCAGTCAAAGCAATTCTGATTCAGATGCTATTGCTCAAACTTAGCAGGATTTTTAAGTGTTGGCATGAACCTCTGGTAGTCAGGTTACTCAAAAGCTCAAAGGTCTGGCTAGTACTCTTAGACAAGCGGAGTAAATGAGCTGCCATTGCTACTTATTCTGTAGCTGTCTCTTAATAGTTCTATTACTTCACCATGTAGTCAACTGTCTGTTGACAAGGATACAGACCTATCCACATTTTGAAGTTCTGATTGGCATTTCATGACCATTCAGAACATCCAAGCAAATGTCCAGGTACATCAAACTGCTGGGTTCTTCATGGAAGCTCAGGAACAGTGCCTGATTTTTTTATGATTCCTACAATTCATCAAAATTCTGTGCTGAAGAAAGCACTGTGGTCATCTACCCTTCCAAGTAAGGCAGATAAAAGCATAAGAAGGCTTAAAAATGGTACAAAAGTCCCGTAGTTTTCAATTAATTTATCCTAATTAGGAAAATAAAAGTTATGGTGGATTTGGCTCAAGGATTAAGACATCTAATTTTAGATGTCTGTATGTGAGATAAATGCCCGGGTTCCCATTATAGAGAGTAGAGGTCTAGTCAATACAATTAGTGGTTTAGAAAGAGATGAAGCAAATATCTATATCTGGTCAACCAATAGCTCTCCAAGCTTAGATAGCTAGCTCATATGTAAACACCTAAATTTAGACATATAGTGGCTTGAGTCAGTTGCCTGAAAATAGATGTCTGACAACACTTGAAGTGCCCTTGCAGTTTGGAGACGTCCACACAGAGCTGGGCTTCATGCACAGGACTTTAAGGAGATGTTTGCTTTGGACTTTCAGGTGCCCTTGCACAAGCATCTAGTGCCACTTGAGATGTTCTAGACTATCTGAAAGAGCCATGAAAGGCTGCAAGATTCCACAGAGAATCAAAGGGGTGCTGCACTCAGAAGCTAGAGGTCATCCAGAATAGACGAGCAATAGAATTGTTTAAGCAGTTGAATTGAGTTCTAAGTGTTAAGCTAATCACCTGAGGATTGTTTTCATAGTGGAGAGAAATACAAAGATCAACCCATTCTAAAATAAAGGTCAAAACCAGGTCAGATTAATTGCTGACAATAGAGAGCTCAAAATGGCTAGTCTCTGTTTACAGTTTGGGAGACAGAGTTAGTAAAAATGCAGGTTGCATGGGAGTCCACGTAGCAATCTAAGCAGCCGGGACCCATCAGCCTTCTAACAAAATACTTAGATATACCATATGCATTTATACAGTCACTATATGCCTTTCAAAGTCCATTACTGACAACTGACTGAAGAGATTGACACACGATGTATATTACCAACATCTATATTGGGATGGAATCCTTGGCAACAGTGCCCATCAGTATAAAACAAACCACCACATCTTGCAGTCCTGAATAAGATCCAGCGCATAGATTGTACATGACAAATTTGCAGACAGCTTGTTTATGACCAACAGGACATTTTTTTCTGTGTTTGCTTTACAAGCTAACGTGGTTATACATAGGGCTTTTCTCCCGGAATGGTCCCAAAGCATTTCATAAATTGAAAAGATGCAAAGGAGCTGGAGGTGGGAGAAGGAAGAAGAAGAAAAAAAAAAACATCACGCCTCCTGGGGAAATGAAGCCCTTTTTTTCTGGATTTGGACCCTGACAGTTAAAATTGGGAAAGGACATCGGTAGCAGATATAATCTGTGAGGAACATTGAAAGATTAGTCTCAGATATAATGTGTGATCTTTCAGAAATACGATGCGGTACAGACTGGAGGAGTCGGGCCAGAGGAATTTCTTGGCTTTGTTTCTGGCTTGATTTCCCCTTAGGCACAGGGTCTGATTCTCAGTGCACTTTTGAGCCAGTTCAGCTAGTGGAGGGAAAGGAAAGAAAGGCCCGGTAAACTTTTTCACTCTTGCTACTAAAGCCATCTGCAGAGGGAATCATATGCCTTGTGCATATGCCTTATGCAGTTTAGCAGAGGTTGGGGTGTGTTGTCATTTACATGCAGCTGCTAATGCAATTCTATTTAACTTTCACTATAGTTTCCTTATATCTTCACCCTGGAAATCCCTGTCTAAGTCCCATTCCCCCGTGTTAGCTAAACTAACAGAAATCCCTACAGTTGCAGCTGAGTGTGTTTCAGTGCATGTCATAGATGGTTCCCTAAATATCAACTGCCTCGTTACTGCTTTTTACAGGCACAAAGTTTAACGAATACGTAGTACCAGTAGATTCCTTTTTTCTTTGAGGATAGAGTGGTCTGTACATTGGTATTACAACACCAAGAGCACTCACAGCTCCTCTCAGATCAGAGATAATCACCAAGTTCATTAAAGCCAGACACTGTGTTAGGCATGGTCTTTCAGCTTCAACAAATGAAACCAGATGACCTCATTCTGCAATGAAAATAACAAGGGATTAGACATCTAAAGTCACAAGAGATAGATACATGAGAGGGAAAGGGGGAAGCTGGCTGGCCCAGGGTGTTCTGCTGCTGCAAACCCAGGACCAAAATGTCTTCTGTGCAGCACATGTGGCTGGAGGCTGAGCAAAATTAAACTGGACCAGAGCAAAAATCAGGACCATGGTTTAGAATTTATAGGAGGTGTAACCAGAGTTTTAAGAAGAAATAAAATACTGCAGACACACTCAAAGCCTACAGGAAAATGAGGTTTCCTTTCCTTTTTTTGTTTGTGTGTTGTTTGGTTCTTTAACAAGTCTTCCACTGCAGGATACCTGGCTTCTGTGCTCTCATCCTACCAGAAAAAACCTTCTGAGACCACCTAAACCAGAAGACAGAGGGAGATGAAGTTCTTCTAAGTCCACTCTCTTTTGATTGACAGCACTGAGGTTAAATGCTGCAGAAGGAGGAACTCATCTGGGAAAAGAAAAGCTCTCCTGCTTCCAGAGAAGAATGTGCAGAGTCTAAATTAAAATAAATACCTCCTATAAGGAGCATCGATGTTCAAAACAGTGCAATAGCCTTATTCTAGTGGTCAGGCTCAGGGTCTGAAGTTCCACTTGCTCTGCAAGTTCACTTCCTCCATGGATGGCTCTGATCATCCACCTGGAAGTTTCTCCTCTTTGCCCAGAGGACAGACAGCTCTGCCTGTTCACAGCTTCTCACTATGCACACCCTTCACAGAGGCATCTCCCCTTCTTTCAGCTTGGTTCCTGCTCAGTGCCCTGTGCTGCAGCAGGAAATGTTATTGCACTGGTGACATTTCCATGTGCAGGTTGACATTTCCCTTTGGAAGAAGCTACTCACTTTACAGTCCCTTTTATTTATTGTTACTTTGGCTCATGGGCCACCATGGAGGTTACTTTAACATAGCTGTAATTAAGGATCTATGATGATAAGGTCCTTTAAGTAGGATCTGCTATTTTTATTCAACTGTAAAAATTACATACACCCCCAGGGCTGTGTAAACCATAAATATAGACATGGTTGTGATTCAGAGCTCAGCGACAGTGGTGTAAATCACAGTAAAAGCACTGTATTTAGGAAAGCCTTACTGATGTAAATTAGAAATAACTCCATATAGTATTAAGCATTCTATATGTATAAATTTTGAAAGATTGTGTTGGGAAAGTACTACCTTTTTATTTTTAAAGATGGATACAGAAGCTTTAAGGTAACATTGCAAGTAAGGCTGGTAAAAAAACTAGTCATTATGAAATCTAGATCAATAAGTATTATTTTTTGATTAATACAATCAGTAACTGATTGGTAAAAAAGAATATCCATTATTATTTGTTTTTTACTCAAAGGTTGAAATAGAAAACTACAGAGCAGGAAAGTAGAAAAAAATATCAGTGTGAAACTGTTTTCATTATTTTCATTTATTTTCATTCACATATACATACACAAAATGAAAAGAACTGCAAACTGAAGACTGAAGAAAATATTCAAATAAAAAAGTTAAACTTTTCCTTTCATTTGAAGACGCAGCAGGAAGGAGAGGATTAATCTTCGGAGGGAATTACAGAAAATGATATTTTGGAAATGGAAAGCTATAATGTTTCATTCTCAAATATGTCAAAATATGGTATCATAATAAAATTGACACTAAAAGTTTATTTTTATTCAGACTCCTTTTTTTTTTTTTTCCCCCGTAAAATGAAAATAAAATAAAACAAACACATGTAAAAGTACCGAGTGATAAGATGAGAGGAAATGGCCTCAAATTGTGTCAGGGGAGGTTGGGATTGGATATTAGGAAAAATTTCTTCACCAGAAGAGTTGTCAGTCATTGGAACAGGCTGCTCAATGTTTCAGTCTCCATTCCTGGAGGCATTTTAAAGATTTGTAGAACTGGTGTTTAGAGGTATGGTTTAGTGGTGGACTTAGCAATGTTAGGTTAATGGTTGGACTTCATGATCTTAAAAGACTTTTCCAATCTGAGTAATTTTATGATTATGCAAAAAACAAAAAAACAAACCCAGAAAAAACCCCACAAAAACTTCTGGTCTTAGAAGTTCCTTGTAAATCTAGAATATTTAGTAATTGTTCAGAAAAAACCCTTACTCTTCCTGTGAAGCTATATGATAGACAGACAAAGCACTGAATTGAATGGGTTTAGCATCTTCAATATACAAAGTAAGTTGTTCTTACGTAACATTTCAGATCACTTAGTGGCCCTTGATTACCAGATTTAGTTTGAAACAAGAAGTGACCCATTATATGTTGAAATTATTTAACTACCGGTAGAATTTGTTGAGATATATCTTTTGGGATGTGTAGTCTGGCTGCCTATTCAAACTAGGAAAGTTACTAGTATTGTAACAGAACAGGAACAGGTTTTCCTACCTGGTCTTGAAAGCATCCAAGGATGGAGTCTGCTGCAGTTTCCTGTGTGATTTGGTCCAGGGATGCACAATCTCCAGAAGAAATTTCCCCATTCACTAGCCTGGACTGCCCAAGCTGCACCTTGCAGCTGTTCTGATTGTTATACTATCTGTTAGTGCCAAAAAGAGTTCATTTTTATACAATAAATATTGTCAAATAGTTATACTTAATTTATTATGTTAGCATTTAATAATATTAAAAAAAATTCAAGGTTAACAGATGTAGTGTCACAATCCCCTTTACATACCAGTCTTTGATGCCCTTGAATTCTGTAGAGTAAATGACGTGTTAAAATAAAAATAAAATAAATAACATAATAAAAACAATACTATAAAACTTCATCCTATTTGATTAAAAAGCATGTAGAATTGAGCATTCTAGACATTTTTTACTCAAGTATATGTAGTTTCACCATCTCCTCTTTGGGGCAATTCAAAGGGTTTTACATAAAATTGGAGCAGTGAAGGTAATCTCAGGCAGAAGTTCTCAGACTTAAATGAGTGCATTGACTGTGTCTTAGTCCTTGAAAGATTTAACCCCTGAGGGCTTATAAAGTGAAACAGGCTAGAAACAAGGAGAATGTTTTCTGGTGCTACTGAAAATCCTGACATTTAAGCAAAACTGAATAAAAAAATGTTGATAACGTACCACCCTTTATATTCTTTTCACCTCTTCAGTATAAGCTTTAGTCCTTTGAAAATACATTCTTGAGTCTCCACATGGCATGAAGACTTTTCTACAAAAGAAAAGCTTGTCATTGTAAATTCTTATAGAAACCCTGATCCAAACCCCTTTATATCAAAGATTTGTTCCTGTAGAAATTGCTGGCCTTTGGATAAGGTCTAACAACAGTAAATTCTAGTTCAGCTGTAAACTCTTTTGTGTCATCATTGCATTATGCGTGTGGTCTGAGTTTGCTCAGAGGAGACTGAGACCAAACTTGGGACTCTGGACATAATCATATTCCCCTCATGATGTTTACCATTTCTTTATAACTTTGACCTCTATTGTTTTAAATGACTTACCATGAGCACTGGGGAAAAAATAGGGAAAACAAATTATTTATCTTTAAAGGGCCATTCTGCTGACAGAATAGCTTCTAATGCGGGGGAGGGGGGGTGGGGGGGGGGAAAGAAAAAAGATCAGATTCATTTACACTTTGCTTATCCACAAATCTGAAATGTAATACCATTCATTGAAATTGTAACCACAAGCAGGGAACTCTTCTCAAAAGTTAAACAGCTAGATTAAATCACAAATACCCTGAACAAATTTTGAGGCAATTTTTGAATAGGATTGCATTTCCTCTTTAAACTTGTACAAATACATACCAACTTGAAGTACATGTTTATTTCTAATTCTTTCTACTCTCTTCTTTTAAAAAAAATCACATCTGCTGGAAGATGCAGCATATAAATAAACTGAAAGTATCCTAGGTACTAAGAAGAGGGCTGTGCTAAAAAAAAAAAAGGCAGTATATACTACTAGCAAATAAATAAATAAATCTTGAAACAGACAAAAAAATGCTGTCCCAATTTTGATCACATTAATCAAAACCATCACATTGGTTCCTACTGTGCATTTCACTTCTTCGTTGCAATAATCTTTTGTTCTTCACTACCAGCTGCAGAATCTCTGGAGTAAGTGGCTTTTTCGAAATGATACGTATATGGTGCTTGATATACATGGACTGTGGTTCTTATTTTATACTGTAAATACCCGCATCACCATCATTATTTTGAGGGGAAAAAAAAACCCCAACGTAACAACTACCTGGAAATAATACAAGGAAGAGACATTACTGCAGCAGCTACTGTATGATATGTCTGTAGAGACCACCCATTTTAAAGGACGGGGCTGAGGCTGCTGTTCATTTATTGACAGTCAACAGCTGCGGCTTGTGAGTTCTCTATATAATTTATTTTGAATCAAAGTTCTTCTCAACTCCTGGTCAACCATGCATCTAGCATAGTGGGTAGGCAGCCATTATTTCTGGTAGCTTCCAGGTTGGTATGTCAAAGTACCTGTCTTAGCTTCTGTGAAGTGCCTGCTTGTAAAGAGAAATGTAACCCAGTGTCAAATAGCATATTAAAACTCATGTCACATTTGACTATATAGGTTTCCTATAGAATAGCTTGTTGAGAAAATAGCCATAGTCCTTTTATTCAGGATCTTGGATTTCACAAATACAAAACTCTCAACAATACAGTTAACATTTTATTCATCTAGTTAAGATTTCTTAAAAGGGGAAACTCTGACTGTTATGGTCTTTGATGAATTTTAAGAAACAGTCACCTGTAAGACTTTCTAGTTCCTTCATGTTTTGTTCCCACTTTTCTCTGAATTTCAGTAAAAAAAAAAAGAAAAGCAAACCAAGGAAACCAAAAACCTCAGGAAAGAAATCTAGAACTCAATAACTTAACTTCACAAACACAGACACTTACGTATATATATACACACATATAAAATTAGAATATTTCCTCTTAAAATTAGAAGGGTGATTTCTGTGAACTGTAAAATCTGTAATGAGATTTCTGATGCTGCACCAGGACAAAGCTATGTTACTATTGTAGCTCTTTAAGGGTACTAAGCATCTCCTCATTTACAAGAAAGGGTATTTCTGCAGGGTGCTTCAGACAAAAAAAGACAAGCTGCATTTGGTTGTGCCAACTGGAATGCATGAAAACGAGCCTATTGAGACAATAGCAATAATAAAAGGGCCAGATTCATTAGCTTGGAGTCATCACTGTGCTAAGTATGAGCTTTTGGTCATCTCATTGCACATCAAGAGAGATCTCCCACCCACCTGTACCACTTTGGCCACACATAAACATGTGCTGAGCTATGTCTTTTCCTTAAGAGACAAAATGTCAGCCAAAACACATCTGAAAAAAAGTCTTCTGATTTTGAAGATATCAAGTGATGGAGAAAACAGTTTCCCTCAGTAGTTTGTGCCGCTGGTTAATCATCTCCTCTGTTGTGCCTAATTTCTAATTTGAATTTGTCTGGCTTCAGCTCCCAGCCATTAGTTCTTGATGTGCCTTTCCCCGCTAGATTAAAGAGCCCATTAATACCCAGCGTTCTTCCCCTGTGAAGGTACTGATATGCTGTACTGCAGTCACCTCTCAGTCTTCATTTTAATAGGCTCAACAGATTGAGCTCTTTAAGTCTCTGTGAAGCATTTTCTCTGGACCTGAAATCATTTCCATGGCTCTTTTCTGCACCCAGCTCATTTTTTTTAATAAACTCCTTATTTTTATTCATGCAGATGCTCACAATTATATTCTACTATCAGTCCTATGAACACTGAATGCTGAAATAAAATATTTTCTTCACTCCTTCCCCCTTCTTTCCTATTTATGCAACCCAGGATCACACAAGCTTCTCTTCTATCAGTGCCACTCTTAAAACCATCATTACACTTCTCTTTTTCAAAGTGTTCTGTTTCTAGCATCTTGTGCATCACTCTGTGTCTGGGGTGCATATGTTGTTCCCACATATATAATTGCATTTAAAGAAACCAAATACAGTTTTGTGGCAGTGACTGCTTTACCAAACAACCCAGATGCCTTTGTATGGATGCTTGGTTACTGTTAATATTTATCCCTCTACCAGCTAATGGAAGAATAAATATTGTGTCATATGCAAATTTTATCAGTAATGATTTTATATTTCTTTCCAGCTCCCTGTTTAAAATGTTGATGAGCATTAAGCTTTTCTCTAAACTTCTAGATTTCACTGGCAATTCTCTCTTGGTAACATTTTTGGTTTTTTTCACAGTTGTCAGTTAACCAGCTCTCAGGTTACTAGAGAGAGCCATGTGTGCTCTGTTAATGCTCTGAAGTATATACTTTTAGTCAAAATGGTGTGTTGAAATAAGAAATATTATAACATATACTATGGTAGTAGAATCAAGCAACTTGTAAACCCTTCCCAACATAAAAGCCAGTTTTCTTTGTGGGACCTATTTTCCATAAATATTAAAACCAAACAACCAACCAAATAAATAAATAAAATTGTTTTTTATTATATTCTCCCAATTTAATTTTTTATTTGCTGTGTCTTGTAAAATTTTCAATTCTTTACCCAGAATTGACATCTTGCTTTATTTCTTTTTAAAATAATCTTTCTAGAATGCCAGGCTTGGTTATTTTGTTATTTTTTTTCAACCACCACCCCCACCTTTCAAATTCACATTAATAGGAAAATAGGCACTTAAGACCCGTGCTCAGGTTCTTGAGATGAGAATTTCATCTCCCCTGATTTGTAAATGTCTATGCTTAGAAATAATATTTCTCTATCTTTATTAGTTACTACTGGACTGAAAAGTACTTCATTGACCTCATCTGATACAAGTGCTTCACATTGCCTCTTTCAAATATGAAAGCTAACTTTTCATAGAATATGTCTCTCTTTGTGCATCCTTATTATCATTTTGTCTATTACTGTTTAGTAATGGAAATATTCTACACTTATGGTCTCTTTTAGCCCTACTACACTTAAAAAATTCTCTTTTTTATTGTTCTGAGCCCTGCAAGAAACATATTTTTCTTTAGGTCTTTATGCATTTTCTTTACATTTTAGCTCCTATTCCAGAGAAACTGGGATACTCATAACTGAGATATTCAGTTAACATACTGCTATTGTTGACTGTGTCTGGTTCAGATGAACTTCAGCTTCCTACAAGCACTGGAAATGTTTCCAGGATTGAGCCATTCCAGATAGGCTGCTTTCAAAACTTTTAATTGCTAATAGATAAATTTGAATAAATATTATTACATGCAAAAGAGTGGGGTTTTTACTGTGGTACTTTATAGTGCAAAATGTATTCTAAAATTTTAAAAAAAGTGATATGTTATAGTTAGCAATCCTCTTCAATTTCTGGTTTTTGCTATCTTTTCACCTTATATCTGAAAAATTTTCCCACTCTAAAAAAAAAGACAAAAGATTTAGGGAATAAACATAACTTGAAACAGCCATTTCTAAGGGTATTGGTAAACCTGTAACCAACCTCCTATCATGGTTTCAGCTAGGATACAGTTAATTTCTTTCTAGCATCCAGTGCAATGCTGTGTTTGGGAGTTAGGCTGAGAGCAGTGCTGATAACACACTAATGCTTTAGTCGTTGACAAGCAGTCAAGGACTTTTCAGTTGTTCATACTGCCCTGCTAACAAGGAGGTGGGGAGGGGTACACAGGGTGCTGGGAGGAAACATGTCCAGGACAGGTGACCCAAACTGGACAAAGAGGATATTCCATATCAATTACATCATGCTCAGCATAAAGGTGGGCTGGTGGGTGGCGGAGGACTCAGTTCCAGGACATGTGGTTTTTGGGGATGGTCCAGTTTTGGGAAGGCTCTGAGATGTATGGCCCAAGTTGTGCGGTTTGGTGAGAAACTGGATTGCATAGCACCAGATTTGTATATTTTGCTACTGAGTGATATTATTACATCTATCTCTCTGCTACCCCTGTAAATTATACTTATTCCAACCCAAGAGGTTTTGTTTTTTCCATTTTTTTTTACCTCCCTTTCCCCATCCCCCAATTCCACACTACCCCCACCCCAATCCTCCACCTCCCTTGGACTCAACAATCTCTTGAGGTCCCTTCCAATCCCTAATATTCTGGGATTCTGTGATTCTTAGATAGCTAGCAGCTGTGTGGTGCCTGGCTCTTGGCTGGGACAAAACCACAACACCCAGTCACGGCATTTTGCAGAAATTAGCCTCAGCTTCTGTCTTACATGCTCCATCAGTTTGGTCAAATAGGAAACATCTCCACATCCACAGGAGATCCTGACTCGTCATCATCCCTGCTTCCTTTGAGGCTGATGTATAAATAATAAAAAAAGGAAATATTGGCATTAGCTGGCAGCCCAAAAGCAGAAACAACACTGAACTTTTCAAGAATATTATAGTGATAAATGTATTGAAGATACAGTCACTTGAACAGGAATTTGACCCTATCTATTATTATTATTATTATCATTATCATTATCACTGCATTATCTTTCCCTTAAAGTGCAATGCAGCAAACCAAAGCCGATGTTACCATTTCTTGGGCCCAGGAATTTAAGGTGGTTTTGCTGTGGTAATTTTTATACTTCTTTCTTTGTCCCAACAAAACATTCCCCTTTTTGACAGAGATAGGAGAAGATAAAATATGAAAGTTCTGAAAGATCCTCTCCCCAGTGCTCAAACATGCACAAAACTGCATAAATGTTAGTCTGAATAGGCATTGAAACTTCTTGAATTGTTTGCATGGGACATTCTTTCCCTGTGTACATTTATATGTATTTGTATATATTTTAAACATAATTATGTATAAAAATTGATTGAATGTGCATCACTGATGTGTATTCATATATCTTTCCTTCTGTCCTGTTTTCTGCATTAAATATTGGGAAATTTTGACTTTTCTTGGTTAAAGTTAACTTTATTATTATTTAAACGTATATTCACATATGAGTGGACACACGTGTGTTTTCCTAAATTAACTTTTATCAGTTATGCTTCTTAGGTCACTCAGGCTCTTGCCTAAACCAAAATGTCCTGGTCCACAAAGGCTGCCTGAGGGGCTGTGAGAACATGGTCCACATTGTCAAAATTACAAGTTAAAGAATTTGAAATTGAGGGTGACACAATAGGTGTAGGAGATACCTGTCATTTTACCACACAGTCTCTCTTGATATTTTTTCCTCTTTACATTCTCATCTTTAACATGGCTCGAACTTTTATGGAAAAACCTATTCAAAATGGGATCTTGCAGCACGGATCATGTGATAAATGGGATGCCTCTGAGGAACATAAATCTGTGCTGGTGCATCCTGATGCAGAATTGGTGTTGATGCTAGCATGCCGTTTTCCCAAATGCTTCAGAGTCCTTTGGGCTTGCCATGAAGGTAAGGATTTATCTTCTAATCTCAAAACCACTTTTCTCTGTCTGGATTAGCCATGAGCAGGAAACTCATTAACATTTATGAACTGGGGTTTAATAACACTCCAGAGCATATTATGTGGTCGGTTTATCCCCTGCCCAGCCCCTTAACCTATGTCTGAGATAGGTAGAAAACAAATTGGTAGCACAAGCCCCTACTCACTTGGCAACTTAACCGAATCACAAAATAGCTGAGGTTGGAAGTGATCTCTAGAGATTGCCCAGTCCAAACCCCAAGTAAAATAATGGTCACTTGTAACAGTTTCTTAGCACCATGTTCAGAGGGATTTTGACTATGTCCATGGATGGAGACTACACAATATCTCTGCACAACTTATTTCAGTGTTTGATTACCCTCACAGTTAAAGTGCTGTGGGTTTTTATGTTTAAATGAAATTTCATGTGTTTCCATTTGTGCTCATTGCCTATCCTGTGCAAACTGGTAGGGTGCATTGTCCTTTTAGTCAACTAATTAATACAGGTTTTAAAAAGTACTTACCCTCATTATAGACCCTCTGGGTACACCACAAGTAACTGGCCTCCACGGACTTTGCTCATCACAAATTCTTTAAGAACAGCAGTTAAGTGGTTTTCTGAACACCTCACTGTCTTGTCTTTTTAATCAGGCCATATTTCATCAGCTTGTTAATGGGAGACAATGTCATAAACCTTGCTACAGTCAAGAGAAACAACATTCATAGCTCTTCCCTTGTCCACCAAGATAGTCTTTTCATCACAGAATGCTATCAGATTTCTCAAGCATGATTTCCCCTTTCTAAATCCACACAGACTACTCCAAAACATCTTCTTATCCTTTATGTGTTTAGTTTCCATGGCTATTTGCTCCACAATCTCGCCAAGGATAGATGCAACATTAACCACCCTACAGTTCTCCAGATCCATCTGACTGTCCTTGAAGCCAAGAATGATGTTTGCTTCTGGAGGAATATACCTTCACTAGTTCTATGACCTTTTAAAAATAATTTGGGAGTGATCTCACAATAACATTGACCAGGAAATTCAAAAATTGTGGGTACATCCCATCAGGTCCCATGTTCTTGTGTGTTCCCTGTCTATTAAAATGTTCTCACCAAGAGCAAAGCTTCCTTGCCCAGAATATCTGACAGCTCCTAGTAATTCCTCAAGAGCCTCGTAATTACTGATGTTAAATCTCACCAGTAAAGAAAAGGCAAACAAAACACTTAGTAACTCAGCCTATACCATGCTTCAAGTACCCTGCCTCATTCAGAAGCTGACCAAAGTTTGGTAGAAGTTTTCCTTTTGTTGATGAAAAAAGGCCTTCTGTTTGCCTTTCACATGCTTTCCCAGAGTCAGCCTCAGGTGGGCTTTCCTAACACCATCACTACACAAAGTCTCTGTATACCTCCTCGTTCACCTGACCCTTGTACAAGCCACTTGTACACTTGTTTTTTGTATCTGACTTTTGTCAGAAGGTTATTGTCCATCCATGCAGGTCTTCTGGCTTTAGTTTCCTGCTATTTGTGATGGACTGTTCTAGTGCTTGGAGTAGGTGGTCTTTGAAATCTAATCAACTATCCTGGACAAAGCTTCTCTTCAGTGTTGTATCCCAAGCAGGATACAACAGAGTTGTATCTCCAAACAGGTCCCCAAAGAGGTCATAGTCTGTCATCCTGATGTCCAGGCTTGTGATCCTGCTGTTTACTTCGTTTCTGTCACTCATGCTCCTGAACTTCACCATCTCATAGTCACTAAAGTCTATTTGCCTTTAACCTTCACTTGTTTAGCTTTGCTATTCCTTATTTAGTGTCTACCTCTCTCTAAGAGTCAGTCTTAGAAACAATGATGAGCCTGATCCAAGGGACAGGGATGTCAATAAGAAGATACTCAGACTTTATGCTCTACAGATTATTTTTGATGACCAATTTTTTCGAGACAAAAAGATAGAGATTATCAAATTTAATCAGTAAAAAACAAATGCAAAACTAAAAAATGAAGGGTGTTCTTCTGATTGTAACGACTAAAAGCTTGATGTGCTGTTGAACTCCTTTCTTCAGGTACATTGGAAGATTAAATATCTGTATAGGATCATAAAAAGCCCTTCATGAAAGTAAAAAAAAATCAAGTCTAAAGCATAAAAATGTTACCCTTTGACTTAGCAATCTGCACTGCAAATCACAGTTAGCATAAGAGACTGCAAGAGTATTGAGACAAAATGCCATTAAATGTTTACCTTATCTGGGCATTGACCAGTTGTTGGTGTGAGAGAAAGTATGCTCAGTTTGGTAGATTCGACTATGTCAAAATATTGTCACATAGAGTCCTGATGCAAGCTTCTAAGCTATTTGGGGCAAAATATCTGAAATGACTGGGAGATTTGTCATTCTTTTCAATAGAGTTGGGATTCGTCTGTCACCAATTCATTTTAGGAAATCACTCATGCTTTGACTTTACAAACCAAAGACCTGTAGATCAATCCATTAATGTGCTGTGGATCAAATTTTCAGAATTCTTTGCATTTGCTAAAAGGACCTTCTCTTTGAAAAAGAATTAAATATGGGATGCTTTTTGGACACCTTTATGATCATTAAAGTCTAAACTTCTCAACAGAATGGAATGGTGAAAAGTGATACTCCTTACAACAAACACCAAGAGTAAATATTATGCAAGAAGATTAATCTTGACATTTATGTAGGTATAAAATAAATAAATAATCCCATCTTGAAGTGGTTTGTTGGTTTTCCTGTTAGTGTTCTTTCATAGAAGTAATTTTGTAGGTCCAGATTAATTTCTGGTGGAAGCCTACGAAAAGCTCTGCATCAACAGAAGGGATAGATTTGTTTGGTAATCTTTTTCATTCCAGTCAATGATAAGCCCAGCACTTTACTCACCGTTTCTCTTTGTGAGCTAATACACAGTATTGGATTTCCTCTTTGTACTTGGATTCTTCCTTTGTGTAAGCATTTGGGGTTTTTTTTGTCTTCTTTTTTTCCTTTTTTTTTTTTTTTTTGTTCACTTATTCAGGGGATGAGGCACAGGTGTCATTACCAAAAAAGCCTTCAAGAAACATCTTTAAAAAAAAAAAAAACAACAGAAGGAAACAAGCAAGCAAAAAGCTCAAACACAACCCCAAACAAACAAATTTAGAATAAAGTATGTTTCTCCTTGTATTAAGTAGCATTTTACAGCTAATAATGGTTGTTGCATTGCTGGACAGGTTATTTGAATTATTAGTAGCTAAGAGACAACATGTAATTATAATGATGTAAATCACAACAGAATTGAGGAAGAGAAAGAGGAGAGAGAAAGGACGAAGGACAGGAAAAAGAAAAGGAAGGACAATGTCAAAAAAGACAATGGACTGTGTCTTTCACTGTTGTGAATCATACATATGCTTTTATTAACAAGTATAGACTAATTTCTGGTCCCATTTACTATTATGTGCTTCTAAAATCCTTACAGAACAGTTTTGTATTATTACAATGGGTTAAGATCGGGATCATGTGGGAAGAGTGAATGACATGTCCTTTCATACACTGAGACTTTTTCTTGTTTGGTCTGCTCTGTTGGCTGAGTTTAGGAGTGATATTCTAATTTATATTTAATATGTACTAAATAGTAAAACTAAATCTAGCTTAGCTTTCTGAAATTGTCACTGTTACTGGGCAATTCACGTAGCTGTCTTCTGGCATTGTACCCTTTCAATGTCAGGGTACAGCAATCTGATTTCTGTTACACTGCACCAATTAAGTATGAGGCCTGGTCTAGAACATCAGCACTGGCCACACAGGAAGGAAGGCAATTAATGTAAAGTTTGTTGCATTTTGAAAAGAGTTATAACAAGAAAAAAACAAAAATAGAATAAACAAAACCCTTCTTGTCCTACATGTTAATTATTTTTTTTTCCTAATTTTTGTTATTTCTTTGTATTTCTGTGCTGGATGGTGAGCTTCCTTCCAACATAACTTCATTCTGTTTTAAGACTCATGAGAAGAATCCTCTAGTGGCACCTATTTTCTTCCCTAGATCATAGAGATAGTCTATATATTTTCTTAAAACTATTCATATCTAACAGCAGATGACACGAACCCCACTTCATGTAGCTACAAAATTGCCCACTCATGTTTTGACCAATATACTTTTAAAAGTAAAGGAAATGTATTTTCTGTTTCACAAGAAATTGCATTATTTCCATAGTTTTCACTCCTTAACGGATAATAGTAATAGAACAAACGTGAAATTTATTTGGGAAGAAGAGTAAAATAAAATAATTTTTCTTTGAAACCTGCTTTTTCAAAGAAAGTGAAGTGTTTCATTGTGAAGTTTATGTTAGATTGTATATACTATAGACAGCTTTAAAATTATACGAAAAAGGTTGTACTTAAATGGAAACATCTGAACATTCTGTTCCATGACCAGATCAACAGAATAATCTTCTCAGATTTCTTCATAATGAAATTACAGTTCATAGATTTTCACACTGGTGTGCAGTTTTGACAATCATTTCCAGAAATAAAAGATGAGAGAGAAATAGAGAGAGAGAGAAGGAAGAAAGGAAGGGAAAAGTTTGGAAGAGGACATCCTGATAGCTTTATTTATATATCTCTGTATTCTATTAAAAGAACATAACAACTCGACCACAAAATAGCTAATCAGTTCACTTGGGTTCCCTCTAGACACTTATCTACTATAGCTTTTCCACACAAAGATTTAATTTTCTGTATGTAAATCATACATTTCATTCAAGGATCTTTTACTTACATACAAACTTTTATTCTCAAAATAGCTAAAAAGGGTATCTTAATTTATTATTTATATTTTTCCTGTTCACATGTTAATCTGTAGAGATTTTAAATGATGTGCAAAAATGTAAAGATTATGACATAGAATCCAGATTGAGGTATTGCCACATTAGATACCATTAGGCACCTCTCCCTCTCTTTTTAAGAAAGAAAAAAATAAAAGAATATTCATCTTTTGTGTGTGGACAAATGTTACAGCTCAGCCATGTACTGTATGAAGGGAGAGGTTGCTCTATCATCTTGAAGGGATCAAAGAAATATGAGGAAAAAAAATAGTGGAAAATCCCACTTTTTCTTCCCCTGCATAAATAATGCAATTCAAGGACAATTAGCATTTGGAGAGTGGTTCTGTGTCATATCAAGCACCACTTCAGAAGCCAAACGACATACACAAGTCCCTGTTACAATGGAAAACACAGTGGGACAAAGGAAAATATTTCGCTTCACTAGGTAGAATCCTTTATTTAAAGGCCAGCAACAAAAGAGACAATGATCTTTGCTCCTGGACACCTACTAGCCATTAATGGGAAAGTTCCTCTGAAAACATACACATACACTTACAACTTGAGCTCTAATGAGGGCTTTGCTGTTTGATGACGACACATCTGGCATGCTTTCAGAACTCTGCAGTCCCAATTATAAAGCTGTCAAGCAGGAAAACCCATTACGGATCTGAGCTGCCAGACCTTCGAAATGAGGTTGAAGAAAAAAAAAAAAGAAAAAAAAAAAAGAAGCAAAGTAAAGGGGTTAAAGATGAAGAAAAAGAGGGGAAAAAAAAGGAAAGTAAGGCTTGATTTGGGGGAAAAAAAGAAAGAAAAGGTAAAATGCCTTTAAAGAAAAGTTGTTCCTAGAGCCCCCTATAATGTGACAGAGCTAATTTGTGCCTTCAAAGATCTAAAGAGCCTGCGAGCTGCAGGTGGCAAAGAGGTTACTTCTGGCATGGACTGTGGGCATCAGATAACATAACACAGAAAACTTCTGTTCCCTATGGAAAAGTTAATGAGATCAACTCTTTTAGGATTCCCTAAAAAGAGTTCCTTCAACCTCACACCATCCACATCTCATTCTTGCAGCCAAACAAAAAGTGTCTGGTTGAGTTTAATTGGCCAACCAATGCTTTGATAGCTGGGGTTTTTTCCTTGCCCTTGGGGTTACTTAGCGTAGCAGAATTAGGCCAGCTTGTTGAAACATGAAGGTCCAGTTCATTATTTTTTTTTTGGTTTTGCTTTGGAGCGTGTGTGCAATTTTTAATTACTATTGCAAAACAAGGTTTGCGAGTAAATTTTCATTAATAGCAAACCTTCTAAATCTATCAGCTTTCTCAGTGTCAAGTCATGTCATCCATCCCTAGTGAGGGCCAAAGGTTCCCCAAAGCAGGTCCAAGCAAATTATACATAGAATGAGGTTGTAGATCTGTTTTACAATATAGTATGATCTCATTTATGTGTGCATAAAAGAGGGTAGATTCAGATCAGATATTAGGAAGAAATTCTTCCTTGTGAGGGTGGTGAGGCACTGGAACAGGTTGCCCAGGCAGAGAGGCTGTGGAAGCCCCCTTCCTGGAAGTGTTCAAGGCCAGGTTGGGTGGGGCTTTGGGCAACCTGCTTTGGTGGGGGGTGTCCCTGCCCATGGGAGGATGTGGAAACTAGACAATCTTTAATGTCCCTTCCAAACCAGTCTGATTCTCTATAAAAGACACAGCTTTATTGTAGTAGGACTCAAGTATTACAATGTGTTAAATATGCAAGCTATTGAGTCAAAACAACGGGATGACTGCATTGTGTGGAACTATGCCAAATTATCCCTTTTGTAGTACATGCATCAAGCAATAGTCTCTGCTCAGAAAGGCTGCACAAAGTAACTATTCACCAGATTTATTCCGGAGGCCACAATACGAGTCTGTCACAGAGCAACAAAAGATCAGACATAGAAAGCTAGAAGGGGTCTACATAACCTTAAATATTGGTCTCACAGAACTGCTATCTTAGTAGCATCCTTTAGTACACTGACTACTGTAAATGTTGGTCTTCCCACTACTACTTTGTGTCTAAAGCTTGAGCTCAGAGCATATAAATTCACTAAACAGATCTGAACTCAGGTTATGCATGGAAAGGGCGGGTTATTGGGCACTTGGTCCTGACTACAGCTTTTCTGTTCTGCCAAGAGCTTGGTTTGAGAGAACAAAATATTTCTGTGAACTGTAGACCTTGGCCTCAGTTCATGCCTGCATATGTAAAACCAAAAGTCTGGGTTAGTACGCAGCATTAAGCAGCAGAGAACTGTAGTTATATTTGTGTGAGTCTCAGGAACTGAATAAATTTCTCTGATTTACCAGCCTCATGGTGATATGACAATCTTTCTTGTTCAAGTGGCCACTTCAGGTGAAATGCTCAGCTGTCTAGATTGTCTGTAGGTCTTCTCACAAACTTTGCTTTTTCTGTGACCTTCATGAGTCATTCCTCTCCCTGTTCTGTACATCCTCCAGACAGAGAGGATTGTTTTGCCCCTTTACGTACCTCTATCATCATTTATACAAGCCATTCACCCCTCTGTCAATGGAGCTAAAGGAAATCACACCTCAGTGTGGGAGGCCTGGGAGTTTAATCTCTCCTCTTTTTCACCTCTTAGGATAATGTGAAAACATTTTCCTTCAGAAAACATGTTTATGCAGCATCAGCATCAAAAAGCCATTTTCTTGTTTTCCCTAATGACTTTATCAGACACACAGCAACACAATGAAAGATGTTGTTGTTATTCCTTTTCCTTTCCTTGATCTTTATGTTTTCATGGAAACATCATTAGTGAGGATAATAGTTGTGCCAGCATATATTGAACACATGGGCCTGACACTCTCATTCTAATGTACCACCAAGAAGATCTTTTTTTTTTCTTTTCTCTTTTTAAGCTCCTCATTGTTCAACAAAATGCCTTTCAGAAGCAAAAAACCTGGGTTACCTTTCTGCCACCTTTTAGAGGGGAGAATGTGAGAGACTTTGTCTTCACATTTCTGTGTACTTGTATTGGTATTTGCATAGGTTGTTAGCATCTGAAATAACAGTCTTGAACTCAGTTTCTTGCTCTTTCACCAACCTGCTCAATGAATTTCTTCCTTCCTGAAGAAGGTGAGAACTTTATCTACATCACCTATGCAGACTACTGGTATGATGACTTATGAGCTCCCTCCAAGTGCTGGCAGAAACCTCTGCTTTAAAATTCTGTAAACAGTCAATGAACAAACAAACAAATAATAAAAAACTCACCCTAAATTGCACTAACTCTTTGTCTCATTTTCTGTCCTGATTAACCTGCTTTGTTTTTTTAGGGCTTGGGTTCCTTTTTAATTTTATTAGCAAAGCTTTTTGCACTCGGGAGTGGTGATTACAGTATGTCAAGCTAAGTCCCAGGTTTTCAAAAGTAACAAAATCCATAACTAGGTACACTTTGCAGAGAGGTGCCACTGCCTTTCCTATGCTACCTAGCAGCTGCTGAAGAAAGCAGGACTTTAGTCTCACTGAACAGTAATTTTTCAGGGAATTATGTACCAGTTTTGGCCTTTTGCATCTCCATTTCTCTGTGACATCTTAGCAAGGAATGCCTACAGGAAAATCAATATCCAAAGAAGACAACCGAGCTCAGCTACGAGGCAGAGACAGCCCATGTCCTCAAGAGTTTAGAGACCCGTTAGACAGCAGAGACAGAGAGTAAATAAGGACATAATGTTACACAGAGAGCAGACTAAGGATGAAGAACTCACTTGCCTGACTCCCAGCGCAACACTTCTTTTGTATATACCACTTAGGGCACGTCTTGAGAGAATAAACTTCCCATTAGTTTGTATTCAAAAGCTGTGTAACTTAAACTTTATGTGAAAGAGTCCAAATAGACAAGCTTTACTTTTCAGGGCTTGCTAGTGTGCAGTGTGTGTTATACTGAGGCCCAGCAGAGTGAGTTTATTCCTTTTTACGTTGCCACACAGAGAGGAAGCAGATACAAGTCCCTGACATCAACTATTGTATCATCTTCCCAGCCACGGGCTCTCTCTGACCTCAGAGGGCACCCACTCAGCCGTATTCTTTGGCTGTGTGCTGGTGAGCATGTATGCATGAAATGGGAATGGCTGACTGTCACTTGAGCTTGCTGCAGTGGCTCTCTGTTTTTTTAACTTTACAGGCTAATTTGCAGAGAATTATGTATTTTTGAGGGTGTTTTTTGCTCTAAGGAAAAGGCTAGAAATGCACATTATTTTTTTTGAACACTTTCTTGGCTGGCCTCTTAAGAAGAGACTCCTGCAAGTCTTCCCCTCAGCAGTGAGCCCTTCCCTCTGTATATCACTGGAGTCCCCTGTTCACAGTTCATCTAGAAGAGAGTGAACTGCTCAGCCTCACTTCATAGCTCTCTGGTCCCAGCTGAGATCTATTCATGAGATGCTCCACAGTACAAATCAAGGGACCCTCAGGGCGCTGTATAAATTCATAACAAGGAATAATCCATTCTCAGTGTTGCATGCAACGGTACTTTTAAAAAAAGAAAACAATATAGAAAACACTGGGGGAAGGCAGAACCACAGGGGGATCACAAAATGGTGTTACAGAAACACCAAATCCTTCTACCGCTCTCAGGGTGCCTGCACACTCAGCAATGCAAGCAGGAGCTGGCAAGTCCCCTTCCCAAATGGGAAATGGAGGAACTGTAATGCAGTGGGTGAGATCCATGGATGTGGGAGTGAGCTTGTTCTCGGTTTGCTTTAGAGATAATGATGGTATTTGAGAGTCCAGCCCCGATATGGACCACATTCCAGATGTTTCTCTCCCTCTTTGTTAGGTACGGGGTGAAAAAGATTAGCTAATCATCTAAAGAACATTAAAGTCTAAAAGGGCCTTTCTTCTCTTCTGTGTTGCAGCAGAGAAACAATAAAACCTAGTAATGTAACTGGGTCTTGGGATATACCAAAGTAGCTTGACAGGCATCTTGTGTATAAGAATCCTGAACAATTTTAACTCAGGTAGATCTAGGTTTTTGCCTTACACAGACACCTGTCTCAGATATTTGGAACAATGTTTGCTGAGAAGGATTAAGGAATGCTGTGTCTTCCACTGTGCGGGGCTCATTAAACAATTCTCGTATGCTCAATTAACAGGACTATCTTAGCGGCTCTTCTAACCAGACTTTTGTGATAGCCCACACACCAGTGAATCTGAGACAGAAAACATCCAGTTCCTTGTTCTTTCATTAATACTTAGTGCAGCACTTTCAGTGTGTCCATTATTAATGCGTTACATCTCTGACCTTAGCAGGTAGAAAAACTGGTCATGAACTAAGACTCTGTACCACAAAGTGTTAGACAGATTTTCAAAATACAGATGGCTTTGTGTCTCTGTGTGCTTACAATGTCTCACACGTTCGGTTTATTAAGCAGTCTATACCCAAACTTGCTCGACTGTCTTTACCTGGACTGAATTTTGACAGTTTAACTACAGCATTAGCTCATGAGATTCCCAAGAGTTTAAAAATTGACCTAGGAATTTAAGCTCTAAAAATGACTTTGGTTGTGGGAAATCCACTGTGGGGGCTAAGGAGCAAGGAAGCAGCTGCATGATGCTTACTACTGATGGTACTAGCTGGGGTGAAACTAGAACAGCTTTACCATTATTTATTGGTTTAGTTCTGATAGAAGAGGGGGCAGGGGGAAGAAGACAAGTTGGCCTAACATGCTTGAACCACTAAAAAAATCTCAAAACTAATTTGGAATTGATATTGGAATGTCAGGCAGTAATCTTCAGATTATTATGAGATTGAATAAAAAACCAAACAAAAAACAAACCCAAAAGAAACCCAACTTTTTTAGTTGATTATAAACAGAAATCTGAAGAGGTTTTGCTTTTTGCACAATCATTTAAGCTAATAATAAAAACATAGATAAATGTTGCCCAGATTCCATCAGTTGCATTTCCTCAAGAACTAAAAAAAGTGAGAACTGGAAACAGCAATGGGAAAGAGACTTCATTACCACTCCAAAATCTGCTGTAGCTCCTCGGAGATAAAGAGCTTTAGGTATAAGCAAACAGGTTATAGGGGGTGCTGTCAAAATAGTTAGGGGAATCAGCAAAATAGTTACAGGAATCAGCACTGAAGACCTCATCAAAAGTCCACTGAAGTCAATGGATAACCTGCTATTAACTTCAGTGGGCTTCAAATTAGGCTTTGAGTTCAAATGCTTTGACAGGGCTGCAGGGAAAGGATGAAAAAGAGCGGAATAATAAAGAATAAAGCAGTATTGGGGTGGATGACGTAGACTCCAATAACAAGAAATAGCAAGGAATTTAGGCTGAAGCAGACAGCAGGCCTGTGAAGTGACTGCAGAGCTCTGTGTGTGTGTGTTTGTGTGAATCCACACAACATCCATTTGCACCATTTCTCAGACATCACTACTCTGAGCAGTAAATTCACTCAGATTTTTTTTATTATTTTTTAAAATATATATTAATTTATTTTTAGGAAAAGAAAAGCATGCTGTTGAGTATTGGTGGCTCCAGGATGCTGAGTGGGAAGGTAATGATTTATAATACATTATAGGAGTGGGCATGATAAAAGTCTGCAAAAAAATTCTATTGCTCTGCAGCCTCTGGTCTCTGCATAACTTAAGCAACAAGGTGCCTCTTGCAGACTGCATGGTTTTAACCTGAAGCTATTACCAGCATTTGAGATAACATATTGTTTAATCCTTCTAACTTCAACATGAATCATTCAGAGGAATGAGGGGAGGAGGGGAAAGGCTGAGAGGAGGGAAAGAGAAGGACTCTCATAAGAATTATTAGAAGTGTAAGCTGCAGGATCTGATGATAAGACAGAAAGAGCTGCTGAGCCATC